>NC_044322.1:67826634-68161330 GCF_007399415.2 Gopherus evgoodei
GCTCAAACTTGGTCTTCTAAGGCTTCCAGGACTGCCAGACTCTCAGCTCTACCAGAGGAAGCCTGGAAGTCCTGAGAGATCCGTGGACTTCCAAGCTTCTGACTCCACAGCACAAAGCCAGGAAACCCTGGAAGCATCAGGTCTTTGATCCCAGTGAAGTTCACATGATAGGCTGCCCCAGATCCACAGACTACAGAAAACTGGCATCCCCAGCATCAGGGCAGTCCACGTCATGGCTCCCCAGCAGCTGACCTGGAGAGCTGGAAGGTTGTAACAAAAATCTTGCCTGCCAGCTAGGATTCCATCAGAACCTTTGAGGCAGAGTTCTGGTGGACCCTGCCGTGTCGTTTAGCAAAATTGTATCAAACCCAGCTTTCTTGTCATGACAAATTCTGGTTTGGTAACTGGCATTTTCCAAAATCACTCTGTTCAGGTTCCTGCTCTGCAACATCATACTGAAGGAAAATGATATCAGTGAAAAAAAGTTAATCTACTAAAATCTTCTAAACTGTAAAGGCAAAGTGACTTTTGTGTCCCATGTCACAGACAATTCTTCCCTTTTCTCATTTAAGTGTCCATCACTTACAAATTTAGGCTCCAGTTATGGTACACCTATTAAAGTTCACTATTGCCCCATTTTTAGTGTGTACTTATTAAGTGCTTCCAAGAGGATTTATAGAGCTCTCTAGTTTTGTAGAGTTTATGCTGAACATCAGTAAGAAAAGCAAGTGTATATTTAGTTGATATGAGCTCCTGTAATCAGGAGTCCAGGAAAGATATCTCTATGACAGCTATGTGTGGAGGACAGTAATGCATAGTCAGCACCAAATAGACTCTGTACTCCCTCATATAATACATATTAGATTTTTAATCATAGGATCTTTGCAGCACTTGATAAGGTGAAATTTATTTTAAAAGTATGTGTTGCCACCATTACAGATAAATTATAAGCTTGCTCTTCCTACACTTCAGTGCTAACAAGGGTGTGGGGTTTTTTGTTTTGTTCTTGTGGTTTTGGTGTGCACAAATAACCAATGGCATGTTATCAATTTATCTTGTTACAAAAATAAAGAACTGTTTCTATGGAGACAAATTGTCTTGTAAATGTATTCAAATTTCTGGAGTAGAATATGGTATTTACACTAGAATGGAAATTAGTGTATGTAGATAAATTCACCATTTAAGGTGATATTTTAATATTTTAGCTATCCAAGAGCACATGATAATGAAGTAAGTTACCTAAGCTTCGCACAGCTTTATTCAATTTCCTCAGTATATAGTAAACAGAAAATATCAATTTTAAAACTGTTTACAGTCATTACCGTCCAAGGAACATCTAGATTTTTCATGTGAGTGGAAAGTAGAACCCTTCCCTTTGAGTCAGTGTTGAGCTAATGACTCAATATAGCATGGTGGAGTACTGTGCTGATGTAGAGTGCTGTCTTTCAGACAATATGTAAAATTGGGTTCCCAGCTAAATTCCAGCTCCATCAATTCTACTGTATATACATAAGCCCCCTTGGGGCAAGGAAAGTCTTTTTTGTTGCTTTTGTACATCTTCTAGCACCATGAGATCTAGGTCCATGACACTGGAACTATTCAAATAATCAAAATAATAACAACAAAACCCTCCCTCACTCTTCTTTTTTAATCAGGAAAAACTAGCACAGTATGTCTCCGAAGTACTTGCACTTCAGTGTAGGTGAAGTGATGTCTGTTCTACATACTCTATACCTAACCCAAAGAGATTCTGTGCAGTTGTATTAGTTAATATTTGTAAAGTGTTTGAGATGCTCAGATGAAAGGCTCTGTAAAAGAGCCAAGTATTAATTCTCTTTGGAAAATTCATTTATATAACCGTGTTTCTGAACAATTCGCTCCAATATGGTGCAGCACAATTTGATATTTATGAAATGCCAAATTTCAGTAGAAGGCTTGTCAATTATCAACAGAACTATATTATTTATCATCTTGTGAATTTTAACAGATAAGAATGTCTATTTTTGTTAAAACTAAAAGAAAAACCCAACCTTAAATTCTTCTTATAATCCCATTGATGGATCATGCCCTTGATATTATGTTAATATAGTTATTTGGAATTATTTTCTTAATGTATATGTAATTTAGTGGGTATGGGACATTTGAAATCCCATGCTACTATCAGGAAATGAGATAAATAGTGCAACTGGCATCCCAAATGCTCCTTTGAAAATTCATACAATGTAAACACATGGAACACTGCACACCTGCCAATGATATGGTATGATCCACATAGATCTCAATGAACTACTTTCTCATGTGTACAAGTGGGAGTTACAGGCTGATTTGCTTTCTTGCCCATTGTGTAGAATCATTTTTCCTTTAAAATGCTGCCAGTACTACTGTGGTATTTCTCTTCTGCAGCATTGCTTGCTTCTAGAGCTGGACTTGTAGTAGGAAAAAGGATTCACAAATATTTTTGCAAAATCAAATTCATGTCAGAACATGTTCTTTGTTTTGCTTTCCCACAAATATATGTATAACCATTTTTAATTCACACAAATCTGGGGGGAAGCATCGTTTTGTGAGAATATGGGTATCTGTGTGTGAACACCTGTATTTGTCCTGGAAATGATCATCGTAGTAAAGAGTGTTTTCAATTCATTTACTTTCTCAGACAGAAATAACAGTAACATCAGCAGAAGCAATGAGAAAGACAGGAGAACAAGAATGAGGGATACTCAAAAAGCAGAAGGATCCCTACACATGACCCAACCTCAGGTCTCTATAGTATAACCAGATATTCTGCCATGCACAAGACTTAATAATATATGGGGGGGGACAGGACACAATGGAGAATGGGGAAAATGCCTAGGCTCCCCTTCAGCTCCTGATTGGGCCAAATTTGAATGGCATTGCAACCATGTGAGCCACATCACAACTCACTCAAGTTTGGCCCATTGTGATGGAAGGGAGGCTAAGAAAAATTTGAATGGTGTTTTAATCTCATGTGACACTTCGGCAGCCTTTCTAGAGTCCATGGGCAGTGGGCTCCTCCAAACTCTAGGGAGAATTAGCGCAAGGGACAGTGGGAACCCTCTCCTGCCAGTCATCAAGTGGTGTGAGTACTGGATCCAGGCTTTAGTGTTTTCTGGGGAAGAGAAGAAGCAAGAGGAGAGGATGGGGCCTGAGGCTGCCAGTACTACCTACCTCCTGGTGTGGATAATGCTCTTCAGTCTGACCGCCTCTCTGAGTAAGAGCTTGGTGGTTGGTGTGGGAAAAGAAGACCGTGGGGCTGCATTCAGAGGGGAAAGCTTGGAGCTGGATGCTGGGCAATGTGGCAGGAAGAGTGCAGCAGTAAGGGAGTTTGTGTGGAGCTGGGTGCAGAGGCATCAAGAGATAGCTCAGGACTCGGTATGGGGGGAAGTGGCAGGGAAAGAGCTTGTGGCTGGTGCAGGGAGGCAGAAGGATAGCTCCAAGCCTTCTCTTTAGAATATTTTGGGTTACTGGCAGCAAGGGTGAGCAGTGTGGTATTCCCCTTATTAAAACGTGCAATCTGTATTAAAAATTTATATTATTTGTGTATCTATATTATATAAAACAGCAGAAAGAGCCCAACGTAAACTTCATCAGGCCACAGTCCTTTCCCTGATCAGTGCAAGCCAGAGCCCCACCTTCCAAAATGGAGTCTAATTTTTGGTCTCAATGGCCACCCCCACCACATTCATATAACAATACCAGCTGCTCCAGTGGTGGGTGTTGTCCAGGGACCATTGATTGGGAGTGGCATAGCCAAACAGTTCAACTGGCTGCCTCTAATTCTGAACACTTATTTTTATTTACTGTGAATAGTTAATTCACCACAAAAATATTGTTTGGTCAAATGAAACTGTGAAATTGAGTCAATTTCAATACACAGTTTTGTATGAATAAAAATGTTGGGTTTTTTTAAGTCAAAATATTTCATGTCAATATTTTCTGAACTAAATGTTTCTACTTTTCATTTCAAAATGATGTTTTATTTCTAAAGCTAGCTAGAGTTGTAAATAAATAGACAGATTAAAAGGGTTAAAAAAAAACCACACCCCAGACAATAGAAAAAATGAACCAATGAAATGTTTAATTCAACTCCCAAACGACTTTTCAATTTATTTTATTTTATTTGGTCACCAAACTGAAATCTCAATTCTTTACTCAGCTCCCCCAAACCCTCCAATTACACCACAGGGAACAAAGATAACACCAACTTAAACCAAAACCTTTGCAGTGACTGCCATTCTTCTCAGCCACATATTGAGCCCCCCGGAAAAAGGGACCATGCTAGCATCCAAAGATAGAAATATCCCTTCGTGACATACCACAGTCCAGCAGTCAGTATTAAGAGCCTGCAGTTAGTCTGTTTACATGCCAGTTTAGCACCCAGGCAGTTTAACCAGTTCAGCTGGTTCCTGGTTAAACTGCCTGACTGGCCAAAGCACACAGTTGGCTGAGGGGCTCAGCAAACCTGCTCCTAAGACCAGCAGCAGTAGCAGGGCATTGGCTGCTCAAAGCATTTCCCAAGGGCTGTGTTAGCTCCTATACCTGCTGATTGTCAGCCCTCTTTATGTCCTGGACTCAACTTTGCTCCTGTCTTGCTTCACTCTAGGTAACCCAGCTCTGGCCTCTGACTCAGGTTCTGAAGCTGGGATCCAATTCCTGGCTACTGATTCCTTTTCTAACCACTCGTCCTTTCTCCTGCTCTGATCATTGACCATGATCCCTGCTCTAACCACTGCCCATGTGCTCGACCTCTGACACTATAGGAATCCCCAGGGAGTCCTCTTCACTCTACGAGTCCAGTCAAATTCTCTTGTTACCCCAGACAGCTGGGGTCATTGTTTTATAAATGCTACTGTCGGTGAAATTTATAAATAAACATGTCAAACAATGATGGAGAATCACTGGCCATCATCTTAAAACCCTACAGAAAGGTTCTTCATTAGTAAACATTAACTTTTCCTAATTATGTTGTAAAGCAATTTTGAATATCGGTTTATGATCCAGAGTATTACTGGGCTGGAAACGACAATAATAATGAATCAATGAATGACCCTTGCTATTACTAGCAGGACAGGATCTAAACAACTTGTTTAGAATTTCTCATTAATAAAATAAATCAGTCTAGGTCCAAGTCCTTCCAATTACCATGCAACTTTAGTTCAGTTCCTACTGTGGATTAAGAACAGAGCTTTCTGTGTTTGAATTGTGAGTGGTGGAGGTAAAGGTTTTTGACAAATCTTTGCTCTTGCAGATAAAAAGCTCACAGATAACTATTTTCCTGTGAAATGTTAATAACAACGAACATCTAAACAAACTTCAATAAGCAGCAGATGATACAACAGAAGTCATTTTAAGCATCTGGGGCCCGTTCTCAAATGGTCATGGTATACAATTAAATATAAAGACCCAGATTCACTATCTGTTTCTTCAAGGAAGATCAGTAAGCCCATTTTCTTCCTGTTAGGTCTTGAGGGGCACTTTCCCATCTCTGTTCATCAGAAAGCCATGCATGCTTCTGTCTATTCAAGTATTTATAGTTTCTATTACTGTGCCTCCTGACCAGCAATATATGTATTCTCACAGCATCCCTTTGAGGTAGGAAATTCCCAGTTTCCAGATGTGGTGCTTGGATAGAGTGAAATTAAGGGATTCAGGCAAGGTCACATAGGAAGTCTGTGGCAGAGCTAGGAACTGAATATGCATCTCTATAGTTCCAGGTCAATAACTTAAACCCAAGAATAGCCTTCATCTTTGGTTCATCCTCTTTGTCACTCTTCTGGAAGTTTGAGGTTTTCTCATCTCCTTAAGGCTCTCCCTTGTATTCTCTGTTTAATTTGTTTGTGCTCCTTGCCCATTTCCCAATATCACTGATATGTTCTTCATGCCCAGTAAATCAGTCCCCACAAAAATATTTCAGTTTTGTCTCCCAAAACTCACCTCGTATTTGGAAATTCAGGTATTGGTGTAACAAACTTAACAAGCCCTATCCTTTGCAAAACCTTTGAATTTACACTGATGTATGGTGTATGTCTTCAAATGCCAACTCAGATAGGTAGGTTTGTAGTGTTCCCTGTGGATCAACAAATTCTGGCTATTTCTGCCCAAGGTGGGAGTGAATAAACTTGATCAGAAATTCCATGCCTGGCTAAAACACATTTCAGAAGATGAATCTCTTTTTCACTCAGCTTATATAGGACACTCAACTCTGAGTAGCTGCAATATGAATCCACTACTGATAAAAATTGCATTTGCCTTCAAAGTAAAATAGGTCAGGTCAATCAATATATTCTGCCAAGGTCACTCTGGTGTTTGCTGAGGATGTAACGTTTCTCTAGGCTGTTGTTGTTGATACATCTGTCACACTGAATGTTTCATAACTATACCATCAATCTGTTTGTTCATATGAGGCCTGTAAAGTATTTCTCTGTCTTTTCTTTTGCATAATTCCCATGCACAGATGTCCTTCAAAAATGTGACATGGCATTTCTTTCCTCATGCTCTATGGAATTGCTTTTTTTCTTTATGAAATATGTTACCAATAGCTGTTAACTGATTGCAAACGATCTAACAATAATGAACTGGATATTTGTCCTCTCTCTTTGCCTCACATCATCTTTCAAGTATATCTGCAACTCTATGTTTATCAGCAAAGCTTGTAATTGGCACATGCACTTGTGCCTTTATATCATGTTCCATAGTAAATGTGCTCTAGATAGTTGCACCAAATGTACTAAATTGTTATCTGACACATGGTTCAGGTTTAACTGGTACTTTTGTAATCTCAACAGTACTATTTATATTCTGGAGGCTGTTCTAAATCAACAGCTATTTAACAATGGCTTTTAATCTTTATGGTCAGTTTCTGTCTCAAATTCTTTATCCTACACATACTAATGATACCCTGTTATGCCAAATATTACAACCAACATCTCCCCCTCCCTCCACGCTACCAATTGGGTATACACATTATCAGAGTAAGCCATTGTTTTTGAAGCAAAAGCACTATCCTATACTGAATCAATACTCAGTACACGTTAGATATTAAAAATCTATTGATTTATACCAATTTAAATATAGTGAAATGGAAAAAAAGAAAACATTTCCTGGGCTCCAGTCACCCTTGCCATCAATTAAATAGAATACAAAACCTATTACAAAACCAGAACAGTAGCATACACCAAAACACACACCCTCATCAATAGATACCGCAAATCTTTTTTTTTTCTGCCTCTCATTTTTCCCCCCCAAAGTCTACCCCAATCATCTCAGTCATCTTCAAATGCCAACTCGGATAGGTAGGTTTTGTAACGTGTCCTGCAGATCAACGCATTCTGGCTATTTCAGCCCAAGGTGGGAGTGAATTCCAAAACTATTAGAAAATGCTCTGCCAGCAGCAGCTTTTCTTTCCTAGCAATGGAGGTCCAGCTTGAGAGCCTCTACTGATGTCAGCTGTGGCAGTACAGCACTGGGAGAGAGGCCAAATTTCCCAAGGCATTCAAAGCTTTAGAAATTAAAATCAACACCTTAAATTCTATCCAGCAGCCAAAGCGCTGCAAGTAGAGATTGCCATATGCCAGTGTTGTATGTTCACAGTGAAATATGTCACTTAACAAGCAAGCTGCCACTTCTGAATGCAAGTCAGTTGCATAAGCTTATGTTTATAAATAGTTTTAAGCTGTGGTCCTCATGTAGAATATTTTGCAGTAGTCTAAGACAAAGTAATGTCACAGGAGCTATGTCCACCTCCTTTGGAAGAGCTTGCACCTCAACTGGATGAATACAAGATTTTTTTGGTTGGCTGGCAGTTGCAAAAAGGGGGAAAAAAAACAGTTCTGGCAAAACCAAAACTGAAAATTCTAAAACAAAAGAAAACTGGTCAGTGAGAAAAGTCTACAGACATTTTGTTTCAGATTGAACAAAACATTTCATTTGATCTGAATCAAAATGTGTACTTGCACTTGGGGGCATTTATCACTGGTTTTGTACTTTAAGGTTTTGCCTAGACCCTTGGGTGTATGCAGCAATAGCAGATCAAGGAGCTGTGCGCTAGCTACGCACCAATATTCTCAGCCACACCAGAACAGACCAAATGGACATACCACTCTATTAACACAAGAAATGCTCATCCAATTAAAGCCCAACCTTACTGGGTGTCTCCTCAAGCTAAAACAGCTATAAAATGGAAAATCTAAAATATGCTACAGATGGGTGAAATCCACCCCTCTGACAGTGCATGGACATCTCCACTGGTTCTAGTTCCCAAACCAGATGGGAAAATACGTTTTTGTGTAAACTACCATAAGCTAAATGCTGTAACTCGCCCAGACAACTATCCAATGCCAAGCACAAATAAGCTATTGAAGAAACTGGGACGTGCCCAGTTCATCTCTACCTTAAACTTAATCAGTGGGGTACTGGCAGGTACCGCTAAATAAATCCTCCAAAAAAAGGTCAGCTTTCATCACTCATGTCAGGCTGTATACATTTAATGTGCTCCCTTTCTGGCTGCAAAATGCACCCGCCACCTTCCAAAAACTTGTAAATGGTCTCCTGTGGAATTGGAAAAATATGCAGTTGTCTACCTTGACAATGTGGCCATTTTTCTGAATTCATGGGCAAAACACCTGAAGCATCTGCAAAAAGTCCTCAAGTGCATAAGGGAGGCAGGACTAACTGTTAAGTCTAAAGCATGTCAAATTGGCCTAAACAAAGTAACTTACCTTAAACACCAGGTGGGTCAAGGAACTATCAACCCCTTACAGGTCAAAGTAAATGCTATCCAAAAGTGGCCTGTCCCAAAGTCAAAGAAACAGGTTCAATCCTTCTTAGGCCCTGGCCAGATATTACAGACAAAAATACAAAAAACACAAAACAGTCAAATGAAGTTCAGTAAACTAAAAAGTATCAAAAGGCCTTTAACCAGCTTAAAGCAACACTCATGTCTGACCCTGTGCTAAGGGCCCCAAACTGTAACAAACCATTCCTAGTAACCACAGATGTGTCCAAGCGTGGTGTGGGAGCAGGTTTAATGCAGAAAAAAACTAATCAGAAATTCCATCCTGTCATATTTCTCAGCAAAAAACTGTCTAAAAGGAAAAGCCACTGGTTGATCAGCAAAAAAAATGTTACACCATTGTATATGCACTAAAAATGCTACGCCCATAAGTTTGGGCACTGCGTTTCCACATGCAAACCAACCATGCTGTGCTAAAGTGTCTTCATACCTTCAAGGACAAAAACAAAAATCTTCTTCGGTAAAGTTTAGCTCTCCAATATTTTAATATAACACATTCCAAAAGCTTCTAACAAAGTGGCTAATGCACTCTCCCGTAAAAGTTTCCCAAAATCAACTGGTTAAGATATTGTTATTTTTTACATAATCAGTAGTATATCTAAAGGTATATGTGTCTTATTAATTCTGTTTTCTCCTAAAGTTCCAAAAAAAATGAATAAATCACAGCCAGTGTGAAGCAGGCTGTTCAGCACTGTTTATAATTTGGGGGGCATGTCATAAACATACAACTAAGGGTAGCATCAAATCCCTCTTTAGCCTGTAAAGGGTTAATCCCTCTTTTACCTGTAAAGGGTTAAGAAACTCAGGTAACCTAGCTGACACCTAACCAAAAGAATCAATAAGGGGACAAAATATGTTCAAATCGAGAGGGGGGGTAAGGAGGGAGAAGGCCTCTGTCTTGATCTGTCTGGTTTCCGGAGACAGAGCAAGAAAGTAAGCAATCCATCTTCATTAGTATTAGAAAGTACTAGGGAAGGAATGCGTTCGCTTATTTTTATTTTGGCTTGTCATTTCCTTTGTAGGAGGAGGGAGGTTTATCCCTGGTTTTGTACTTTAAGATTTTGTCTAGAGGGGAGATCCTCTATGTTCTTAAGTCTTTTGTTATTCTGTAAAGTACTTACCATCCCGATTTTACAAAGGTGATTACTCTACCTTTTCTTTAATTAAAATTCATCTTTTAAGTACATGATTAATTTTTCATTATTTTAAGATCCAAGGGTTTGGATCTGTGTATCATAACCTAGTCCCAGATTTGGACCTTAGCATCCAAAATATGGGGGTTAGCATGAAACCCTCCAAGCTTAGTTACCAGCTTGGACCTGGTAAAGCTGCCACCACCCAAAAAATTAGAGTGTTTTGGGGCACTCTGGTCCCCCCAAACCTTCCCTGGGGACCCCAAGACCCAAATCCCTTGAGTCTCACAACAAAGGGAAATAAACCTTTTCCCTTCTCCCCTCCAGGTGTTCCTGGAGAGATACACACAAGCAAGCTCCGTGAATCTAAACAGAGGGATTCCACCCTCCCCGTTTCTAGCCTTGGAAAACAAAAGTACCGAGAGCTAATCTCTCTTCCCCCATCACCCAGAGGGAATGCAAAGTCAGGCTAGTAAATCTAACACACACAGATTTCCCCCTGACTTCCTCCTCCTACCAATTCCCTGATGAGCACAGACTCAATTCCCTGGAGTTCCCCACTAAAGAAAAACTCCAACAGGTCTTAAAAAGAAAGCTTTATGTAAAAAGAAAGAAAAATACATAAAAATTGGTCTCTCTGTATTAAGGTGACAAATACAGGGTCAATTGCTTAAAAGAAATATGAATAAACAGCCTTATTCAAAAAGAATACAATTCAAAACATTCCAGCAACTATACCCATGTTAATACAAAAGAAAACAATAGAAACCTTACTGCCTTACTATATTTGTACTTACAACTTGAAAATAGAAGATTAGAAAGCAGGGAACAGAAATCCTCTCATAGCTGAGAGAGAGTCAGACAGAAGACCAGAACAAAGGACTCAGACACAAACTTCCCTCCACCCAGATTTGAAAAAGTCCTGTTTCCTGATTGGTCCTCTGGTCAGGTGTTTCAGATTACTTCTTTCCAGGTGAAAGAGACGTTAACCCTTAGCTATCTGTTTATGACACTGTGTTCACCTGTACTAATTGGTGAGGGGATCATTCTCAAGCTTGCCCAGGAGAAGGGATGTAAGGGCTTGGGGGGATATTTGGGGAAGGTAGGGCTCCAAGTGGCCTTCCCTAATGTTTAATTCACTTGGTGGTGGCAGCATTAGTTAATCCAAGGTATAAAAAAAATTGTGCCTTGGGAAGTTTTTAACCTAAGCTGGTAAAAATAAGCTTAGGAGTCTTCATGCAGGTCCCCATATCTGTACCCTAAAGTTCGGAGTGGTGAAGAAACCCTAACAGATGATTATACAAATCTGCTTTCAGTATGCTATTGACATGCTGTAAGCACTTCACCTAATATTTCCTTGTTATCTTTCCTAGTGACCTCACATAACCATAGAATAAGAGAGGGGGCAGTCGACGTTGTGCAACTGACCATTAGAGAGCCCTCATTACTACTTTATCGATAATCTGAACCAGAAATAGAAGATTAGCGACCGAACAATATTTGTGTGGATTGTCAGTGGGAAGAGATCACTTTCTGAGCAGAGGCCAAAAAGCATCCTTCGAAGCAATGAACACTTTATCCTTCTTTAGCCAAGGACTCAGTATTCTTCCATTGACCTTCACCATCCAGGGAGAAAAAAGATCCTAAACTTAGGTTGTAGCACAAATTTCTGCCACTGCACTGGTAACCTTCTTATGCAACACTGGTTGAAACAGTGAAAAACACCCATCCCCTGATAATCAGGACATTTCAAAGTGTCTCACATTGGAAACGGAAAAACTGAGGCACCAAAAAACATTAGTGACTTTTGAAAATCTTGACCTTGATCAAACATAATGCTTCAAACTTCAGCTGCTAAAAGAGGTTGAGATTCCACAGTACTTTGATAATCCAATTACTTGTTATTTCTTTTCACTGTATGTTGACATTAATTTAACTTTGGTTTTCTATTCCCAATTGTCTACATTTTCTATTAAAACTTTTTCTTCAGGTCATATATCATATTTAATGTTACAGAATCTTCCTTTAGTTACACACTATTCGATTCTTTACATATACCTTACTCCTGGGAGGATTCAGTGGGATTGCATGCCTGCAGAAAATGGCCCTTGCCCCAGATTTCCTATGTTTCCCTGTGGGGGGGGAGTTGTGGGGGAGTGACCATGAGCACAGTTTTTGGGGGATTGCCCCCCTCCAAAGTGGTGAGGCATATGGGTGCACATGGAGTTACATGTCACTGCCCCTCCCCTCTTTCTGCAAGTGCAGAGCTTCTGCAAGAGCGGATCTGCCCAGCCAAAGGAGGCTGTGTCTCCGTGCCACTGACTCTGCAGCTGAATGCCACCTCCTGAGTCCTAGTTCCAGTTGTTCTCCCCTTCTGTGTGCTGAGAGCCTTCCTGTTTTCTATTCTCTGCCACAGTGAATGCTTGTGGTGGGGCTGGGTAAGAGGGAGTGAGGGAATGAGTGAAGGGGGTGGGAGGATGAGGCAGTGGGGAAGAAGTGAGGTAGAATAGGGCGGGGCAAGGGAATGTAGGACTCAGGGAAGGGGGATGCAGATGAAAAGGGATAGGGGAATCGTGTGGTGAAGTGGGAGCTCAGCATGTGGCGTTCCCTCAGCAGCAGCTGGAGTTCTCCCATTAAGCAGGCCCATCAAACCCTTACTCTGATAAGCCCTACCCCCTACACCTGGACCCCTTGACAAAGACCCCACCCCTAAACCCCCACCCCGCTGATCCCCAACCAACTGCACTTGGACCCCCACTCCATCAAGCCTCACTTCCCCAGCACCTGGATTCCCCCACTGAGCCCCTCAACGCAGACTCCTCTCTGAGCCCCAATCACCTTCATCTGGATCCCCTGCAGATTCCCATTGCCCCTGCACCCAGAAACCCCCGAAGAGCCCCCGTGCATCCAGATCTCCCATTGAGATGCCTACACCTAGAGATTGCCCCACACAGAAGCCTCTCATCTGGATCCCCCCATACTAAACCCCTCCACACTTGGATCCTGCTGGGCTGAGCCTGCCCACCCACATCTGGTGTACCTGGCACAGAGTGGCAGAGGCCCAGGGTGTTTCTGAGGCAGACCCGTCCCTTGCATTGTGTCAGGGTGAGGTGCAGCCTCACTGCTGAGTCCCTGTACCGGGGGAGGTGGGGGCTTCAGGGTGATTGTGATGTTCCCCTCTGGTGTTGTCTGGACTTGAGATCTACTAGGTCATTCCAATCCTTGACTCTGGGAGCCTGCCTTACCCTGCTCTGCTGTGAGAACCCCCAGTCCTGGGCTGTTCATGACCAGACTCTGGCATGTTACCTGCTTCGATTTTGAAACCGAATGACACTAGCCAGTATCTCCGGTCCCAGACACAACCATAGGGACCTCCACCTCTTAGTGTCCAGTTATGCCCACTTGCCCCTAAAAACTTATATGAGTTTGTCAGTTTAAAAAAGCAACTGATATGTACCAGGATTGTTATTCCAAGGGGAGTCTCTGACATGCTTCAAACCAAACACACTGCTTCAGGTAGAATAAACAAAAAAAAATATTAACTACAAAGATAGAATTTAAGTGATTATAAGTCAAAGCACAGCAAGTCGTATTTGGTCAAATGAAATAAAAGCAAAACACATTCTAAGCTGATGCTAACACTTTCAGTGCTCTTACAAACTTAGATGCTTCTCATCACAGGCTGGCTGGTTGCCCTTCAGCGAGGCTCTCCCCTTTGATCAGTGCTTTAGTCATTTGGTGGCAATGTCTGTAGATGGAGGTGGAAGAGAGAAAAAGAGCATAGCAAACGTCTCTCCTTTTTATCATGTTCTTTCTTCCCTCTTGGATTTGCCCACCCTTTTCAGAGTCAGATGAGCATTACCTCACCAGAGTCCCAAACCGATCAAAGGAATCCAACAGATCCTTTGTTGCTGCCTAGACCAGTGTCCTTTGTTCCTGTGAGGCTGGGCTGGGTTTGTCCCATACATGCCCTGATGAGGTGTGAACTGACCCTCTGCTCTTGGAGAGTTTTGCCTGGGCCTTTTTTAAGCTATGAGGACACATTTTCAGCCTCATAACTATATACATGAAATTATAACCTGTAACATTACTGAAACAACAATTACTATAACATCACTATGAAATTTGAAGAATTTTGCAGAATTTTAAAATATTATGCACATATTTTTTAATTTTTTTGGCACAGAATTTCCTCAGGAGTGCTTTATTCCACAGAACTCCATTTCAATTAACAGTTTATCTAATTGCATCATCAGATTCTGTGATTAAAGGCACATTGCTTGTTTTATGGTTTTCTTCTTTTTGTTTTGTTTTGTTTTGTTTTGTAAAATGGCCCCGTAACACTTACTAGATTACACCAATGTGCAGGTGTACTACATCTCCACAGTCTAGCTTTTGCCTTAGTTTACTGCTCACAGTCACTCTTCAAAACACTATTCCTATGAACTATTTTTGTTAAACAACATCCGCTCCAGTCACTTCTTTATTTTTCTCCTGGTATTAGTTTGTGATGTAATACGTTCTTCAGCTTAGCAGATATCTGGTGATTTCAGAACTGATTGGATAACTTGTAACTAACAGTTTTGGTGTAGTTTGGCATTTGTTCATGGATTTTTTTTTTCACTATTCCACAAGCTCTGTGAGACTTAGGCTATGTCTACACTAGAGACATTACAGCAGCACAGCTGTACCAATGCAGCTAAGCCACTGTAAGATCTCTCATGTAATAGCTCTATGCTAACAGGAGAGAGCTCCCTGTCAGCATAATTAAACCATGCACCATGAGAGGTGGTAGCTATGTTGGTGGAAGAAGCTGTCATGCTGACAGTGCTGAGCACACTACCAGTTATGCTGGCTAAATTTAGGTTGCTCAGGTGGCTGTTTTGTTCATGCTCCCAAGTGACATAAGTTTTGCCAACATAACTGGTAAAATAGACATGGCCTTAGTCTAGTACACAGCGACTTTTTGTGCCACTCTAACTCATGTTGGTGAGCAATGACTCTGAGGAGTAATTCGAGTCAAATCAACACTAAGGAAGGGTGGCACAATCAGACCTCTAGCAAACCCTCCTCCAAAGAGCAGTCATTCATGCCACAAACAACACCTTCCATCAGATAATCATTGTGTATGTTTATCTTTTATCTGAAATTGTGCTATACATTTGTAAGTGTGAAAATGGATCAGTTTATGAATTTGCCAGTGTGCCAATTAAATTTTACAGATGAAATCTATCAAACTATGTTTGCCAATAGATAATAGAATCCAACAGGATAATCTCTTTGTATTGAGTCCAGGGAGTATTAGTTTACTAGGTTAATGCTGGATTCTTGATAGGTCTACTTTTAACTTGAATGGTATTTTTCAAATCTGGGCACTTGCTTATTCTTAACCATCCAACAATTTATTAATTTACCCAGACCACATTAATATGGAATAAACAATTCAGCACTCAAATGTAGACACAACAAATTGTGGGTACTACACACACAGTATAGTCTTGCAAGCAATTATCCCAGACTACAGTTGAGGCTCAGCAGTTATACCAAGGAACAATGCAAATTACCAAGGTTTCTTATTACATTTACCTATGATCAATAATTCTCAAATTTTTAGTAGCTGACACATTTATCACTCTTCTAAAGATGCACTTGTTTTAGTGGCACTTTGAAGAGTGTGGTTACGTCTCTTTGACTAGATTCATCCAAAAGGGACAAGTTTAGAATATTAACAGTTATTTTTTAAAACATTTTTTTCCAATTGCTCTTTGGCCAATTTGCTTGGACTAATGAAGGAGTTAAAATCTAAAATATAGTTACTTGAGTTCTCACTAGCAAACGTAGACTCAGCAAGTTAACCTGCTGTTATTTATGTTAAAGAAAAGACGAGGAAATGCAATCTCTGAATTAAAATCTCATCAATTCTTCTTTTCCACCTAACCCTGGGACAGCAGAGAGGTCTTTCCACCTGTCTGGTCCAGGTATCTGTCAGATTAAGATTTAGCAGCTTCTTGTTGGGTTCAGTCAATTCTCCTAAGCATATGGTGATTTAAGATTATATACCCTTGTTTCATGACTTGTAGAAGGGGGCAATATCTTATTTCCACTAGACACATGCAAGGTGAGTACTTGGGTTTTAGTTATTTGAGGTTTTTTGATGCTTCCATTGGTATCTACTAGATGGCAATGGTATATATATGAAATTTATTCAATCATTTTCTTATCAGAGGCTTCTGAAGTTTGCTTATTTAGCAATCTTGAAATGAATGAATCTTGGAAATGTTAGCAGTTATCTTTGAGAACTCATGGCAGATGGGTGAGGTCCTAGAGGGCTGAAGAAGAGCAAACATAGTACCTATTTTAAAAAGGAGAACAAAGAGGACCAAAGAATTATAGATCAGTTATCCTAAACTTGATACCTGGAAAGATACTGAAACAAATTATTACAAATTAATTTGCACCTTCTAGAGAATAATAGGGTTGTAAGTAATAGCTAGTGTGGATTTGTCAAGAACAAATGATGCCAAACCAACCTAATTTCTTTTTGGAAAGGATTACTGGCCTAATGGCTGGGGGGAAGAAGTATATGTGAAATATCTGCATTTTAGTAAGACTTTTGATACAGTCCCACATGACATTCTCATAAGCAAACTAGGAAAATGTGCTCTAGATGAAATTACCATAAAATAGGTGCACAGCTGGTTAAAAGACCACACTCAAAGTGCAATTATCAATGCTTTGTGCTTTGTAACACTGGGAGGGCAAATATAAGGGCTCCTGCAGAGGTTTCTCCTGGGTCCGGTACAAGTCAATATTTTCATTAATGACTTGGTTAATGAAGTGGAGAGTGTGATTATAAAATGTGCAGATAACACCATGCTCGGAAGGTTGCAAGCACTTTGGAAAACATGATTAAATTAAAAGTGACATTGACAAATTAGACATTTGGTCTGAAATCAACAGGAAGAAATTCAATAAAGAAAAGTGCAAAGTACTACACTTACGAAGATAATATCTCTCCTTGCACAAATACAAAATGGGAAATAAGTGGGTATATGGTAGTACCACTGAAAATGTTCTGGGGGTTTTAGTGGATCACAAGTTGTCTGTGAGTCAACAATATAATGCAGTTGCAAAAGAGGCTAATATCATTTCGGGGTTTATTAACAGGAAAGTTACATGTAAGGCATGGAATCTCACTGTACTTGGCACTGAGGAGGCCTGAGTTGGAATATAGTTTCCAGTTCTGGGAACCACATTTTAAGAAAGATGTAGACCACTTGGAGATAGTCCAGAGCAGAGATCAGCAACCTTTGGCATGTGGCCTGTCAAGGAAATCCACTGGTGGGACAGGACAGTTTCTTTACCTGCGGCATCTGCAGGTTTGGTCGATTGCAGCTCCCACTGCCTGTGAGAACCACGGCCAGTGGGAGCTGTGATCAGCTGAACCTCAGGATGATGCATGTAAACAAACTGCCCTGGCCCACCAGCGGATTTCCCTGATGGCCCACATGCCGAAGTTTGCAGATCCCTGGTCCAGAGTATACCAAAAAGAATGACAAAAAATTTGATAAACTTGACCTACAACAAAAGGTTAACAAATTTGGACATGTTTAGTGTGGAGAAAAGAATACTGAGGGGGGACATGACAAAACTTCAAATATGTTAAGGCTTGTTATAAAAAAGATGATGATCAATTGTTCTCCATGTCCAATGAAGGTAGAAAAATATGTAAACAGCTCAATCTGCAGCGAAATTTAGGTTACACTAACCATAAGGATATTTAAACACTCAAATAGGCTTTCAAGGAAGTTGTGGAATCCCCGTCATTGGAGGTTTCTCAGAACAGATTAGATAAACACCTGTCAGGAATGACCTGTGAATACTTGGTCCTGCTTTGGGGTGGCAGGAGAGGTGGGAGGGGGAGAGAGCTGTAGTTTGATTTGATGACTTCTCAAGGCCCTTCCAGCTGTACATTTCTCTGATTATTTGCCCCTACTATCAATTGGGACCCCCCCCCACACCCAAGCAATTTTTCTTAATATCCCAAAACCATAGCCTGGTTTATATTTTTTAACGTGTTTTTTTTCTTGTACCAGACAATTCCTGTTACTTCTAGAGTGCAATAATTATTTACAATGAAAACCAATAAAATCCGTATGATCATCTTAATTTGGAGGAAATATTCCATACATTTTTTGATGGTACCTAAGCATTTCATCTTATTTAGGATTTACAATAGAACAAGAGATATTTCCCATGAATGGAAGGATGTAGACCTGACTCACAATGCAAACAAATGTTCAGATTCTAATTAGAAGTGAAAGATTTTTCACAGTATATTTGATTTACAAAGAACACAATGTATAGTTTATACCCTGGGAAGAAAACTCTGAATAGAAAAGCAGCATGTGACCCTTGCTTGTCAACTTGGAGTTCTTTTCAGCTATGCTGGGAGGGAGAAAGATGTTATATAGAATATGCGTATATACGGAGAGATTCTTGCCTACGTGACTAATAATAATCTCATTTAGTTAGTTTAGTTTCAGTTGGGGGATAGGAACTCATGACCGTGGCTGATCTGTGGACCTGAGACAAAGTGTCTTACATAATGTGAACCTTTTAAAAACATGTTTTAAATTGTCTTTACATCTTTGGTGGATCCTATTTGGGGATAAACAGAGGTAGATAGCTTTTCGAATTTTATGATGGCCAGAAGGAATCAATAGTTATTAATCATTCAAGTCACATCTATCCCATATGTCCCTTAAATATCGATCTATTCTTTCATCTGCCTGTTGTCTACAAATGAAGAACTATCACCTTTCCTATGTTATATTATTTTTTGTGGTATAGAGGTCATCAAGTTTCTGTAAAAATATGCCCAGATAATTTCTTTCAACGTCATTCTAAATGGCAATTTTTTTACAAACTTTCAGTGCTGATCTTTACACCATATATACCACAAGTGCACATATTAATCAGTATTCTCTTTTATATTTGTAGCCATCTGACATAACTGTTTATTTCCCTTCATTGTCCAGCAACATTTCTGAGAGTTCTAGCTTTGAAGGTTTATTAAGCTTCCATTTTGGGTCACTCTTTATTAGGCAGCATGTGGGTCAACCCACAAGTATTCATGAAATACTATAATTCTATAATTACAATTACAATGTGTTTTTATCACAATAAGTATTAGCATAAAATTTGAATTATTCTATTTATCATTACAGTTCTCAGGGGAGTGTTGGTATAGCGAGGCGGTGTGGCTCCCCTCCCCCTTAGGGAGGGTCGAGCCCCGCCAGACAGCTAAGGGGGCGGGGCTACAGAGCAGTGAGCCCGCCCCTCAAAGGTCAGGCGGCGACCTGGAAGTATAAAAGCCGGCCATCAGAGCTCAGTTGGAGCCCAGCCACTGTCGGGAGCAGACCTGCTAGAGGGAGCTTGCAACTGGGAAGCCGCTGGGGCCCAGGGCAGTTGCCCTGACTGGTTGGAGCTTCCCCGCACCCATTACTGGGAGAAGCTGCCAGAGCTTCCACGCCCCCGTTACCGGGAGGAACCCCCGGAGCTTCCCCGTGCCTGCTGCGAGGAGGAGCTGCCGGAGCCGCCCTGTCCCTGCTGTTACCCCGAGGAACCCCCCGGAGCAAGCTTGGCCGGACTTCCCGGAGGAGCTGCCAGACCTACCGCCCAGCCGAGAGGAGCCCATGCTACTGGACTTCCCGGGGGCTGGCACCATGGAACAAGTAGTCCCAGAGGGGGAAATTGGAAGTAGCCCGGGGGCAGCCGACCCCACTCAGGCTGCAGATGTACCTGAACCGATGTCAGTATGTTGCGGTCAGGAACCCCACTGATGGTTAGCGGTGATAGCTGCTACTAGACCCCGGGCTGGAACACAGTGGAGTGGGAGGGCCTGCATTCCCCCTGCCACCCTCTTAAGGGTGGCAGACTCCCCCTCCCCCTGGCCTGAGGAGGCCGCTCAGCTTAGTCTGTGTTTGGTTCCCCGACCTAACCGAGGGCTCGGCCCCTTTAAACTGTATTATTGCTCAGCCCTGTAGCAGAGGGCCTGGGCTTCTAACTGACTTGTATTGTTGCTCAGCCCTGCAGCAGAGGGCCTGAGCTCCCCTGAACTTTGTGTTTGCTCAGCCCTGAGACAAAGAGCCTGAGCTCCTAACTGCCTTGTATTATTGCTCAGCCCTGCAGCAAGGGCCTAAGCTCCTAACTGACTTGTATTGTTGCTCAGCCCTGCAGCAGAGGGCCTGAGCCCTCACTAACTCGGCGTGTCGGTGCTCCACCTTGCAGCAGAAGGTCGGAGCCCCCAAGCGACTGTGCAGCATCGCTCAGCCCTGAAGAATAGGGCAGGACCTGACTACATGTAGCAGGCCGGTGTGGCTCCCCTCCACCCTCAGGGATGGTCGAGCCGCGGGCGCGCAACCTTACAGTTGGCTATAGGTGTTCAAATCACATGGTTCAAATCCATATGGAAAGCTTCTTGGGGCAAGGACAGTCTCTTTTTCCTGCATTTGTACAGTTCCTAGCACAATGGGGCGTGGTCCATGACTGGGACTCCTAGGTGCTACCATTATCAAATACATAATAATAATCATTACTTTGGATCTGAATGTATTTGATCTGTTTTCTTTGCATAGGTAGCACAACGTATATTTATGTCAAAACATGCCTAAATCACGTGACTAGACCTGGTTGGAAAATTTCTGATGAAACTTACTTTTGTTGGAAAATGTCAGTTCAGTACAGTGAAATGTTTCATCAAATTTATTACAGATTCAACAAATCTTCCATTGAAACACAGGAGGTTTCCCGGCTTTCTGTTTAGCTTAGGGGATCAGTAGCACTTCTTCGGCTCACGGAGCTGGGAGGGCAGTGGAGTAGTAGATCACCTGAGCAGCAGCCACTGGGAAGACAAAAACTTCCAGTCTGGTTCCCCTGAATTGGAATTTTTCTTTAAAACTATTTGCAGAAAATGATTTAAAAATCTCATGTTTTTGTCGTTTCATCCCACTATAGGACAAAACTTATTTTTAAAAACTTGAACATTTTTTTGTGGAAAGGGATTCTCTTTTTCTGGCCAGCTTTACGCATGATAGGGTCACCTTCTTTCAACTTCTCCTGTTCATTTATCACAAAAGAGAATCTAGCCATGGCAGCCCATGCTTTTGCCACTTCCAGACTTGACTATGGTGACTCACTCTAACAGGGTCGGGTGTAACTGAAACAAAAGGCTGAAGATGGAGTGCACATCACCATGCCTCATAAGCAACATCTGGCTTGCAACTTTGGTGATTCCCTATTGAAATCTGAACAGAATTCAAAGCCCTATGGCCAGATTCTTGGCTGGTGTAAAACCACATAATTTCATTGAAGCTTGATTATTTAAATGACGTAAATGGACTTTGCCCCTAATCCTTTGTACAAGGCATGTAAGACCAGATCGTCCCACTGATTTCAATAGAGTTTGACTCCTAAATCCCCATGAGGATCTTGGCATTGAGGCCTTATTCATAGAATCATAGAAGATTAGGGTTGGAAAAGACCTCAGGAGGTCATCTAGTCCAATCTCCTGCTCAAAGCAGGACCAACCCCAACTAAATCATCCCAGCCAGGACTTTGTCAAGCAGGTCCTTAAAACCACTAAAGATGGAGATTCTGCCACCTCCATAGGTAACCCATTGTCAATTGGAGTAAGTAATATTCATCCCATTGACTTAAATGGGCTCTGATCAGTCCCTTAATGAACTGGGACCTATCTAACTCAGGCTACTTTACCCTCTACTATCCCACAAAACAACTACACCACACAAGATTCAAAGCCACTGGATAATCTCAAATTCTGATTATCAGCAACTGGGAACAAAGCATTCTCAGTGGTAGGACTCAAGCTATGAAACTCATTGTCTGAAGACAATAGATAAAGCCCAAGGGATACAGATGAAGATGTAGATCAACAGTTGACAACCTCTGGCACAGGGTTCACCAGGGTAAGCACTCACATGGACCGGGCCAGTTTGTTTACCTACTGTGTCGGCAGGTTCGGCAAATCACTGCTCCCACTGGCCACAGTTCACCATCCCAGGCCAATGAGGGTGGCGGGAAGCCGCAGCCAGCACATCCCTAGTGTGCGCTGCTTCCTGCAGCCTCCATTGACCTGAGACAGCGAACCGTGGCCAATGGGAGCTGCAATCGGCCGAACCTGCTGATGCGGCAAGTAAACAAACTGGCCCAGCCTCAGGGTGCCTACCCTGGCAAGCCACGTCTGAGAAGTTGCCAACCCCTGATGTAGATGATGGACTTTTTTTTAAATTAAACCTTCACCCAGAATTCCCACTATTTAATATAATCAATTCATCAAACCCTGCACACAAAATTACACTTCTCTGCTTGGAAGACTGGAAAGAGAAAAATTGCTCTTTTATCCCTGCTATATTTATTTATTTGTCACTTATGAGTAAAAAGACAGACAGAAAGGCAGATACGGATACTGTTATACTGAAGAATACAATAGTAAGACTATAGTATGGTAGTACAATATATTTTGTTACATTCTATATAGTCACTCATTCTGTAGAAATAGCATGTTATCTTGTATGTATTATATGTAACTGAGAAATCTGATGCAACATAAATTATTAGTTTTTGGCCTTAGAGGGAAATCCATCTAAACTCATAACATTCTACTAGGAACAGGCAATTAAACTAAATAATCTAATTTTCACAAAAACATGATCAGTTCACATAACTTTAATCATGCAGTGTCATTAAAATTCAAGCTATTATAATTTAGCAATACACAAGAAACTTATACAGAGCTCAAATGCTAGTTCAGTTATATTAAAAGAAAACATTTCTGTGGTATTTAAACCAGTCAACAATGACTTTTTTGGCCATTAAAATACATTTTAAAAGAAAAAAGAAACTGTTTTGTCAGCTAGCTGATGATGTGAATGTTAATTGTTTCACTAAATTTATTTTATTTTTATTTCATGGACTTAGTTTAGGTATATAATTATGGAAAGAAAGCTCAAAAGAAAAGAACTGTGTTTAATTTTCTCCCCTCCCTGTATAATTTCTTCTTCTTCCTTCCATATTTGTCCTGTAATAGCTTCATAATAGCAAAACACAATTGCACATAGCTTGAATTAATAAGCTTTAGAAATGAACTTCAATTATGTTACAATCCCTAAGTACTGGCAATTGTTTTATATAACATATTTAAACAGCTAATTAACCTCTGACAGTGCATCGTTCTTATTCTCTTTCAATATAAACAACAACAACAAAATCCCAGAATGAAATGTATTAACTTTAAATACCATTGTTATAAACAGCATTATTTCTGATGGATGTGAAATGCTCTGGATTAAGGCCACATTATTATTGTCATGGCAGTTGTTTTTTGTTAGACAGAAAAATGCACACTTAAATTAAATGGCAATACTAACATCTTAGCAAGATGGGAGAGAATCCCATTCACTGAAACGACCTATGAAGTATTAAAAATTGAGGTATAGAGTAGCTATGATCTTGACCTATCTGATATTATGTAATTTGTATTGTAATTGCAGTAGCTATGACATTTGAAAGAAACCATTCTTCATTTCTTAAGTCTTTTTTCAGAATCATGTATGTATAACATATCTACCGAAATTTTATAAAAGGATGAACATCACAGTAGTCTGATGGATATAAAGGTCAAAAATGAAATAGATTTTAGTGGCCTTGATGCAAGCCTTATCAATAATCTCATGTGGCACAAGAAAATAATGAGTAGAAATATTTTGCTAGTATGAGCAGTTTAGCTGCTGATGCGAATTAATGGACTCTTAAAAAGAAGTCACATTTTGGTCAAGGCAAAATAGTAGTCTGTGTAATCGGTCTTTGATATTAACTTTGGGAGTGCGAAATATTAACAGAGACACAGAAGCAGATATAAGCGCACAGCTATTAGACAGGCCAGCCCCAGGAAATCACAACCTTTGCCACCAGTCAGCCAATAGAAGAAGGACTTTTTTTAATGATCACTGGAGAGAGTTCCTGCTCTTATTTCAACTTTTATCATTTAGCATATACATTGAGTGCTAAGTGCTGTTTTATTAGAGATTTTCTCTTGTCATATTCCCAAACAGTTAAATGATACTGTTGAGTGCAATGAGACAGGTTGTGACTATACACAGCTCTGAGCACCCAGCAGTGTGTAAGAGGCACTACCTCAAGGGTATCCCTGGGAGACAATGTAACTCTCAGATGCAATTCTGGTTTACAATTCCTTCCCTACTTCTTTCTTGCTCTTAGACTGGGTAGGGAGAAGGAAGAGAGAAGGAGAGTAGGCTGGATAAGGGGAAGAAAGAAGGAAGGAGGGGCTAGTAATTTTCTGCTGGGCTACACCAACATAAACTTTGACATCACTGTACTGGTTCATCTGCACTGGTTTGTGAATAAAAGGAAGAGAGCCAAGGCTCTACTCGTTCCCTGTCCCACCTTTGCCCGTTTCCTGCTCACTTGCTTCAGAATGGGGGGAAATTAGGCAAACTTCCACAAAACAACTTAGGCACTACAATACCTATATCCCAGATTTAGGCACCAATGCAATCCATAAAACCTCTACTCAGGTGATGCCTAACCCTGTTGGCACCTAAAGTTCTGCTGTAAAACTTTCCTAAGTGTTTAATTTTCTGCCTCTGGACATGCTCCCTGCTGTCTCACGCAGGAACCCAGATGCCTATCTCACAGCTAAGCCCCAGCATCCCAGTGATCCTCAGAAAAGGTGAAGATAAGTTGGGCAATGCCTATGTCACCTGCAGGGCCATATCCAATAGGTATACTCTGAGCATGCATAATTCCACACAAGAAAGCCAGGCTTGGGGAGAGGCACTGATGTCTAAGTCCCTTTGTGGATGTGGACTGTAGCCCTTGTTGAGGTGTTATCAATCCCCTTTCCTCCCTAGTGTGAGTGTATAGTCAAGTCACAGTTTAGGCCCATGTTATCTGGCACCCTTCTTTAAGTAAGCTGAGTACAACTATTTCTAACAAAAACAAAATCTATACTATTACTTTGGTTATTTTTAAGAAAATGAAACTACACTGCCATATGTGGGTTTTTTTCAAATCAAGGATGGTTTCCACTTTAGCACTCTCCTTTAATCTTTAAAATGTATGATGCTGTGATACTTAGCTTTACTTTGTTGATCCACTGTTGGGATTTACTATCTCTGCTTCACTGTGAAAGAAATGCTAGACAAGAAGTGTTCATAGGGTTATTCTATGTTAGCTAGGAAGAATTTGAGAAGTTAAACATCCTTGGTAAGATCTGAAAGATAATTTTGGGCCTGATTCTGTCACAAATTTACAGTTCTTGAATTGGAACTTACTTCCTGAGTAACTCCAATTATTTAAATGAGTAAGATATCATCAGTTTGAGTAAAAGGTGGAACCTGATTGTGAAACAAAAAGACATATGGATGTGTAAATTAAGACATCTTTTAAACTCTTACATCAACAGTGACACATACTTCAGACGGTAAAGCTACACGTAACCCAGGTATTCCAGAATGGCTGTGAATTGTTGTTCAATCTGCATCTAAGGCTAAAACAACAATAGTTTGTTTTGTTTTGTTTTTTTCTTCTCTTTCTTTTTGGTAATTGTTCTTAGGCTTATTTTACTTTTATAATTATTGCACCCATGAACATTTATGTTTTATCTATAGACTACTAGACTAATAGACTTTAAAGTCAGAAGGGACCATCGTGATCATCTAGTCTGACCTCCTGCACATTACAGGCCACAGAACGTCCCCCACTCCTGAAATAGATCCCTAACCTCTGGCTGCATTACTGAAATCCTCAAACCATGGTTTAAAGACTTCACATTACAGAAAATTCGTCATTTACACTAGTTTAAACCTTCAAGTGACCTGATTCTCATGCTGCAGAGGAAGACAAAAAATCCTCAGGGTTTCTGCCAATTTGACCTGGGGGAAAATTTGTTCCCTACCCCAGATATGGTGATCAGTTAGAGCCTGATCATGTGGACACCACCCACCAACCAGACACTTGGGAAAAAATTCTCTGTAGTAACTGAGAGCCCTCCCATTTAGTGTGCTGTCTCCAGCCGTTGGAGATATTTGCTACTGGCAGTCACCTATAAGCTACATGCCATTGAAGACAATCAGGTTGGTCTGGAACTATCTACCTTTTGTAAAACCATGTTATATTTTATCCCATTTACCATTCACCGCTATGTTCTTAACAATTTTCTCTTTCAAAATTTGTTCCAAGACCTTGCACACAATTGATGTCAAACTAACAGATCTGTAGTTTCCTCGATCACTTTTTTCCTCCTTCTTAAAAATAGAAACTATATTAGCAATTCTCCAGCCCCATTAAGCTGTTTGATATTGACTTCCACCTCGAATGTGGTAATTTCCACCTCCATATCTTATTGCTTATATTGATGAAACTGAATGGGAAGTTAGGCCCAGGCCTCCCACATCCTATCCAGTTGCACTGGGCTAGAAGATGTAAGACAGAGCAAGGAAAACAATACCATTATCATCACCTCTTCCTCCTTCAACAAGATTTTCTAATTGGAGCCAATCTAATAGGCGTGCTCTGAGCACACCTACTGGATCAGGTCCCATAAGCAGGGAAATGCCTTTCTTCCCTTGCTTTGTGTGTCATACAGGGGATTAAGCATGAGATGGATGCCTCCAGCAAAGCAGCAGTGCATGTTCCCAAAGGTAGAAACTTAGGTGGCAAGGGATTTTTTACTGCAAAAACTTAGGCATTGATTGAGTTTAGATGCCTACAAGGTTTAGAAGTCTAAATATTTTTGTGTATCTGGGACCAAGAGCCCAATCCTGGCATTCAAACTCACTTGACTCATCTTTACATAAGGATTTGTGGGACTGGACTTAAAACAGAAGCCCTGACTAATAATGTAAACTTGTGGATAACAGCAAGCCATGAGAGGTTTCCAGCACTTAGGGGAAGAGGATTACAATTTAAAATGATCTTGAAAAACTGGAGAATTGGTTTGAAATCAATAAGATGAAATTCAATAAAGCCAAATTCAAAATGCTTCATTTAAAAAAGAAAAATCAAATACACAAATGCAAAATGGGAAATGCTTGTCCAGGCAGTAGTACTGCAGAAAAGGATCTGGGGGCTATAGTGGATCACATACTGAATGTGAGTCAACAGTGTGATGCTGAGGCAAAAAAAAATGTCATTCTGAAATGTATTAACACAAGTGTCATACATAAGACATGGGAGGAAACCGTTCCACTCTACTTGGCACTGATGAGGGCTCAGCTGCAATACTATAACGAGTTTTGGGCACTGCATTTTAAAAAAGATGTGAAAACAATGGAGACAGTCCAGATAAGAGCAACAAAAATGGTAAGTGATTTAGAAAACTTTACCTATGAGGAAAGGTTGAAATTGGGCATTTTTAGTTTAGAGAAGAGAGAGCTGAGAAGGAGACATAATACCACTATTCAAATATATAAAAGGTTGTTATGAAGAGGATGGTGATCAATTGTTCTTAGACTTCGCAAAATTCTATTTTTAGTGTTTTATAATTTTGAGAGATAATATGGGTGTTTATTTTTAAGCATTTGTAGTTTATTTTTATTTCTTTAATTTTTTATAATTGCAGGAAATTAAGGGAGAGGTCACACAACAGCAATTCAATGACAGTAGACATTGATTAAAAAGTTAAAGATTTATAACTGTTCAAATAGAAATTGTCAACATCACATGTCAAGTTATACAAAGTAAATATCTTTAAATCAAATTATAATAAGTTCTCAAGCAGCAGTTTTCTTACTTTGCGTACCTGTACATTTAAAGTATTATCAGTGGAAAGATTTTTTTTTCCACTGGATTGTGCATGTATAGTGGAAATTGACATTTATTGATATTTAAATCAGGGAGCATGGGAGAGATATTAAAAAGAACTTTCTAAGTATAGTTAATCACTGGAACAGGTTACTAAGAAAGGGTGTACAATCCACATCAGTGGAGGGTTTTGAAAACAGGTTAGAGACACACTTCTCAGGGATGGTATATTTATATCTGGTTCTGCTTCAGTGTTGGTAGATGGGCTAGATGAGCTCTTGAGGTCCTTTCCAGGCCTATGTGCCTATGATTCCATGATTCATTGGGGAACACAGTCTCTGATCTTGGTTAATGGCCTCACCGTGTATAAACTAGCTACTTAAAAGAAGTGGCAGACGAGCAGTTAAGAACCAGAACTGAGGGCTCACTCCTGTCCTCTGCAGTATCCAGTGCAGCAGAATGAATCTACACCTTCTTCAGAATGCTAGAGTTACCTGTCTAGCATGCAGTCAGATGAAATTCCTCCTAAAGACTTCAACCACAATGTAGCTCATAAACACCCATCTCCAGTGTGCCTGAAGGACAGTATCTTGTCCTATTTACTACAAAACTGTCAGCTGAAAAAAAGGAGAATGTGGATTCATCATCAGAACTATAAAAAACACCAACTATTAAATGAAGGTCAATTGTGGAGCTAACAATCCTGAATGTTTCTTTTTAACTGCTAAACATTTAAGGCCATAAATATGCCACAGTTGTACCAATGAATTCTTCACTTGAGACTTTTATAACTTTGTTCCAGTTTGGATTGGATTGGAGGAAACACATTAACTACTAGATAATGAAAATGTCACCTCAAATTCTTCATATGTACTCAAGTCCAAATCTTTCCAGTGCCACTAAATTGCAGCTAGATGTATTTCATCAGATTCATTATCACTTTATTTCTGGGATCAAAATTGGGATTACTAAGGAATGGAGTGTGAAAAAAATTGATTTGAAATTCTAATTTTTCTGTAATCTTAAGAATCATTTTGAATCTAAGTAGGCTATCAAATAGCAAGCAGCAAGCCTGTGTATAATAATAAGACAAACATTATAGTATAATTAAAATAGGGAACTAGATTATTCCTTAGGCATCTGCCATAATCCTTCAACTTCTGTTAACTGATGAATTATTATTCCAAAAGAAACCTAAAATGTATGAGAAAATACTCTTTTGACTCAACATAATTGAAGAAATATACATATAAAGTATTAAAATCTTTCTTATGAAACTATAATATTATACTAAAAGAAAGTCCTAAAAAATTAAATAACTCTTATCTAACTAATGTCTTGGATTATATTCCCTATGAGAATAATCTCTTTTCATAACAAAATTATGAAAAGCCCATTGTTAATTTAGAACTTCTCATCAACAGAAACATCATGCTATTATTTGTGTCTTTAGTTTAGTACAGAATATATGTTTTCATAATTAATATTTTTAGAATAACCAAAAACAATATGAATGAATGACAAAAAGGGAGCATGAAAATTAAAAACAATATTTAAACTATCTGGCAGTATACCATATAACAAATGCAAGAACATAACAACCATCATATTAGATCAGTTGTCCATCTAGTCTAATCCAATACTAGCTACTTCAGATGCAGGTAAAAAAAATCTAATAATAGACAATTTTGGAATAAGATATCTATAGGAAAAATTTCTGCCTCAGGCTCATCAGTTAGTGATCAGTTTGTGCCTGAAAACATTAGCTTTTATATCTCTATTTTTTTTTCCTGGCTAATGTAACTGTGGCTATTCTCATTATCTATATAATTGTCTAATCCTCTTTCGAATCTTACTGCATTTTTAAATTAGAAAATTCATTTTAAATTATTTAGAAGACACTTATCAATTATTGTTCACAGATGAGTGCTGCTAAGAGCCTTGAATGAGTTTGCCTTTATTCCCTTCTGAGCCAGCATAAGATGAGAGTATCAAGTTGATACATAAAATAAGGGTTGCCCTTTAATAAGGGAGTTGGGATCTACAAATTCAGCCCATTTGGGAGGAGACATCAACTAAAGAGTGTAAAAGACCATTGAGAAGCTAGAAATGGAGCATAATCTCCCTCTTTATCAAATTGGCATTGGTGGATAGTTGGGACTACAATAAACCAATGGAGCTAAAACCTGGTTAGCCGAAGTATAGAGGAGCCAGTCCAGAACTATCATACATTTTTAAATGTCTTGCAAGGAAATATAGGGTGACAGTCTTCACTGGCCTCTATTCTACATAAGATGGACACTGAAAACTAATTTTAAACTTTTAATTTGTAATATGCGGCGTCTGACCAATAATGAGAGATAATAAAGGAAGAGAAGTAGAGCTGGTTGGAAATTTTTACACAGCAAAGATTCCTGCTGAAAAATGGAAGGGGTTTACTGAAAAGCTTTTCCACAAGGAAAAGGTGAGGTTCATTTATTATTATTATTATTATTATTATTATTATTATTATTATTATTATTATTATTATTATTATTATTATTATTATTATGTTGAAAAAATCTTTAGTTTCAAATTGAATTTTTCATTTCATTTTGGTTTTAGAAAATGAAAAAATATGATTTGGTAGTTTTTTGAATTTTTGTCCCTCCAGTTCCTCATTTTATTCCTCGTCTGCCTTCACTAATTTAATTTCCAATGAGAATATTATTTTTCCCCTATTTTTTCTCCCTTGCTCACTGTGGGGGAAAAAGAGGAGGGGGAGGGATTAATAAAAAGGAGGAGAAATCCAGAAACCAGATTTTTTTCAAAATTGAATTAATTATTAAACTTACACCTCAAAATGAAAGAAACAATTAATTTTGTTTTTTTAAAAAGTTTCATCCAAAATTTTGAACAAATTTGGCAAGAAAACAATATCATTTTTTCAACCTGATCTTAAGGTAGGAATAAGCATCTCACAGGAGTAGTATAAATTTATTGTCTCTCCTTCATTAACATGGGAATGTCAGATCTTCAGCTGGGCTGGGTTACAGCTCACTTGCAAGTAATGTTGAGCTTTCTCTAGTATAGCTGTGGGACTCAGACTTGAATCTCAGAGAGGAGTGGTGGTTGAGGAGGAAGAACAAAGTTTGATGTCAGTACTTGAAAAAGTTTGCCACATTTTCCAGCAGTTCAGGGACAGTTTAAAACAATAATTACCCAAAATATTAGTGTCTTATTTATTGTACAACTTTAGTGAACTAGAATTTGATATTTTCCTCACTTTTTTTTAATACAGCTTTGTATACTATTATGGGGAATATAGTGTGGATGAAGTCGCTACAGTTTGGAGTAGGGAGCCATCAGGTGTGCTCTGTGACCCTTAGAAAGTCAACTGGCAGGCTTATTAACTCAGCAGGAAGCACCTTCAGGTGTTTATGATCTCCTCAGGGAGTTTCCAGAAATACTTATTAACGCTGTTGGGAGTTAAAGTGTTCCCTTGGGTTTTTATTAACTTCACAGGGAGCCCTGCAGTGTATAGAATGCCTGTCTCAGACTGCCCAAAGTTATTAATGTGTACATGTGAAGCTTTAGAGTATTTGAGGTTTACAAAAATGAATCAAGAAACATAATTTTTTTCCCAAAATGTCCCAAAACTGCTCCAAGGAGCAGCTCTCTAGGTCAACCCAGTTTTTAGATAGGACTTTTCAAAATCCAGTAAAATAATTTTACTAAAGTGAAGTAAGAGACTTTTCAAACCATCATTTCTCATTAACATCTTGTATAATTACATCTCAATATCATCAGGAAATTTTTATCTGTAAGAAGATCACAGACAAGAAGTGTCAAATTACTTGGGTCAATTCTGGCCAATAAGGAGAATAAAAGATCAACATCAGGTTTATAACAGAGAATCACAATCTTATCTGTAGACACATGCCCACATCAAGCATAAAGGCAACCTGAGTAGAGCCTCAGGTGACCAACTGTCAGACCCACCCTTAAAATTCTCTGGGAATTTTGAAAATCCACTTCCTGTTTGTTCAGGCAGGGATGGAGTGCTTTCAGTGAATCTTTCCAGGTGACCATGCCTCCACGCACCAGGTGATGCCCAGTATGGGGCAATGGTGAGGTGCTGGACCTCATCAGTATTTGGCGGGAGGAAGCTGTCCAGTCCCAGCTGTGCTCCAGCCGCAGGAATTACGATACCTTCGGGCAGATATCAAGGGACATGGTGAAAAAAAGCCATGACCTGAACACCCTGCAGTGTAGGGTTAAAGTGAAGGAGCTGCGGAATGCCTACCACAAAGCCTGCAAGGCAAACCATGACTCCAGTGCTTCCCCCATGACCTGTCATGTCTACAAAAAGCTGGACGCAGTATTTGGGGGCATACCTGCACTCCGAGTATCACCATGGACACTTCAGAGCCCAGTTCAACATGGAAGGAGGAGGAGGAGGAGCGAAGTGGGAGCGAGTGTGCTGAGGCAGAGGAAGACACCCCAGAATCTCTAGATGCATGCAGCCAGGAACTGTTCTCAAGCCAGGAGGAAGGTAGCTAGTTGCAGCGGCCAGTGCTTGGGGAAGGACAAACACCAGAGGAAGTTCCCGAGAAGCGGCTTTTATTTTGGGAAGGAAGTTATTTGGTGAGGGCTTTTGGAGAGAGGAGGGTTAGGGCTGCATGCATGCCTAGATGCAGAATAGGGCGTTGATGTGCTTTCTCACATCACAGTAATCAGCTTCAGTGATCTCTTCAAAGATCTCATCCAGAACTTGGGCAATGCACTTGTGCAGGTTTCTCAGGAGAGCCACTGTGGTCCTTGTCCCAGTCAGGCTAGCATGTCCATGGCACTGTGCCATGAGGAGTGCGGGGACCATTGCTGCACACAGGCAAGCTGCATATGGGCCAGGGCAGAAGCCTCATTGTAGTAGAAGACCCTTCCTTGCTTCCCAGGTCACCCTCAGCAGCGAGATATCTTCCAGGATGAACTCCTGTGGAAAATGTGGGGACAGTGTTCAGTATAGGGGCCCCCTGCAGCTGTTGGCTCTCCCCAAGGCACAGAAACCCAGAGGACAGTACAGCCATGAAACAATCATTCCCCCTGGACCCTGTGCTTACTCAACATTTTGGAGCTCTCATGGGTTATGTGCACTCGCTTTGGGATGGGCAAATTATGCTATTGTGTAGACTGTGCTTGCCCTCCTTAAGTATAGGGAAATCATTGCTCTGTCCGGTGTGAACAATGCAGCCTCTGTTAAGTGCTGCATTTTGCCTTTACAGATGCAACCTTGAGATCTCAGCCGTCTGTGTTATCACCAGCCGAGGGACTGTAAAGACTCAGGAAGAGGCCATGTAGAAGCAAGGAAGACATGCTGGACGAAATAATGCAGCAGTCACTTAAAGAGAAACTAAAAGTGCAGGAGTAGAGGAAGAGTGAAAGGAGGATCTGTCAGCAGAATGCTGATCGCTGGCACAAAAGCAAGGAGCTCCGGCAGCAAAGCACGGATTGGCTGATAAGCATCATGGAGCGCCAAGCGGACTCTATCCAAGCACTTGTAGCCATGCAAATGGAGCACTACCACGCCCTCTCCCCACAGCCCTTGTCACTAAACTCTTTCTATTGTGCCCGCATGTCACCTCCAATCCACTTTCCCCAACTTCTGGGTTCTTATCGCCAGCAGCTGCCTCCAACACCTGTAACTTCATTACCCAACCCTGAAAACTATGACCCTTACCCACTGCACTCAACCTCCATCACCATGCAGTATAGCCATCCTAAAGTACAGCACTCATTGCACAGCACTCCAGACAGGAAGGCTGAGTATGATAACAGGACATACGCAAATCTGTGATTGAACTGTTCCCCACCTCACCCTCTTGCCCTTTCAGTTTCCCAAGCAGTTGTGTTTCTTTTCAATAAATGAATTTTCTTTTCAATAAATGGATTTTTTAGCATTGAAAACATTTTTTCTTATTGCATAAAGTAAAAGATACCTTAGCCCAGGAAAGCAACAGGCACTGCAAGTCAGCGTAGCAAACACAGGTTTCTACTAATTTTGGAACCACTGCACTTCACTCCCTTGCAGGGCACTAGACCTTACTGGTGGCTTTCAGCCTCAAATTGCTCTCTCAAGGCATCCCTAATACTTGCAGCCCCGTGCTGGGCCCCTCTAATAGCCTTGCTCTCTGGCTGTTCAAATTCAGTCTCCAGATATTGAACCTCCAAGGTGCATGCCTGAGTGAAGCTTTCACCCTTCCCTTCACAAATGTTATGGAGGGTACAGCACGCGGATACAACTATGAGGATGTTGTCACTGACCAAGTGCAGGTTCCCATACAGAGAGCACCAGCAGCCCTTTAAATGGCCAAAATCACACTGTACAGTCATTCTGCTCTGGGCTCAGACTGTTGTCGAACCACTCCTTGCTGCTCTCAAGGCTCCCTGTGTAGGATTTCATGAGCCACAGAATTAAAGGGTAAGTGGGGTCTGCAAGGATCACAGTGGGCATTGTGACTTCACCTACGATGATATTCTGATCTGGGAAAAATGTCCCGGCTTGCAGCTTGCTGAACAGACCAGTGTTCTGAAAAGTGTGTGCATCACCCACCTTTCCGGGGCAGCCTGCATTAATGTCAGTGATATGCCCATGATGATCCACAATACTCCTTCCTATTAATTTACTCAGAGGCTAGGTAGGCTGGTGCCAGAATTGGAATATGTGTCCCATCTATCGCCACTCTGCAGTTAGGGAAACCCACTTGTGCAAAGCCACAATGTCATGCACGTTACCCAAAGTCACAGTTCTTCTGAGCAGGATGTGATTAATGGCCCTGCAAACTGGCATCAACACGATTCCAACTGTAGACTTTCCCACTCCAAAATGGTTACCAACCGATCGGTAGCTGTCTGGCGTTGCTAGCTTCCAGATTGCAATATCCACCCACTTCTCCACCATCAGGATAGCTTTCAATTTCGTGTCCTTGCGCCTCAGGATGGGGATGAGCTCATCACATAGTCCCATGAAAATGGCTTTTCTCATCCAAAAGTTCTGTGGCCAGCTCTCGTTATCCCAGATTTGCATGACAATGTGACCAGTCAGTGCTTGTTTCTCAAACCAAAAAGTGGCATTCCACGGTGGTAAGCATGTCCGTGAATGCCACAAGCAATCTCATGTTGTTTGCATTATTCTAGTTGATATCAACATTGGAGTCTTCACTGTCAATTTAGATCTTAAGGAGTAACTTGTGAGCATATTTCTCAGCAGTTCGGGCTCCATTCCCACAGACGAAAAGGGAAAACAGAGCATGCAGAACAAAAAATGTTGGAAGATGGTGCCAAATGTGGATGGAGGCAGAGGGATTCCTGGGATGCGAACCTATGCATCTTGGGGCGTTGGGACAGGATCCAGAATGCTCACATCCTCCACCCCCTTCCCACAAGCCACAGCTCCCAAATGGGAAGAAGGTGCTCTGTGGGATAGCTGCCCATAATGCACCACTCCCAATGATACTGCAAATCTCGCGAATTTGGCCATGCCTGTGCACTTGCAGCTGTCAGTGTGGACAGACTGCAGTGCTTTCCCTACTGCACTCTCTGAAGGCTGGTTTAACTCAAAGCGCTCTACATCTGCAAGTGTAGCCATGCCCTCAGCATTGCAAAGCCTAAGGCCAAATCTACACTATAAATTTACACTGAATGACAAAGTTATACCTACATTATCCCTGGTGTAGACAGTGCTATGTCCAGTATAAACTGGAGGGCTTCTCCCATCCACATAGCCAGTGCCTCTCGTGGAGGTGGATTAACTACGCTCAGTCCCTTCCTGGATTTATCCTTATTGTTGTTGTTTTTGTCCACAGGAAAAGCCATTAGCAAAGGTGTGGGGTTGCTGTTAATTATAGCTTCAGTGATCTGTCAATTAAATAAAGAAGAATGTTATCTATTACAAATACTGATCTTCACTAATCCTGTAGATATAAAGGCCTTTGTTAAATAGGCAACCTAATTTAAAATGATCAATCAAACTAAATTAACCCAGAGTTAAAATAAAAGTTTGTAGAGCTTGTGATATGTGACTGACAGGTACTTCATAGTAAATTAGGATTTCAGGATATTTCTTTCAATAAATTTAGATAAACACTTTTGTTTCTGCTGGAATTTTGTAGGAGGGTTTATTTTAAATTAGCTAAAGTATAAACTTCATAGAATTGGAGTGGTACTGATAATAAGTTGATGATCCTCATTCTTCCATTTTGATTGCTTGCTATACCTATACTTGGATTTGCCCTTTAATTCTAGGCACAACTCAGAGCTCACCACTCATCTGAATAAGTGTGTTAAAAATAAAGAAAAAATGCAATAAGCATAATTTTATTAATTTTAAATTATCTATAAAAAATGGAACTCTGAGGCCAATGAGTAGATTCAGAAAATTCATGCATGCTCATTCTGCAGATGGAGTGGATGGATATGAATAAGTCACTTATCTGACTTAAGTGACTTAATTTTGGAAAGTAAAAATAGTGCCAATATTATTATATACCATTCTGTACTGAATATTGATGGGACTTTAAAAAGATCAGCCAAGTTCTTGATATTTTCCAGACAGTGGTAACCACAAAATAGCTACTTCCTTTTACTACCATCAGCAAATAGAGGTATAATCTCTTTACCTCAATATTTGGACTCCTGGTTTGAAAGTCAATCCCCAACAGTAGCATTTTTACATTGATTAGGGAATTCTCTTAATTACCTGTTAAAATTAAATGTTTTGTTGGGATAAACTTAATTTACCATTCACTTACCCTACAATATTACAGGAACATTAGAAAACTCCTCTGAAGTGACATCATGACATCAGCAGACTGGAGCTCTTGATCATTCTTGGAAGTACAGGTCTTGCACAGTGAGACAGAGTCTGTGTCAGTTACACAGATGCAAATCTGAAGTAAGTCAATTAAAGTCAATGGAGTTATTCTGGTTTTACACTGGTGTAACAGTGTAGAATTTAGCCTAGTATTCGTGATAAAGATCCAAATATCATAGGCATGCCTATTTTGGTAGCAAAAGTCCTCTCTTATTGATGATAGAGAGATGGTCAGGCTGTGGTTACAATTAAAATGCTACAGTGTAGACTCTATAGATAGGAGAGGTTCTCCCATTTCTGTAAGCAATCTGCCTCCCTGAAAAAGTAGACCAGCCCTCAGACAGGCTTCTGAGGTCTCTCCTGCTTTCTTCTGCTTGAGGCATTTATTAACACAAGGCATTGGATAAAGTGCAAGTGAAAAATAAAACCTTGCATTCTTCTGTGAAAGATTACAGAGACATTTTGAAATCATTTAACAAAATCCTCTGCAGAAACCTTGGCACTTTTGACCCAGAAAATACAGGCTTCCAGTCAGCCATGAAATCGATCTGAATGGTACATCCATCCCATTGTTAGACTGTAAAGCACATGGGTTCATATATTCATACCCTGTAGGTTTTCCTCCGTAGCTGCAATGGCAAACATCATTATCTTTTCAGAGCAGTTCAAATATGACAATCATTAACTTTGTTTGTGCAGCCAGCTCTAGCTGTTAATGTGACAGGATCGATATATGTTGCACCAAATTCACAATGAGGTTACTGCTTAAGTTAAGGGGAAAATCTACTCCAAATGTATTAACTCTTTTAGTGTGTGTAATGAATAAATGTAATTAAAGTTAACAGCAAACATTTTCAACATCTCAGCAATTTAATTCAGAAGCATAATGAACTTTGTAGTCATAATGCAATAACCAGAACTAGAGTTAGTGATCAAAGGGAATGGAAAAGCAAATTAAAATAAAGAGAGCAATTAAAGAGGTTAATTAGAGGCAGCAAAATCTGAGTATTGCATTTAATTACATGGTAAAATTCTACTGCATTTAGGCCTTGAACCCACAAGCACTGAATAGTGCACAGAGCTTTGATCTTCCAGCACAAATCCAAGTGGAGATGATGAGTACCTTCACAAAGGTTGCTTAGACTCAGTGTTGCAACACCTAACATTTAGCACCTTGCTACATAGTGAAATCCACAACCTTAAGTTAGGCACTCAGATTCTCTATACAGTGTGTGGTGAGAGTTAGGTGCCTAAGAATGGGATCTACAAAAGCAGCACCAGACTGAGTGGAAAGTCAACTAATCTATCTGAAGAAATTCTGTGAGCTGAGACGACTCAAGCCTACCGATATTGGGGTAACAGTAGGGTGAAGGTAGCTGGCTTCGTCAGTGTTACTGAGCATCCTCAGTCTGTGTGAGCACGCTCAGTACAAGCCAAGCAGCAAATCTGGGGGGAGTACATGACCTCCCATGCCCCCCCCCATGTGTCACCTCTGGCTGGGAGGTGGGTCCTAAGCATTAAATCTTAATTGGAACAGAAATATGACCATTAGTCTCCTGCATCCTAGGTCAGTGCCTTAAGTACTAGGCTATGGAATCATTTTTTTCTCTCTCTCGACCATTAAATCTTTGTTTATACAAAGTGGAGCAGGTTCAACAGGAGAGTGTCCTGTCCTAGAATATCCTACAGTCCAGTGGTTAGGGTCCTCATCTGTAATGCAGGAGATTCAATTTAAAGCTCCTGAACCACATCAGGTATAGGGGAGATTTGAACATGGGCCTTCTCTATCCTAGATGAGTGCATCAACACTGCAGTGGATTCAGCAGGGAGCTATTTACTGTATTTGCTTTTGTGAATCCCATTCTGAGGCACCTCTCTCTCCCCATTAATTGCATAGGGAGCCTAGGCACCTAATTCAGGCTTTGTGAATCCCAGTTATTTTCTAGATTAGTGAAAGTTAGGCCTAGGGACACTGAGAACTGCTATGCCTAAGTTTCTTTGTGAAAATAGCCACCTTCAGCCCCCATTCCTTCCCACTCTCTGGAAGAAATGTTAACTGAAGAAAACTTGAACTTTCTCAAAAGCCATCCCTAACTACCTAGGTAACAAGCTTTGTATTGGGAAGGCCATCTCTTTTGGAACATAGGCTGGCTATGCCTTACTGAATCAGACCAATTGTCATTCAGCTCTTAGATCTTGCTCCTCCCACCAAAGACCAATACTTGTCTCTTCAGATGAAGGCAGTATTTCCCACCCCAAATGGCTCTGGGAAATATTGTTCAAGAAGACAGGGAGAGAGGGTGATTATTCTCTGAACTTTGCAAAAATCAATTTATGCCTTGAAGAATGTGATAGAATTATCCCTATTTTTACCATGAACACCTAGAATTGTAATTAAAAATATCCATTCCCTTGTTAAAGGCAGCTGGGGAATGCATTTTTCAACACTAAGTGTCTAGTTCTGTATGTGAGTATTTAAATAGGGTCTCAGAAATATGTCCACACTGCATGTAGTACTCCAAAATGTAGGAACTTCTTCAGGTTATTTTTATTTTTATTTTTTTGAAGGGGGTCAGATGTGAGTGTGATAAGTAGGATAAAAGTGGCCTCAAGATGTTTGTATATTTACACCTTCATGCATTTAATCATTTGTGGTTTTGATTTTCATTTTCACTAAGACCTGTTTACATTGCTTTACCAGTGTTAAGTGACCTTACTGTTAACTATCTGGGCATAGTTGTGTTAGTCTGTATCCACAAAAACAATGAGGAGTCTGGTGGCCCCTTAAAGACTAATGGATTTATTTGGACATAAGATTTCTTGGGTAAAAAACCCATTTCTTATGCCCAAATAAATCTGTTAGACTTTAAGGTGCCACCGGACACCTCGTTCTTATTGTTAATGAGAATCAGGACCCTTTGTTTCCTTTTTTTTTTGGTATGCTTTATGAGTTGCAAAAATATATGATAGAACAGGGTTGGCAACCTCTGGCACACGGCTCACTAGGGTAAGCACCCTGGCAGGCTGAGCTAGTTTGTTACCTGTTGCGTCGGCCAGTTCAGCCGATCATGGCTCCCACTGGCCACAGCATGCTGCTGCAGGCCAGTGGGGGCAACAGGAAGCTGCAGCCAGCACATCCCGTGGCCCCTCGCTGCTTCCCGCCACCCCCATTGTCCTGAGACAGTGAACCACGGTGAGTGGGAGCTGCAATCGGCTGAACCTGCCAATGTGGCAGGTAAACAAACTGACCCGGCTCGCTAGGGTAAGCCACGTGCCAGAGGTTGCCAACCCCTATGATGGAATGAACAAGTGTTAACTTTATTTGCATTAAGTTTGTCTGGGAAAATTAGTTTAGCATGTAAAAATTATATTATTTGATCTCACAATTAATAGTCGGGGAAAATATTATCCATAAATAAGATACAATTTAGTCACAGGCATTTTTAGTAAAAGTCATGGACAGGTCACGGGCAACAAACAAAAATTCACTGCCTCTGTTCTCTGTACTATAAATACTCCTGACTAAATCTTAGGAGGCTGCTACAGGGGGAGTGGAGGCAGGGGGCTGCTGCTGAGGGCAGGAGATGGGGCCAGGGGCACCAGGTGCCAGGGCCGTCGAGTAGTGGCTGCTTCAGTCAGTGGGGACCACGGCCAAGGACCACCAACAGTGGCTGCTCCAGCTGCCTGGGACCACTGCCAGGGCTATCCACAGCAGCTGCTCTGGCAGCCTGTGAATGGCGGATAGGGCCGCAAACAGTGGCCGCCTGCAGGCTGCCAACAATGGCTTTTCTGGTCTCTCAGGCCAGGGGCTGCTGACTGGAAGGCCTATGAATGGAAATAAGAGGGTACATGCTTAGTAGAGTTGGTCAAAAAAACAGGAAAATGGTTTTCTTTTCATGCAGTTTAAACTGGAACAATTTTCCATTTCCCACAAAATTTCCATGATACTTTGTATTAAATTTTATCATGTTTTTTTCAAAGAAATTTGTTACCAAAATCTCATTTTTAGTGAGAACATAAGAACATAAGAACGGCCGTACCGGGTCAGACCAAAGGTTCATCTAGCCCAGTATCTGTCTACCGACAGTAGGCAATGCCAGGTGCCCCAGAGGGAGTGAACCTAACAGGCAATGATCAAGTGATCTCTCTCCTGCCATCCATCTCCATCCTCTGACAAACAGATGCTAGGGACACCATTTTTTACCCTTCCTGGCTAATAGCCATTTATGGACTTCACCACCATGAATTTATCCAGTTCTCTTTTAAACACTGTTATAGTCCTAGCCTTCAGAACCTCCTCAGGAGTTCCACAAGTTGACTGTGCGCTGCGTGAAGAAGAACTTCCTTTTATTTGTTTTAAACCTGCTGCCTATTAATTTCATTTGGTGACCCTTAGTTCTTGTATTATGGGAATAAGTAAATAACTTTTCCTTATCCACTTTCTCAACATCACTCATGATTTATATACCTCTATCATATCCCCTCTTAGTCTCCTCTTTTCCAAAATGAAGAGACCTAGCTTCTTTAATCTTTCCTCATATGGGACCCTCTCCAAACCCCTAATCATTTTAGTTGCCCTTTTCTGAACCTTTTCTAGTGCTCGAAAATCTTTTTTGAGGTGAAGAGACCACATCTGTACACAGTATTCAAGATGTAGGCATACCATGGATTTATATAAGGGCAATAATATATTCTGAGTCTTATTCTCAATCCCCTTTTTAATGATTCCTAACATTCTGTTTGCTTTTTTGACCACCTCTGCACACTGCATGGACATCTTCAGAGAACTATCCCCGATGATGCCAAGATCTTTTTCCTGACTCGTTGTAGCTAAATTAGCCCCCATCATATTGTATGTATAGTTGGGGTTATTTTTTCCAATGTGCATTACTTTACATTTATCCATATTAAATTTCATCTACCATTTTGTTGCCTAATCACTTAGTATTGTGAGATCTTTTTGAAGTTCTTCACAATCTGCTTTGGTCTTAACTATCTTGAGTAGTTTAGTATCATCTGCAAACTTTGCCACCTCACTGTTTACCCCTTTCTCCATATCTTTTATGAATAAATTGAATAGGATTGGTCTTAGGACTGACCCTTTGAGAACACCACTAGTTACCCCTCTCCATTCTGAGAATTTACCATTAATTCCTACTCTTTGTTCCCTGTCTTTTAACAAGTTCTCAATCCATGAAAGGACCTTCCCTTTTATCCCATGACAGCTTAATTTACGTAAGAGCCTTTGGTGAGGGACTTTGTCAAAGGCTTTCTGGAAATCTAAGTACACTATGTCCACTGGATGCCTCTTGTCCACATGTTTGTTGACCCCTTCAAAGAACTCTAATAGATTAGTAAGACACGATTTCCCTTTACAGAAACTATGTTGACTATTGCTCAACAGTTTATGTTTTTCTATGTGTCTGATAATTTTATTCTTAATATTGTTAAGTGAGAAATCATGTTTGTAAGCAAATGTTTTTGATAATGATTTCAGTAAGAATTTTGATCAAAGTATTACAGTACAAATATAATGGAAAATATCTGTAATGTTGATAATTTTTTACTAAGCTTCACTTTTGAGTAAAGCCATTTTTCAACAACATCAGCAATAAGGAATCCAAAATATTAACGATGAGGATCATATTTCTCTTGAACATGCCTTGCCCCCTTTTTTATTTTTTTACATTTATGAATAAAGGATAAAGCATGCATGAGTCTTTGTGACTTACTACTACTTTGTGCAGAGGATTGCGCTTAACATTTAACCTTCCCTGTCCCAACACATAGGACAGGATCAACAAAGGTATTTAGGCATCTAACTGCCACTGTAGTGCCTACACCCAAAATTGTATCTTCAAAATGCTCACCTATCTCTGTAGGCACCTACCTTTCTTCCAGGAAAGTCCCCTAGATTTTTGGTTTTGGACATGCATACTGCCACCTAAGTTCTGATGCCCACACACCTAACTAATGCTTAAGCAAACCTATCCCACTTGTGGGGCCTGATCCAATAGATGTTCTCAGAGGCCACCTAACAGATATGGTCTTGTGAAAAACTGCAGTGGTTGTGCCCTCTTATAATGCTTACTTATTTGGGCCTCACAGATGAGTTAGGCAGAAGAATACCTATCTCCACCCCGGTCTATGCATCACTGTGGGGCTTAGGAATCAGGACAGCTACAGTGAAGTTGCAGAGTCCACGCTCAGAGGCAGAAAGAAGGTTCAGAGGCACCTGAGCAGACGATTTATCTATCCCAATGGCATCTGATTCTGAGATTTAAGTGCTTAAAGTGGCAATTAGGCACCTAAATCCTTTTGAGAATCTAGCCTTGCGTTTATTGATCTTCTAACAGTATTCTTTTACTAGGCTACTTTACTAAACTCCATCACTTTTTTAAAAACAGTTTATATGAGGGAATAGGAGTACTTGTGGCACCTTGGAGACTAACACATTTATTGTAGCATAAGCTTTCGTGGACTACAGCTCACTTCATTGGATGCACGTAGTGGAAAATACAGAAGGAAGATATATATATACACAGGGAACATGAAACAATGGGTGTTACCATACACACTCTAACAAGAGTGATCAGTTAAAGTGAGCTGTTGTCAGCAGGAGAGAAAAATAACTGTTTGTAGCAGCAATGAAAACGGCACTTTTCCAGCACTTGAGAAGGAGGTATAAGGAACTGTAGGGGATGGGGAAAGATAAACATGGGGAAATAGTTTTACTTTGTTTAATGGCTCATCCACTCCCAGTCTTTATTCAAACCTAAAATAAAATGAATAAAGACTGGGATGGGCCATTACACAAAGTAGAACTATTCCCCCATGCTTATCTTTCCCCCACCCCTACAATGGATTCACTCAGAATTTGCATAGGTGTATCTGACAGCTAAATTTGTCTCATTGTGACTAGAACCACATTCCACTATAGTTATATTTTTTCTGTGAAGATGGAAGCTTCAGTTTGCAGCAATTCCCTTCTTTTGAGTATCTAAGGGAGACTGAACCTCCAGAGCTTTCAAAGTCCATGCAAATCTTGGGGTTCCAGTGCAGGAAAAAAAATCTTCACAAAGGTTCCTAGTGTCTGTATTGCTGCCTGATCTTCCTAGGAGCTACTGGAATACAAATAATATTACAAACATTACATGACTAGTAATAATGTGTTTCTGATGGCTGTGCCAAAGGACCAAGCAAGAATTGGGCCCAATTGTGCTGGGCATTATACAAACATAGTAGCTGACAATACCTCCCCTGAACTTCTATAGAACCCTGCTGTTCAGGTTAGAGAGGCCCCAGTTGAGATTGTGCTCCATTGTATTAGGCACTATAAACACACAATTAAGAGAAAAGAACAGGAGTACTTGTGTCACCTTAGAGACTAACAAATTTATTTCAGCAAGAGCTTTCGTGAGCTACAGCTCACTTCTTCGGATGCACAGAATGGAACACACAGACAGGAGATATTTATATATACAGAGAACATGAAAAGGTGAAAGTATGCATACCAATAGGATGAGTCTAATCAACTGAGATAAGCTATCATCAGCAGGAGAAAAAAAACCTTTTGAAGTGATAATTAAGATGACCCATAGAAGGTGTGAGGAGAACTTAACATAGGGAAATAGATTTAATTAGTATAATGACCCAACCATTCCCAGTCTCTGTTTAAGCCTGAGTTAATTGTATCTAATTTGCATATTAATTTGAGTTCAGCAGTCTCTCTTTGGAATCTGTTTCTGAGGTATTTTTGTTGCAAAATTGCCACCTTCAAGTCTGTCACTGAGTGGTTAGAGAGGTTGAAGTGTTCTCCCACTGGTTTTTGAATGTTATGATTCCTGATGTCAGATTTGTGTTCATTTATTCTTTTGCATAGAGACTGTCCGGTTTGGCCAACGTACATGGCAGAGAGGCATTGCTGGCACATGATGGCATATATCACGTTGGTAAATGTGCTGGTGAAGGAGCCCCTGTTGGCGTGGCTGATGTGATTAGGTCCTATGATGGTGTCACTTGAATAGATATGTGGACAGAGCTGGCATCGGGCTTTGTTGCAAGGATAGGTTCCTGGGTTAGTGTTTATGTTGTATGGTGTGCGGTTGCTGGTGAGTATTTGCTTCAGATTGGGAGGCTGTCTATAACCCAGAACTGACTGTCTCCCAAGATCTGTGAGACCAGCAACCTCACACCGTACTACATAAACACTAACCCAGGAACCTATCCTTGCAACAAAGCCCGATGCTCATGAAAGTTCATGCTGAAATAAATTTGTTAGTCTCTAAGGTGCCACAAGAACTCCTGTTCTTTTTGCACAGACTAACACGGCTGCTACTCTGAAACCAACAATTAAGAGACATTCCCTGCCTAAAGACACAGAGAATAAAAAGGGAAAGTGGTACAACTGAGTACAGAATCCAGGATGCCCTAGATCACGTTGTCTTTCATTTCCACTTGTTAGTTTTTCTGATTTTCAGCCTGGCCTTAACTGTACCTCTCTTTTTGTACACTTAATTTTATTTTCACAATTAACTATGGGTAGAGTTTAAGCAATTTATATATCTAAGTACATAATGTGTGCTGCAGTCTTCAATGAATGGAGAGTTCTGCTTTAAACCTACATGTTATGGTCCAGAAAAGTTGAGACTTTGAAAAATACTAGAAAACATATGGGGGGCGGGGGCGGATGCTGCAAATAGGCATTTTCAAATGAAAAAAATCATCTAAAATTACCAACCATCTCTAACTAATAGTCCTTCTCTCTATAATTTGTAATGGTACAAAGTGATTCCGTAAAGGTATAATTTTTTTCTTTTGTCCAATTAAAAGAACAGGTGGAGAATATAATAAGTATCTTAACTTAACTTTGGAAAAAAAAAAGTTGACACCATTCGTTACCAAAGAAAAATATATCTTTGACAAAGCTTGGAAAGCTACATGCCTTGAGTTTTAAATTAAGAAAATCCAATAGTGATTTCTCAGTGGTCTGCATTTATCTTACCCAATAATTAACCTAATATTTGTGGGTTTTCCATGTGTAGTTCGATCAGAACACTTGTGCTTATTGTATTTGTTCATGTCACAGAACCAATGTTCATATTAATTAAAGACTTAAAGAACTAATTGGTAGAAATTAACTGAAAAAAATAATATTTTAATCTTAGAAAATTGAGATAAGAGGTCACAAGTTGAAGATTTTCTTCAGCACAGATACTGTTTACCGAAGTAATTAAGATATCTACAGAAATTGAATATTAAAATGCTATTTTTAACATTGTAATAAAAAAGGGAACACGTTAGCCTTATCGGCAGTCATTGTAAATATTTAGAACAAATAAGACAGTCCCATTTAATGTCTTGTACATTACATTTTAAGTCCCTTCTTGTGAGAAATAACATAGCAAACCTATCTTAACAGTTATGATTCCAGTAATACTTTTACATTGTATATTTTGCATACTTTCTCTGCACTGATGATTCTAGAGTTTATTGCATTTTAAAAGGTTTTATACTTCAGGATAAAAATCGACCCTTGCTTCAAATGTGACATACATTTTCAATTTAGAGAATAAATTTTTGTTAGTTAAAATCGTTTGAGCTTTGAGGAAAAACCTTTAACAATTTGTCTAAAGATAGTTTTTTTCCCCCTTTCATACTGAGTGGTACACTAGATGCTTTTCTTAAATGAAACTTCATCAATTTTATGTGTATATGGTGTAACTATGCATATGTCACAGTTATATTCATCCTGTAGGCAGTAACAGCTTCAAAGGAACTGTCTGAGAATCAAAAATATGTAGCTGCATAAAGGAAAAGAAAATAAAAAATTAAGAAAATTCAGTCAAGCTAAACTGTACCTAAATGCTGCCTGACACAAAATAATAAAATTAAAGACACTGCCATGGATGACTAGTAAGACAAAATAGCTAAGTGTAGTAATATGCATCATTGACCAATTTGAGTCACCTTGTTACAATTAGACATATGCACTGAGACTTCTATGAAGTCAAGCATATCAACAGGGGTACTCACATGCTTAAAATTGCATGTATGCTTAAGTGCTGCAGGACTAGATACACAAGGGGATTTAGATACCTAGCTGCCATATTTTGGCACTTATGTCAAAAATTTAGACCACCAAGCACCCTGCTCAGCAGCCACCTGTACCTGTAGGCACCCAAGTTCCATAGGCACCTACATTTCTGCAGGTAGGCATGTGCATGGCCATCTAAACCCTGATGCCCAGGTACCTGAGTTAATGCTTAACTCCAGTCTGGAACTGATAAAATAGACATTCCCCAAACTATCTCATCTGTGGGACCCAATCTGATAGACTTTCTCAGACATCACCTGGGGACACAATTACTATATCAGGCCTCTCTCTCTCTCTCTCTCTCTCTCTCTCTCTCTCTCTCTCTCTCTCTCACACACACACACACACACACACACACACACACACACACACACACACACACACACACACACACACAGCTGGAGGAGGCTCTTCTCATCCTCCTGCCTGACTATATCTTAATGGTTAAAGCACTCACCCAGGCTGCAGACCAGTGGTTCTCAAAGCCGGTCTGTCGCTTGTCCAGGGAAAGCTCCTGGCAGGCTGGGCCGGTTTATTTACCTGCCATGTCTGCAGGTTCAGCCAATGGCGGCTCCCAGTGGCCACGGTTCATCGCTCCAGGCCAATGGGGGCTGTGGGAAGTTGCGCGGGCTGAAGGATATGCTGGCTGCCCTTCCCACAGCCCCCATTGCCCTGGAGTGGCGAACCGCGGCCAGTGGGAACCGCGGTCGGCTGAACCTGTGGACGCAGCAGGTAAACAATCCGGACCAGCCCACTGAGGGCTTTCCCTGAATAAGTGGCAGACCGGCTTTGAGAACCACCACTGTAGACCACCTCTGTTCCATCTCCCATTTTCCGGATTCAGAGCAGGGATTTAAGTACCCGTCTCTTCCTCCCATGTAAATGTTTTAAACTTTGGGCCAGGAAGTATTCTGAGGGCTTCCTTGGCTTCTCTTGTTGACGCTGTTCCACTTTGTGTAAATATTTATTCATCAGACCAGAAAGAAAACAATAGTGTCTATAGCTCACTGGTAAGATCACTCACCTGGAATATGGAAGAGTCAGGTTTAGTCTCTACTTTAATTATTTTGTACAAAGTGGAACAGCTTCAACTGGGGAGACTGAGGGCAAGTCTACACTGAAAATGCTACATCGGTGCAGCTGAACCAATTCAACTGTACCACCGTAGCGCTTAATGAAGGCGCTTTACACTGAAGGGAGAGAGTTCGCCCATTGGCCTGAGAGGAGGTAGCTATGTTGGTGGGAGAAGCTCTCCCATTGACATAGCACTGTCTAAAGGGTGATTAGGTTGGTATAACTGTGTCACTCAGGGGTCTGGATTTTCATATTCTGAGGGATATACTTATACCAATTATAGGTCTGCAGAGTAGACCAGACCTGAGAGTTATGTGCTATCTAATGCTCCACAGCCTAGTGGTTATGACACTCTCTTGGGAGGGGCAGATTTAAGTTCAAGTGACTGCTCTGCTCAGACAGTGTGGGGATTTGAACCTACATCTTCTCAAGCCTGGGTATAAGGGCATATCCAGCACCCAGAAATAGGTGCTGCCCTCTGGCCCAGAGTTAACCACCAGTCATTTTAAGACTGAAGAGAGACTATAGTGTTAAGTGGACAATCATAATGGGCTTTAACTACATCGGCTGTGCATGTCCATGCAATGCTCCTTGTGTCAGTGGAGTGCAGCCACAGTTGGTGCTCTTGCATTGACAGAGAGAGTGCTGTATCATTGGTTGCTATTCTCTGCTGCTGGAAGTTCTGGGAACAGATTGGAGTGGATCATGGGGACATGCTCACCTTCCCATGATCTTTCAGTACTATCATTTCATGAGCTTTGGACTTTATTTTGTGCCAGTTTTGAACAGCCTCAGTAAATTCTGCTCCTGTCATCTCTGCCTGAAAGCATGGATCCTGAATAGCTGACTAGTCTGGTGATGAGCATTATGAACACAACGTGGCTGGTCCTTCAATATTTCATGAGCTGTGAAACAAAAAGTGAATCTGTGGTACCTGTCCTGCTTTGTGCAATTGAAAGAAACAGTTCAAGATTGCTGCTGGCATTCAAGGAGCAGCTGCACACAGTGGACCATCTGTACTATGTGTGAGAAACAAGCAGTGAATGGTGTGATCACATATATCAGGATGCATGCTTGGGATGAGGAGCAGTGGCTTCCAAACTTTTGAATGCACAAAGCCACATTCCTGGAACTGTGTGTGGAGCTCATCCCAACCCTGCAGTACAAGGACACCAGAATGAGCACTGTATTAACAGTAGAAAAGCAAGTTGTGATCTCTGTGTGAAAGCTGGCAACTCCAGATTGCTACCAGTCAGTTGTGAATCAGTCTGGAGTTGGAAAGCCCACCATGGGGATTGCAGTGATGCAAGTGTGCAGGTGCATTAATGCCATCCTGCTATGAAGGACGGTGACTCTGGGTAATGTGCAGGAAATACTTGATGGCTTTGTGACAATGGGATTCCCTAACTGCAGCGGGCTGATAAGTGGCACAATACCCCAATTTTGGCACTAGATCATCTTCTGATGGAATACATCCACTGAAAGGGATACTTCTCCATGATCTTGCAGGTGCTGTTAGATTATTGGGCCCATTATGCTGACATCAATGTGGGTTGGTCAGGGAAGGTTCATAATGCACTTTCCTTCTGGACCAGAAGATGCCAATGGGTGATGTGCAAATGCCCATAGTGACCCTGGAAGACCCAGCCTACACTTTGCTCCTGTGGCTTATACAATCTTACTTTGGCAACCTAGACAGCAGTAAGGATCACTTCAACAACAGGCTCAGCAGGTGTCAGGTGACAGTTGAATGTGCCTTTGGCTGATTAAAAGGTCACTAGCACTGCCTTTTTGGCAGGTTAGACCTCAAGGAGAAAAATATTCAGATGGTCACTGCAGCCTGCTGTGCTCTATATAGCATTTGGGAAGTGAAGGCAGAAATGTTCCCCCGAATGGATAGGCTGACTGCTGATTTTTAGCAGCCAGATACCAGAGCAATTAGAGGGACTCAGCAGTGGTCTATTTGAATCAGGAGGCTTTGAAGGAGCATTTTGACAATGAACCCCAGTAATATGTCCTAATGTGATGCATTTGGCCAGGCAATGTTTACTTGCCACCTTGAATGACTCTTGTAAAGGTTGCTTTCTGAGTTTTAATTATAGTGAGCAAATGTTCCTGCCTATAGCCACTGTGTTTGAATTTTAGCAGCAACTACCAATTTTGCATGTGGCAACATTGATGACAGTGTACTCAATTCTTCGTACATTTCAAGTCCATTTAAATCAAAACTATCACCGTGCTTAAGGAGGCTCTCTAGGTTCTTGCACTTTGTCATTAGTTGCTCTTGTTTTCCTATTTCGTTGAATTTAGTTATGTCATACAAAAATCCAAACTGTTCATGGTGTACTTGCAAGGTATTAAACCTTTCATCAACAGCAGATACTGCTTTATCCATCAGAACATTAAAAAATTCAACCTCAAATTTCTTTTCTGGATCGTCTATGGGCATGATCTGCTGTACAGATTCTTCACAAAGAAGTGTCTCTGGCCTTTTAAACTCATATTAACTATGTATTTACTTTATGAAAGTTGGAGAAAACATTGTGAAAACGTAAAACATTGGCTGCCCAAATTCTGGGCTGGCAAAAGTTATACTGACTCACAGGGAAAAAAAAAAAGCAGGAGAATCTTAGTACAACATATGGTCACTCTATACCAGGGGTCGGCAACCTTTCAGAAGTGGTGTGCCAAGTTCACTGTAATTTAAGGTTTCTCGTGCCAGTAATACATTTTAATGTTTGTAGAAGGTTTCTCTCTATGTCTATATTATATAAATAAACTATTGTTATTATCTGAGGTCTTGGCCACCGGTCCTGCTCAGGCCACTACCAGCTGAGTAAATGAAACCCCAAACCGGCAGCGGGCTGGTGGCTGGAACCCTAGACAAGGATCCCAGGCCCTGCTCAACCCGCTGCTGGTCTGGGGTTCTGACCACCAACTCCTGCCAGCCAGGATCCCGGCCGCCAACCCCCCCTCAGCCCGCTACCAGCCTGAGATTCTGCTCACCCAGGCTGGCAGGAGGCAGAGTGGGGCTGGCGGCTGAGCTCCTGACTGGCAAGGGGCCGGCAGCCGGAACCCCGGAGTAGCAGTAGGCTGAGTGCTGCTGGCACCCCAGACTGGCAGCAGTCTGAGCCACTCAACCTCCCACCTGCCCTGCTCAGCCCGCCACTAGCCCGCTCAGCCCGCCACCAGCCCACTCATCCCACTGCCGGCTGAGTGAACGGAACCCCAGGCTGACAGCAGGTTGAGTGGTTCAGCTGGCCTCCTCAGTCCACTGCCAGCCTGGGGTTCCTTGGGGGTCCCCAGGCCAGCAGCAGGTGCTGAGTGGGGCCGATGGCTAGTATCCCAGCTGGCAATAGGGCAGCAGCTGGAACCCCAGAGCAGTGATGGGCTAAACTGCTCAGCCTGCTGCTGCATACCATCAAAAATCAGCTCACCTGCCACCTTTGACACGTGTGCCGTAGGTTGCCGACCCCTGCTTTATACACTAGTAAGGAGATGAGCATATTACAGTTGTTGGAGGGTTCTTATCAGGAGTAACAGGTTATAGGAAAGTCAGTCAACATTTTTTGTTTCTCTGATGAAAACTGGCCCACTCCCTGCCTCAAACCAAACCTGTCACTAATAATTGTCAACAACTTAATTTTCTGTTTTTGGCTAAGATATTGATTTAAAAAAAATATTGAAATTGGATTCAGGATTGTTAGCAAGAATTTTTGGCAAACAAAGTTGTTAAATGACAATCTAAATGGCAACACAGTACTGCTTTCATGCTTGGCTCACTCCCCAGCCTGCTGGTCCAACAGCTGCAATAGACCCCAAAATCCACCTCTTGGGGTGCAGAGTGGCAACAGCAGCAGCAAACCCTCAGGTGCAATCACACGCCAATGGGCACCACCAGCAGCCTTACGGACCATGGTGAAGTTAGCACAGCATCTGATCTCAGACAGGTCACCCATGGAGCCACAGCAGCTCATCTTGCCCTGTGCAGCTCCCCCCGGATGAGACGAATCGCTGGCAGCTGCCAGCCCGGGGAGAGGCGCTCTCCAGCTAGGGTGGCCAGATCCAGATGTCCTGACTTTATAGGGCCAGTCCTGATATTTGGGGCTTTGTCTTATATAGGCACCAACTACCCCCACTTAGAGTGACCAGACAGCAAGTGTGAAAAATCAGGACAAGCAGTGGGGGGGGGGGTAAAAGGAGCCTATATAAGAAAAAGACCCCAAATATCAGGAATGGCCCTATAAAATAGGGATATCTGCCCCAACCCCTTGTCCTGATTTTTCAGACATCTGGCTAACCCCAACCCAGCCCTGTGTGACATTCCAATCCTGGCTCGCTGCCCAGGAAGTGAGTTACTTTCACTTTCATTCCTCAGCAGGTAGCCAGCCTCCCCTCCCCCGCAGCACCTCACTGTCACGGAGTCCCCGGGCGATGCTCTGGAACTGCTCCCCACCAAGCCAGTCAGGACTTTGGGGAGCCTCCTCTCCCTTGGAGCAGACTTGTTCAGGGCAAGAAGCTCACACCTCTTCACCTCCTGGGTCTCTTCTTGGAGCATTCAGCATCCTCTGCCCCTCCGTGCGCTTCCCACAGCGAGCCCACCCAGGCGGGGTCCTGGGGAAGCCACAGGGTCCTGCACCCCCTCTGCGCAGTCAGACGTGACTCAGCCAGCCAGTAAAACAGAGGTTTATTCGATGACAGGAACAGGGTCTAAAACAGAGCTTGTAGATACAGCGAACCGGACCCCTCGGCTGGGTCTATTCTGGGGGCAGTGAGCCAGACCTCCACGTCTGCCCTCAGCCAGCTCCAGCCCAACAACCCCTCCCAGCCCCTCCTCTCTGCTCAGCTCCTTTCCGGGCCAGGAGGTCACCTGACCTCTTTGTCTCCAACACCTTCAGCTGGCACCTCTGCAGAGGAGGGGGCCAGGCCATCAGTTGCTAGGAGACAGAGTGTCAGGCATTTAGGTGCACTGGCCCTTTGCTCTGACAGATACTTAAGAACTGCCTAGGGGACACTGAGGCACCAACACAGTATTCAGAGAAAACATTAGGAACATTCCCAGTTCGTCACACTCACCCAACCCAGCCCTGATGGAGGGAGGGAGGAGAGAGAGAGGGGTGCTCCTGGGGAGGAGGGAGAAAGGGGGGGGTGCTCCATGGGGCGGGGGGAGAAGAATGGATGTTATGGGAGACAACAAAGGATACTGGTTCCAGAGCCACAGAGCCTACCTCACCTGACCTCAGCCGGGGGGAAAGAGTCACACTCACAGGTGAGCTCCTTCCCCAACCCCTACTCCCTCCCCTTTCCAGAGACCCCAGCAGCCAATCCCATTCCTCAGACTGTGCTGCATTGGGCTCTCTCTAGGACCCAGCAGCCCTGCTTCTTCACTGTCTGGGCTGCCTGCAAAGTGGTGCCCCCAGGCAGAGTGAGGCCCTACACGGCTGCCTATTCTGCCTATGCCTAAGGACGGCCCTATGGGGAGGGCATGGAAGGGCATTGTGTATTGGCTTCAGAGGCAGTCATGCATGGATGTGTTCCCACTGAGGGAACACTATGAGGGACTTAAGCATCTCTGTTTGGCCCTACAGTAGCTTTATCATTAGCTTCTTTCAATCTATCATTCAGTGTTGCCCCGTCTCCTTTCCGGGCTACCAACCTGAGTTTTTCATTAACTGTCTCCCTCTGCGCACTTGTTTCACTATCTGCTGTATCTGCTGACTGCAGTACTTCACGAAACATTTTGTCCTTACTCCTCCTGATTTGCTGCTTTATCTGAGGGAGGTGCTCCACCAGTGAGTAGGAGTTGGTCCTCAAGGGCACATCTGCAGAAGATAAAGAAATAATGAACAGAGATAATATTGTGAGTACACTCACAGTCGTGAATCACAAACATTGCATGCAGCTCTTTCTTACTGTCCCTTGGCTAGCACACAGCTTGGAGAGCATCCCAAATATGGTGATTTTGGCAGGCGGAGGGATTTAATTGGGAAGGGAGAATGGCCAAGAAGGGACAGAAGGTCTGGGTTGTTTGTGAAGAGAATCACTACATGTGCCTAGGGAGAGTATTCTGAATGTTGGGACTCTTTTCCACAAGCTGGGATAATCGTACCCAATATCTCACTACCGAGGGTAACCTAGGATGCAAGGGTGCATCTCTTGCATGAATCCAGCTCCAGACCCTGTGCTGCTCACTTGTGTGCTGCTTTGGTCCCTGCAGAAATAATTGTAACAAAGTTTCCTACAGCAGGGGGATAAATAAGGCAGCTCTGCCAAGGAATCTTGAATAGAGGATTGTGGAGTTTCATAAACCTACACAAAAGTTTCCTAAAGATCCCTGAGGAGGATTCCCAGGACATCCTGGTGTACATTAACAAACTGATGGGCCCCCACAGTGTAGCTGCATAGGTTCTGTTGTTAATTTCTACCCTTTATCCATCGTCTACCATATAACAAAATTAATGAGACCTCAATCTCCTATCACTGTGCAGTCACCTTGATCACCTTGAAAGATTGGTCCTTCAGCCCTCATACATATTGTGCCAATCACAACATGCCTTCCATTCTTCTCTTATCCTGGCTTTCCTTCTCCATGTTGGCCATGCCTTTTCACAATAAAATCTTCCCATCTCTTTGGAGGCCTGCTGACTGGTCATTTCAGTTCTTGTGGGTACCACTTGGCGAAAGCTGCAGTCCATCGATTGTTAGTGAGCCTACATATATGTCTAGGCCATCACATTTTACTGTACCTGCTTTCACCAACGACATCCTGCACTTCACTGTGCTATCTCATCACTTCCTTGTGAACTCAGTCACAGATTGAAATCCCCAAAGTTCTTCCTTCCATCGCCCTCTCCATCACAGACAGTTGTTGCTCCTCTGTCTTTGTCAGTGCCCATGTTTTGCTGCTGTACAATATATTTCTGGAAGTACTGTTGAGTTGAAGAGATTGGTGCATGTTGTCTTGTTGATTTTTCCTTGTAGGACACCTTGATAGAATTGAATGTGTGCCGACCAGCTTTTTTGTGAGAGTTCACCTTCCTGATACTGTGCAGTATCAAAGCAAAATGTGTGCTTTCCAGAGCTTGCCTCTTTTGCTTCATATGCACCAGAACCAGAGTGCTTGAACTGGATAGACCACTCCAGAGTCAAAAATAGGTCATGGCTACCATGCCACAGGACAGCCCTGTCACATGTACCACATTCTCTTCTAACTCCACTTCCGAACAACCAGTTCATCCAAGGGATTGACTCCAGTTCCCCCAAAGTATCCACAGGGCTCTTGGCAATGGCAGTGGGGTTGTCTCCAAGGATGGGATGCAGCTCCTCATAGAAGCGGCATGTCTTCAGCACTACAACAGAGTGACAGCTGGCCTCCCTTGCCTTTAGGTATGCTTGCCTCAGCTCCTTGATTGTAGCATGGCACCACTGTGTCCTTTTTGTGTTCCTTCTCCTGCATGCCACGAGCAATCTGCCTGTAGATATCAAGGTTTCTAAGGCTTGAGTGAAACTGTGACTGCGCAACCTCCTCTCCCCACAGACCCAACAGATCCAACAGCTCTGGTGTATGCCGGGGGGAGCACATCTGTTGTGGAAAATCTACATTGTCAGCTGGGAAGATGCTGTGTGAACAGTCCATGCTAAGCAAACCGGAGAGCAATTTCAAAAATTCCCTGGCCTTTAAACAGGAGAGGGGCACATTTCTGTGTACCTGCAGGGCAGCGGAGTTCAAACTGCTTACCAAAGTGCTCATGATGGGCATTGTGGGACACCTCCTGAAGACCAATTAGGGCAACATAAGCAAGCACAATGTCCACACTGATGTTGTGTCACTCTAACCATATTGCAAAAAGCTCTATGCCTCTCATCAAAGTGGTTTTATTTTATTGGCATAGTAGGGGAGTTACGTTGGCAGCAGGAGCATTTCAGTGTGTATACATCCACTGTTTCATCAGAAAAATTGACTATTGTCAACAAAACTCCGTAGTGTACACAAGGCCTTAGTCAATACTTCTTGGCATTCCTTACTTGGCTCCCTGTTCAGCATGTTGGCTCTTCTTGGATTCCATTCTTAGCTACCAAACGCTCTCCAGGCATTGTATAGAGAGCCTGGGTTCCTGAATTAGTGTTGTGAATTTCACTGGGCATCAAGGCACATAAAATTAAATTTTGCAATATCAAGCCTGACTTGCCTTTTTTGGATCTAGCCCAGACTGGAATGGAATCAAAGCAGCTGATCAGGCAAGCTTCCACATACTTCTACTAAGGTGCTACATGCTCTCATCTCTTGAAGTCGATAGGCACTGAAAGCACTAATCAATGCAAAATAGGTGTTCTGCACACTACAGGATTGGGCACAAATGCAGTGGTGTCTAAATAGAAGTTCTGTTGTCCATGTTCTCCCATATGACAGGTAGAACAGGAGACCTATTAATATTGTTGGAAACTGTCATAAACAGATAATTAAGGGTTAATGTCTCTTTTACCTGTAAAAGGTTAACAAACAGGGAACCAAACACCTGACCAGGAGACCAATCAGGAGACAAAATATTTTCAAATCTCGGTGGAGGGAAGCCTTTGCTTGTGTTTTTTGGGTTTGGCTTTGTTCTCTCTGGGTCCTGAAAGGGACTACATGTGCAACCAGGTTTCTTGCCAATCTCTCTGCTACAGTCTCCTATATATTCAAAATAGTGAATATTAAGGAACAGGCGGTTATAGTCTTTTTAATTGGTTTTCTTTATTTGCAAATGTGTATCTGGCTAGTAGAGTTTTAATGTGTATTTGGCTGAAAGTATTTTAAATTGTATTTCTCCAGTTTCTATAAGCTGACAGACCCTCTAACTTTTACCATCTAAATTGCAGAGATAACTTTTACTCTTTTTCTTTCTTTTTATTAAAAGTTTTGTGTTTAAGACCTGTTTGATTTTTTTCCCCTTGTTGAGGCTCAAGGGAATTGAGTCTGTACTTAACAGGAAAGGGGAAGGGAGGGGGGAAGGGGGAATCCCTTTGTTTTAGATTCACGGAGCTTGAATCTGTATTGCCTCTGGGTGAGGGAGAAAGGGGAGGGGGGAGGAAGAGACATTCCTCCCTGTTTTAAGATTCAAGAAGTTTGAATCACGGTAATCTTCCAGGGTAACCCAGGGAGCGAAATCCTAGGAGAGGCAACAGTGAGGAAAGGGGTTAAGATCCAGGGAGTCTGGGTCTCGGGGGTCCCCAGGGAAGGTTTTGGGGGAACCAGAGTGTATCAGGCACTGGAATTCCTAATTGGTGGCAGCTTATCAGATCTAAGCAGGTAATTAAGCTTAGAGGAATTCATGCTGGTACCCCAACTTTTGAACTCTAAGGTTCAAATTGGGGAAAGATACTATGACAGAAACTGATTCAAACTTAAGTGAAAACTCATGTTTTGGGGGAGGGGTGTTCTTCAAATGCCGCTGATTGTCAGGCATTATATACTAGCTGATAGCTATTGAATTTAGTTATGCTTAATGAGCAATCTCTTCATGATGGCTGATAATGTTACTGATGCATCCATCCTACCATAGCCAAGTGTGCGTTTAGCTGTTGCATATGCAGCAAGTTGGTTGTAAATTCCCTTAACTAAAGGAGAAGGATTAATACATATCGTATTATAATCAAATCTGATTTAAAACAACAACAACAACAAAACATACCTCTGAACTGTTGAAAGCACAGCAAGATTTCTAAACAGATAAAACTAAGAACAGTTTGTTTAAACAAAATTAATGTTACATTTGCTTATTTGAATCATTATTTATTTTTATGTAAGTATTTGTTTTATTTTATGACAGTTTAGTCATCTATTGTTCCAGAATCTCTGAAAAAGCAGCAGATATTTTCAAGGCAAATGCTGAGATTTTATTTTTAATAGGACTTGAGGGTCTGAATTCCTTATGCAGCTTTGAAAATCTCAGCCACTTAAATTAAAAATTAATTTAAAGTGAACAGTATTTGATCTTGAAGCCTAGTCCAGGAATGGTCTGAAAAGAAAACTGTGGGTAAGCCTATTGGCAAGTGAGAGTGGAACATGAGGGAAAAGAAGAAAATGAAAATGAATGCATTGAGCTACTCTGTAGATGTGTGGATTCTACCATCCTTACTCATGGAGGTAATTATAGATTAAGATGCTATCCCAATAAGGGTATTAGAAACTGGCCCAGGAACAAATAAAGAAGTATAAAACATATGACTATCAAAAAAGATGCAGCTATTTAAGAGGAAGGAAAATAAAAACAGCTGTGAGTGGAAACAGAAGATATAGTAAATAAAATGCTTCAAGTAATTCAGGACATGCTCTTAAATCAGATGCAAGAAAATCTACAGATAAAATGACTGAGTACAAGTTTGTGCTATGTGCAAGACCATCTGGAAACAATATGTTTGGCACAATTCAATGTTTGGAATCATGACCCGGGTAAGATGAATTTCTAATGGTTAGTATCTCCTATTTTGGTATTCTTATATCTCTTTTCAAGATAGTTTAAATGAGGTGGGAAGAGTAAAAGTGACTATGATTGCTGACCGGCTGTACACTCACCTTCACATAAAGCATTTCAGTCGAATGAGTATTATTCTATTTGAATTGCACTCTGCCTTCTAGTCATTGCTTCCTAAGATCAAGGCTTGTTTTAGAAATCCATACAGTATTGAAATTGTAATAGAATAGGTAACCAATGACACTTTAGACTCTAGATCAATCAGTTCTTTCCTGGTGCTTGACATCTCATGAGCATTTGACATTATTGATTCTTCTCAGTTCATCCATCCTCCCCCAACTTATGTTATTTGGATCCGTTGATCCTGTTTTTACTCTCATCTCTCTAATCATGTTGGTGGTTCATTGTAACATATCTTCCTCTGTTCTGTTTGCTCCTTTTGTTGACCCACAACTATCTCTTATTAAAATTGTTATTTTTAAAATTTATTTGCATGTGACAGCGTGCGATATTCATTTATCAGAATACAATATAGTTGCTCTCTAGCACTTTCTGTGACTACTGCATTTCTGAAGGTATTATAGAAGTTTTTTTCCTGAAATTCAACATTGATTAACAATAGTAATGTACTGTATTTCACCCTACATTGAGCAAGAACAAAATAAGGGGAATATTTTTTCACAGTACAATTGTATACTGCTGATATTTTCTCAAATTCAGACCAGATAGTCACCTCATCACTCCTATAATCTTGCAGTATGTTCACTTATATCCCTACATCAGCAGAAATTCGGTATGCATTAGATTTAACTTTAAGGCGATGGTCAGTCACTTGGGCTAATAATAGGGCAATACAATCTTTTCCTTGAACTTCCCTGATTACAGCGCTTGAGAGAAAAACAAAACTCAACTGTGATCAGAACCTTTCCCAGGCACAGCTGGATGAACACTGTGCACACTGTTTGATCCAACTCTTTCAAGGGTAAGTGATCCTGGTTTGTTATCCCCTCAGGCACAGCTAAAAGAGGGCATTCCACTACTCCCACTCATACAGGGAGAAATGGTCAGAGGACCTGGCAGTTTGAGAGGTATTGAGCATCGGATCGAAGAAAGTACCTATGAAAGAGTGATTTCCCCAATTAATGATTGATATGGGGATGAGGAGTGAGCAGGAGGAGAAAAGGTCCCCACATTATTTAAGGGATAAAGAAGGAAGAGGATTTCACTTCTACCAGGTGCGTAAACAAAAGATTTTGCTTTTAGTTGTTCTGAAAAACCTTTTCACACCTTGGATAGAGACTTGCAGAGAAAAACTGAAAAAGGGATTTAAACATTGTAAAACTTCCCCTCTCCAGATTGGCACAACAATGATGGTGACAATAGCATAATGCTTTGGATTGCCTAAAACAGTAGTTAGTTTTAGGATTAACGCTTTAGATAAGTAGCTATTAATGACAGCACCCCAGGTTTCATTGTGAAAGGTTTGCTGGTGCCAGTGGTGTCAGAAGGAAGACATTTCCTGATTCTCGCGATTCTTTTTTTGAGAATCTCGGAGCTGTGCTGCACCCCTGTGGTGTGTGGGGGAATTGCATTCACATGGGTTTTGAACACACAATGTCCCGCAATAATAGACCAATCAAATCAATACTGCATGGTTGTCTGTCACAGCGGGGGATGTGGGAGATTTTCAAGCTCACATGGTTGCAATGGGGTCCTGGCTGCAACCTGCTGCACACTTGGGGCTCTGCCCTCCTTCCCTCCTCATCTGGGGCCCTGGCTGCAGGACTCATGCCCGGGACTCAGCATGTGGGGTCCTGGCTGACACTGGCCAATCCCGCCAATCCCCAATCCCGCTCATGGTCCTGTGCCTGAGGCTCTGCATTGGGTGCTCTGCTTCTGGCCTTGCACTTGGGGGCTCAGCTCCTCCTGGCCCCGCACCTGAGGTCCCAGCTGCTGGCAGCCCTGCACCTGGGGTCCCCCAGCTGCCACCTGCCCCACGCTTGGGGATCTACTCCCCCACACCTGGGGTCCTGGCCACAGGACCTATGCCCAGGGCTCCACACACAGGCTGCTGCCGGCCGGCCCCACACCCAGGGCTCTGCTCATGGCCCCGCAGGATCTCAGCCTTGGCTCCCTTACCTCTGTTTATTTCCCTCCTCTCAGAGCCAGTGCCAGGTATGAAGTTTGTGGTGGGGACCCCTGGCTTTCAGCACCCCCACCGTAAAAAATGTTCAAGTACCACTGAGCAGCAGCAGCAATCATCCCCAGAACTGATATCTCCAAATTGACAGAACAGAAGGACTGAGTGTATCTGTAAATAAAGCTGGATGCCTGCCTCTGAGTGAAGGGCAGTATCTGTGTCCTTCCAAGGGTTATCAGGATTAGCCTGCTCTAGGGAGTTCTCTGCAGGTAGGAGACAAGCTTCTCTAGTAATACCATGGCAATTCTAGTGTGGGCCACCACCTTGTTGCCCCTTTGGATGGATGAATTGCCTTATTATAGACAAGTCATTATTGGAGTGCCCAGGGTCCAAATTGTGGGGTAACAGATGAGAGTAAGAGGAAGCAAATCGATCAAATTATGGGGAATGCTAAACAAGAAAGCAGGCTTGACACTCATTCTCATAAGTTCACTGGATCCCAAGTTACCAGCCCAAGCATCACAAATAGGAGTGAACTTGTGCAAGTAAAAAGTGACTATGCATTGACCTGGTTAGGCATACTCTGCACTGTGATGTAATGATTGGAAAGACGTACAGTGCTTTGAGAAATTTGCTTGCATGCCAGAAATCATCTTACTTGATCTGTCCGATGGTGTTCAAAAAACCAACCATTAGAATTAATGGGAATGAATGAGTATTTATGTTACCTCCATTTTTTTTCTTCATTTCAAGAAAAAAAATCTTGCATTCCATATTGGTCTGCTCTATATCTCCCTTGGCTAGGGTAGCTTCAAACTAATTCTGGGTGAATTTTTTTTACTGAAACTTTTTTAGGTGAAAAATGCAAATTCAGCTACACCAAATTGTGTATGAACATTAAAACTGCCATATGGGGTCAGGCTGATGGTCCACCTAGCCCAGTGTCAAGGTTCCTTCCCCACTCTAAACTTTAGGGTACAAATGTGGAGACCTGCATGGACACTTCTAAGCTTAATTACTAGCTTTAGTCTGGTACACTGCCACCATCCAGAAGTCAGTTTCTGGAGAACTTCCTGTCCCCCCAAAACTCTCCCCTCCCTGGGTGGCCTTGAAGGACTTCACCAATTCCCTGGTGAACACAGATCCAAACCCCTTGGATCCTAAAACAAGGAGAAATTAACCGTCCCCCCTCCTCTCCCCCACCAATCCCTGGTGAGTCCAGATCCAATCCCCTTGGATCTTAAAACAAGGAAAAATCATTCAGGTTATTAAAAAAGAAGCTTTTAATTAAAGAAGAAAGGTAAAAATCATCTCTGTAAAATCAGGACGGAAAATACGTTACAGGGTAATCAAATTCACATAGCCCAGAGGAACCCTCTCTAGCCTTAGGTTCAAAGTAACAGCAAACAGAGGTAAAATCCTCTCAGTAAAAAAGGACATTTACAAGTTGAGAAAACAAAATTAAAACTAATCCACCTTGCCTGGCTGTTACTTACAATTTTGAAACATGAGAGACTGGTTTAGAAAGATTTGGAGAGCCTGGATTGACATCTGGTCCCTCTTAGTCCCAAGAGCGAACAACTCCCAAAGCAAAGAGCACAAACAAAGACTTCCCACCACCAAGATTTGAAAGTATCTTGTCCCCCTATTGGTCCTCTGGTCAGGTGTCAGCCAGGTTTACTGAGCTTCTTAACCCTTTACAGGTAAAAGAGACATTAACCCTTAATTATCTGTTCATGACACCCAGGTTCCAATTTCCAGCAGTCGCCAGAATAAGAGTTTCAAAGAGTGCAGAGAACAGGACAATTTTTGAGAGATCCGCCCATCTTCCTCTCCTGGTTTTGGGGTTTAGAGTTGCTGCAAGCATTGGGATTACATTCCTAAACATAATGTCTAATAGCCAATGATGGACCTATGAACGTATCTAATTCTTTTTTTAACCCACTTGTAATTTTGGCCCTCACAACATACTATGACAATTAATTCTCCAGGTAAACTGTGCATTGTGCGAAAAGTACTTCCTCTTGTTTGTATTAAACCTGCTGCTTATTAATTTCATTGGGTGACTGTTGGTTTTTGTATTAAAGGATAGATAACTGTAAAGACATACACAAGCTTCTTAATTCACTTTTTCCATACCATTCCTGGCTTCTACCTGCCTTAATCTTCCCTTTTTTTAAGCCCTGACCTTTTTAGTTTCTCCTCCATATGGAAGCCGTTCTATATCCTTGATCATTTTTGTTGCCCTTCTCTGAGCTTTTTGCAATTCCACTGTATCCTTTTGGAGCTGGGGCAACCAGAACTGGATAAAGTATTCCAGGTGCACGTGCACCATGGATTTATATAGTGCCATGATCACGTTTTATCTTATTTTCTATGCCTTTCTTAATAGTTTCTAACACCCTGTTAGCCTTTTTGACCCCTGCTGCAAAATGAATTTACGTTTTCAGAGAACTATCCATAATGATGCCTCTTTCTTGCATGATAACAGATAATTTAGAACCCATCATTATATATATAGAGAGAGGGGGCGGGGAGGAATTGTTTTTTCCAATGTGTATTACTTTCCACATCAAATTAAATTTCATCTGCCATTTTGTTGCCCAGTCACCCAGTTTTTGAGATCCTCTTGATCTCTTGGCAGTCAGCTTGAATTAAGCTATTTTGAGTAATTCTGTATCATCTGCAAACTTTACCACTTCACTGTTCACTCCATTTTCCAGGTCATTAATGTGTGAATTTGTGCTGATTTTATCAAACTGTTCATTTAGAAGGAAACCTACAAAGTAATTTAAAACAAAATAAATGTTTCATTTCAATATTTTGTAAATGACACTTTTTTTTGTTTGAAATGATGTTTTGATTCAAATTTGTTTGAATTTTATTTTAAAACACATCAAAATAATGTTTAAATTGTTGGAAACGAAATAAAATGAAATCAAGATCTGGGAAACAAAACATTTTATTTGACCAAAGACACAAAAAATAAGAAAAAATTCAATTTGCTGATTTTTTTAAATTAGATTTTTTGCTTTTTTTCAAAATTGCCAGTGAGCAAAAAAAGTTATCCACTCAGCTTCAATTTAGATAAATAGCTTAGCTACCATTCTCACATAGCTCCATCATTCTCTTCCAGCAAATATATATACAAACCTCTCCTCTCTCATAGGAACTTTATTTTTAAGTGCATTATTAGATTCAGGACAGAAATCGACTACTACACAAAGCTAAAAATAAACTTTTTCTTTGGGTGTACTACAGCATAACAGTTTACACCTTTCTATAAGGAACTGGCAGTGATTAATACTGGTGATGAACTGTTGATCTGATCTGTGATGTCAGTTCCTATCATCTTAAGATAAAAAAGTGTTGTTGCCTTAAGAAGATCTGGTTTCAGTGCTGACCTTTTCTCTGCTTATTCTTCTTCAAATCCTTCTCTTATTTTATAAATGGTTACATGCTCAACATATAAAATTAATAATCTAGAGATCAGAAAAAAACTGTTAATTTATATCAGTACCTGACTGTTCCATTAATAATGAGACTCATTAGTGTACACTCAAGCTCTCCCAAGCTACAAAGCATTACAATATGTGTCAGAGAAAAAGCAAGGAAAATAATTATGACCTTATCAGCTTCTTCCAGCATGACTCCCATCTTTCAAGTTATTTTTAGAGAAGAGGGGAAAGAGGGCATGACATTTAAATAAATATTGGAGTTAATTTAAAAGGAAAAAAAAAGAATAAGGCATGGCCAGAAAAAAAAGAAGAAATTTCAGTAGAGACATTTGCTTACAGCTTTAATATCAAGGGAATTCCAGGCCAAAGCACCATTGGTTAGGCCTGGTTATCATCCCATCCTTGCTTGTACGTTTATTGGGACAGTGATTTCACAAACAGCTTGAACCTATTGCTCTTTTTAGCTGTGGGAAAAATAATCAAAATCTTATATGTGTCGGAGTCCTTTCACATTGTTATGTGAACACTTCTAATGGAATTGGATTATAATGATCCAATTAAAATCATTATTATTTTATGTAACATAAATGAACACTAGAAAGCTACAGATACATATTTATATGACCCTTGCTTCAAGAAGTTTATAATCTAGCATTACATTCCTTTAAAAATAAAACAGTTGTACTCATGAAAGTGGTTGTGTGTATGGTGCATTAAACTGAAATCCTTTATTTATCTATCAACCAAATATAACAGGGGCAACAGCAATGAAAGCTTCTCCACACTGCTCTGCTAATGTATCTCAACCATGGATTGGAAAGAGCATCTTGCAGGATCAGGGACTTTTAGTGTGTAATGAGTTTTGTAGTGAGATGAGGCACTGAAACAGAAACCCTTATCAGAGGCCCAGTATGAGGCCTAAGGCCTGAACTAAAGTAATGGTCAAGACTTTGCTAACATAAAGCAAAGTTAAGCTGTGAGCCAGAGGCAGGCCCTGCTCACAGAAGCTGGCAACAAAAGGGCTGATGTTGCAAAAAAAAACATACCTAAAAGGTACTGGACACTAAAGAAACAAAAATATTCCAGGATGATAACAGAACACTCCGATACTTGCACATTACACACAGATAGCAAACAACAGGAGAACCCATCCTAAAGACAGGGGCAAAAGGGTACTATGATGGATGAAGCTGTTTTGTTCCAACCACATGTACAAGGTGAGAGGTGGCACCTTACTGTGTAGCAGGGTTGTACCTTGCTATGTAGAGGGGTTGCACCTCAGTATGTAGGAATGATGTGTAACTTGTTTGTACCTATGTATAAGGATGCATCCCTGGGACAGTCTCTTTTTCCAGCCTAGGGGTCACTGGAGTGTTCCACCACTGAGTCCATTGTCAAGGAGCTGTGTCCATTGTCAGGGAGCACATCTGATCCGGGGAGCTAGAGACTGTGTTTCATTTGACAATAAACCTCGCTGGGTGCCTTCATGCCTTAGTGGAGTCTGTGGTCATTGAGGGTTCTCTCGGGGTCTGCTGTGTCAGCTATCTGTGCAGAACCAGGGCAGCACACAGAAGGAACACATGCACACAGCCGACTGTTATCAATATTGAACAGAGCAGAACACCACACCGATGGTGTCTGACAACAAGTTTCTAAAACATAATATTTGTTTCATTTCAGAGTAGCAGCTGTGTTAGTTTTTATCCACAAAAAGAACAGGAGTACTTGTGACACCTTAGAGACTAACAGATTATTTGAGCAAACAATTTGTTAGTCTCTAAGGTGCCACAAGTACTCCTATTCTTTTAATTGTTATTTTACTTTAAATATCAAAAATTATGAGTACATCTACCTCTCACAAGGACTTCTATGGCCCCCATTGTCCAGGTACACCACAAGAAGGACAGGAGACTTGTTATGGGTTTTGATTAGGCTTCAGCTTTACTATATATATGTCTGGGACTACCCAGCAGATAAAGTGTACAGTGAAAGCAAATACATTCTTATTCAAATCAATTTTCCTGGGCTTCCACCAGCCCCACTTTGTTTTCATCCAGGTCCACAGCCAACCCATGGCTTGGACCTTAACATCCTTACCATCCCTCGTAAGAGAGTTAAGGTAGCCTATGAGAATGGGGGGGGGCAGGGTGGTGGGCTCACTGCCCTACCAATCAAAGGAGTCACCAACCCCCATGCCTCCCACCTGGTCTGTTCCTTTATCCAGTACCTCCTTTTAAGTCTTTTACTGGGCCATTAATCTGGTCACTGGCTGCCCTCCCTATGGAGTACCTGCACTAGACATCCACTCAACCTTACAAAATAAAAACAAAGAGACTTGTCCCACCCAGGTTTCGTATCTTTATGCACATTCCTGGGAAGGGGTGAGTCTTGCTGCAAAGTTGACCACCGAGCACCTTTTTTTTTTTTACAGCAGTTTCTGACCTCCTTTCTCCCCATCCACCCCTACCACAAAGCAGAGCCCAGAGAAACCCTGCCCTACCTCAGTTGTGTTGCGGTCATTCTTATGGGGGCTGAGTGACTTACAACCTTAAATATATTTTCCTCATAACACCCACTGAGGTAGGAACATTTTACTATCTCTATTTTATAGATAAGGAACTGAGAAACTGACTTGTCTAAAATCACCTAGCCAGTCTGTGGCAGAGTAGGAATTAAACCCATGCCTTCGTAGGGACCTGTTAATACCTTAACGGTACCACTGAACCATTTTGCTGCTGTAGTCTACATGTACTCACAGAGCATATTCTGAAAGCAATGAACAACTTTGCAACTATAAAAATATTTTTGACTGTAGAAAACAAACCATTTACTGCTATTTCATTTGTAATAATAGCAACTAGTCAGATATTTAATTATTTTGAAACTAATTTAACTGAAACATTAATAAGACTGAAGGGGAGATGAAAATTCAGCTGGCTACATGTAGAGAGACCTGCAATATTTCATAAATGCCAAGCCTCTACTTTGTCACATCACTTTTTTCGTCCTTCTAATCCAAGTGGTGGTATTTTTGTTGAGGCTGGATTTACAGAAAAGAGATAAAAAGGTAAGTTATATGTTTCTATGGCTATATCAAGATGCAGGTATAAGCATATCTTCCAACCAGGCTACTATGTACTACCCTATTTGTGAAGCAAGTGTCCTTACAAAGTTTTATTCAGAAGATTCTCCTGTTCTTACCAATTTCCCATTCTGATGGAGTCTTTCAAGCCAGTGGAATGTTTTGAGCATATGTGTTATTCCTGAATAGTTTCTGCTTCTGGTAATACTGACATGAAGTCAGAATAATTCCACTGACATTTACACCAATGTAGCAGAGAGCAGAATTTAGTCCAGCATCATTATAAAGACATATTGGGGATAATGGCTTTTGGCCTCTGTGAATAACTGCACTGTTTATATTTTAAATTAATGTGATTGGCAGACATGTTTCCTATACACAACTGAAAAATTTAATTGTAATCTATTAAAGTAACAGGTAATTGTCACAGGGTTGTGGTGCTTGTGCAGTAGTATAAACAATGAAACTGTTTTAAATTTCTCTCTTTTTATATATTTATTTATTTCATTTGCTTTTTTTTCCTCCTACTCTCTAACCTTATTCTAAAGGCTTTGGGTTTATAATGATATATACTCATGAAAATTAACTGGTGGAGCACTGATTTTACTGCATGCCTGCTAGCAGTATTGCAGCTCAGGGAACCGCAAGATATAGGAAAGAATTACTCAAATTAATTTTCCTTTCCCAGAGGTGCTATATTACCCGTTTCTATCACTCGGAGGACAACTCCTTATCTGATAGATTGATATAAAGTAATTTATGTTGGGCTTTGAGGCAGAGCAGGGCTATACACCGAAGAACAGAATAAATGTTCTTAACAAAATTGTGGCTGCTTGCTGAGACTCTGTTCTCATCTTGGTAATTAGGAGTGTTTATTTTTCTTGCCAGCCTTTAACAATAATTCCTGAATTATTGCATAAATAAATAAAAAAGTTTCTTTCCCCAATATTTTCTGCATTACTCCTCCAATAACTTCCCCCTATAATTTAATGTTATGAAAGATAGGCTGGCCAATAAACATAGGAAGCTCCCTGTAGTTTAAATCTGACGTTAGTAATCTGTTCTAGAAGAGTTTCTCCAATAGAGGGAGTTCCTATTGTAGCTGGCTATAGTTAAAAGTAAGAGCAACAACTTTTAGGAAAACAAAATAAAACAACAACTAAGGACACAGAAATGAAAGTAATCTTTTACCCAGATCAGAAATCTATATTATATTGAGCCAATTTAGCTTAAATCAAATTAGTTTTAATAATTTAATAAGGCAATGTATGTTTACTGGAAATTCTCATAATTAGGGTGACAAAGAAATTGTGGATTTTGCAGTTTTCATGTTGTTATGTACTTCTTAGTTTCGGCAGGCCCATTAATAGAATAGCTCATTACATGACTTCTTATTGAAAGGAGTGTCTGGGGACACATGGCAAACATGGGATAGTGTTGTTATTATTATATCATATAGAAGGATATTTTAAAATTTAATGCATACTAGTAACCTTTTTATTTAGTTTTTTGGTATGATGTGAAACACAAAGTAGGCCAATATTGTTTCTCCCATTCACTCTACTAGCTCTTTTAAGTTTTCATAAAGTCCTTGAAGACTACTACTTTAGCTGATGGAATTTATAAGCACAATAAACTGTGTATGAATGAAAGGAAGGGAAGTGGGATGTAGTCTGGCACCAGAAGAGTTACTTCTGCTCTGATGTATATGGGAAGAAGATGGAGATACCTGTACTGTGGCAATGAAAAGGCTACAACTGATGGGGAGTAAATGGGAGTTCCAGCTCTTCCTTAAAGTTCTATCTGCTTCCTCATCCAGCTTATCTGCACCCCTTTTCCTTTGTTTTTCTCCCAACACCCCCAGAACTGGTGACCTGTCTCTTTAAAATAGTTAGAAGTTTGGCTGCCTGTAACAGGAACCAATGCCATACAACTGCCAATGCACCAAACTTCCTGACTAGTATTCTGTGTATGAGTAATATGTGTGTTCTCAAAGACCTGCAAGATTTTTAGGTTATTTTGTTTTAGATCTCTCAGGCACCATGGTTTCTGCTATTTTCCCTTTTAAATAAAGTCATTCAGGGTAAAAGAAGAACAGGGGGATGGAGATTGTACAACTATCTCACCGCTGTGTGCAGTGTGTGGTGGGGTGGAGGTGTCAAGGGTTTCATGTAAAGAGCTGTACACAAGCAGTGCACAGCAAGGAGGTTTTTTTGGTCCTCCAATACCCACAAACTATGCTGAATATTCTTGAGTGTTATCTACTGGCATGTTATCCATTAACTAACTATTTATGGGGAGGTGGGTAAAGAGTCTTCCTCTGTAGGAAATGTGCAGCTGTGCTCATTCTCTCTCCTCAGGGAAGAAATGAGGTAAGGAACAATGGCTCAGGGATTGACAGGCTCTGTCATTGCTTAGGAAGACTGGAGGGAAGAGCCGAGAGATGAGCTGAGTGCATAGTATAGGAAACATTGGTTTGGACATTTTCCAGAAAAATAATAATCACAACTGTCAAATTCTCATATCTCTAAAATACTTTCTCAATTAATCTCAGACTATGAAGGAGGGGGGTGTTGTTGCCAACTTTCATGATTTTATCACAAGTTTCACAATATTTGGCCGTTTTCTTAAAGCCCCAACTCCTGGAAGCAAGTAATTATCTGAAAATCTAGGCTTTCATTTAAAAGTAAGTTTCTAGCATTCATGGCTGCAGAGAAAGGCCTGAAAATGTGATCTGAATACACCTCGAAAGCTGAGAGAGAAATAAACCAAACTGCATATTAAAAAAAAACCTCTACATTTTAAAACTGATCTCATGAATCTTGTGGTCTGACTCATGATTTTTGAACACTTGAGGTTGGAAGTACTGCAATTGTCAGCAAGGGAGAAGGGGAGCTTCTTTGGAGAAGAAAGATCATCCATATCTTGGTGAGGAAGGAAGGATCAGACAGACCTTTCCCTCTCTTCTCCCTGGCCCACCTCAGTAGTATCTATATATATAACCATATGAGGGATTCTAGTTCTGGTCCTCTTCTTGTCAGCAACTTCCACAGTCCCTGCCTGTAATGATAAAGATGGGGATCAGAATCCATTGAGGGCCACTTCCAGGGAAGACATAATTAACACACATACACTCCTTGAACTTTATAGAGTGAGTACCTCTCCACCACTGTCTGTGCTAGGACTGCACAGCTCTGTGCACAGTGCATTTTCCTGGCTTCTTGCTGCAAAAATGCTTTCTTATGCCAGTGCATCCAGGAAACAGTTTTGCCATTTAGTTTTAAGTATCTTCCTTCCCCATAAAAGGCTTGAGTCACTTTACATCACAGTTAAAATAATAATAAAATACACTATATTTTCATTCTCTCAATTCCATTAATAATTATTATAATTTGTAAATGATGGCTAGTGTTTAACACTTCTATAGTACTTCATATTTCCAGAGTTGTGTACTAATATTGTTTTTATATTTTTAGGTGTATACAGCATCATATTTGCATATTAACTAATTTAATTGTTTTCCTTAGGTTGGAGTAGAATCAGGGCTGTGAAATGAACTATCCATTGATTAGTGAAATTGGTAAAGAGTGAGTTTATTCTTTTGTGGTCTTTTCAGTGCATTGTTCAGTATTCTGCCTGAACTTCATGCTGAACAGACTGTTTCCAAGAGCATTTTGGTCTGGCTGCTACATATGTAAAGAGCAGAGCAGATTATTCTTGTGTTTAGTAATTCAGTAGTTCCTTGTACTGCAGGCAGAGAAGTGATTGGAATGGCTGGCAGGTGAACAAAAAACTCTCTTTAGAAGGCATCTGGAGCTGTAACTCATCTGGGGATGTGGGGCATGATTGGTTAGGTGGGCTCTGAGAATACCTACTGGCTCAGCCCAGCAAGTGAATGCTTAGTTTAAGTATCTGCCAGGGCTTAGGCCTGAAATAGAAGCTGAGGATCATGACTCATGTTCAGTAGCAGATTTTTAGGCCCTTAGGGGACTTTATCAGAAGAAAGGTAGGTATCTAGGGACATGATGTGCCTACAAGTTTAGGTAACAAATGAGTGGGAGTTTTGAAAAGTCTGAATTCTGGACTTAAAGTGACTGTTAGATGGGGAGAGAATTCTTCTTATATGTCTGTGAGGTGTCCAGAAGGTTCTTGAATGTTTTATAAATAATAACTAATGACCAAGATTTTCAAAATGGGCACCTAAGTTTATGCTCCTAAGGACCAGAATTTTAAAACTATTGATGTGTCTAAAGATACAGATAGGCACATAAAGAAGTAGCACTTATGACCAGATAAGAAAAGTTAATAGCACAGAAGTACTTTATATCTCTTTGACTGTAAAGGGTTAACAAGTTCAGTAAGCCTGGCTGTCACCTGACCAGAGGACCAATCAGAGGACAGGATACTTTCAAATCTTGAGGGAGGGAAGTTTTTGTGCTGTGCAGTTAGTTTTTGGTGGTTGTTCACTCTGGGGGCTCAGAGGGATCAGACGTACAACCAGGTTTCTCTTCAGTCTCTTCAATACAGGCTCTTATAAGTTCAGACTAGTGAGTACTAGGTAGATAAAGCGAGTTAGGCTTATGGTTGTTTTCTTTATTTCCAAATGTGTATTTGGTTGGAAGAAGTTCAAATGCGTATTTGGCTGAAAGGAATTCAAATTGGTATTTTGCTGAAAAGATTTTAATTTGTACTTGTATACTTAGGCTGGGAGGGTGTTCCCAGTGTCTATAGCTGAAAGACCTTGTACCTATTCCATCTTAAATTTACAAAGATAATTTTTACTATTTTTTCTTTCTTTAATTAAAAGCTTTTCTTGTTTAAGAACCTGATTGTTTTTTTTTTAATTCTGGTGAGACCCCAGGGGACTGGGTCTGGATCCACCAGGGAATTGGTGGGGAGAAAGGAGGGAAGAGGGAGAGAGAGGCTGATTTCTCTCTGTGCCAGGATTACTTTCTCTCAGGAAGAGTCTGGGAGGGGGAAAGAGAAGGAGGGAGGAAGGTGAATTGTCCTCTCTGTTTTGTGACTCAAGGAGTTTGAATCACACAGTGATCTTCCGGGGTAACCCAGGGAGGGGAAGCCTGGGAGAGGCAATGGTGGGGGACAGGGTTTACTTTCCTTGTGTTGAGATCCAGAGGGTGTGGGTCTTGGGGGTCCCCGGGCAAGGTTTTGGGGGGAACAGAGTGTACCAGGCACTGGAATTCCTGGTTGGTGGCAGCGCTACAGGTTCTAAGCTGGTAATTGAGCTTAGAGGAATTCATGCTGGTACCCCATCTTTTGGACGCTAAGGTTCAGAGTGGGGATTAGACCATGACAGCATTGATTTCCAAAAGTGCACAGGAACTAGACCTACCAGCAAATGGAAATCTGTCACATGATAGCCTCACTGGTGGACAAAACTTTCAAGAGCATACATCCTCAATCCACACTGGCTTCCCATCCAGTAACAGGTCTATGTAATGGTCCTATTTCGTGGCCTTTTAAGTCTCAGTCTCAGAGAACTTATACTTTGCACCCCATTGTGGCAGCTCTGGTGGGCATGGATGTTGTGATAACAGAGCCAGATTCATAGAAGCAGAAACCTGGGGCATGGCAATCTCAGAGTAGGATCTGTTGTGACAATTGGCACTACAAATTTACTCTAATTGTGAGTTTAATTGTAAAAAATATGAGTGTAAATTCACAAAAGGTCACTATAATCCTTAATTACAAATGTTGATGGGAATGGATGTAAGAGAACCAGAGAATCTGGATTAGTCTAAACCAAAAAGGCCACACTGATATAATCTAAGGACAGTTGAAATTATGCTGGTTTAAAAGCGATAATGTGGAGCCGGAAGTTAATGAACCAAAATTGGTGTGTCAGATATTAGGCTTAATTGGTGGACAAAGTAGTGAGGGAATGTACTAATCCACCCATCTCTCACTTTTTGGGTACTTAAAATAAAGAGATTGTGTGGGAAAAGGGTCACAAACAAACAAAAACGAAGAACTGGAGGCTATTGAACATGAATCTTGATCCCCAGCTTCTAATTCAGCACAGGGCGAATGAGTTTCACCATCATGGTTGTCCCCACACCATCTCTTGGCACCGCAGACATTCTTCGACCTAATCTTGAGGGAAGTCCTGGCCAGAGCAGGCCAGAGAGATGGACCCAGATGACATCACCACCACTACCAGCTTCAGCTGAATCCCAGACAGCAGCTAGGGTGAAAGGACGTTAGCAGCAGCAGTAGCAGCAACTTTAACAACAGCAGTTCAAACTCATCTCAGTGGACTTCTTCTCTTTTCCCCAAAAGTACACTTTCGCAATTTAACAACAGCATCAACAACAACATGTTTAGCTCCTCTCAACTAACTTTTTTTCCACCAAAGGATAGTTATTATCATCTTTGATACTGTTTATGAGATTTTCAAACAAGAGGGTTTTGTTCTTTTTAAAACTCTCCCCAGACAGAGGGAAAGGGAACAAGAAATGTTAAAATTAATTTCTTAGCTAATACTTTACATATCAAATGCTGCAACTGTTTTTTCTTCTTTTCTGTATCTTTAATAAAAGGTTTAAAAGGTATTTAATGGTGTGTTTGCCATGGTACTAAGAACTCTGAGGTCTTTGTATACCATACCCCATACCTTGTTTAACAGTGTTGTATTAATTTAGATGGAAAATAGGCACCCTATATGTTAACATAACAGAGTTCAGTATTAAACAGTCTCAGCCAAGGAACTCATTACCAGTGAAGACTAGGTTAAGTACAGTGTCATGCCATTTTCAGGTAACTAAACTGCAGGACAACTCAGGTATGGAATGGCCAAAGCTATGCTCTGTGACACAAATTACAGAATTATTTTCTTTTACTAAGAAAGGATTTTATTAAGGGTTGACCAGGGAGGTTGATATTTCTTTATCTAATGAGTTGATGTACCATTAAACTCATGCTGAATGCCAGAGGGACTGGTGTGACAGATATGGCAGGAAATTGCCTTGGGATACCTTATTAAGTTAAGTTTATTTGGGGTTCATTATAGTAAATAAATTATTTATATATTAATGAAGGCTAGGATTGTATGTAACCTCTCAAGGGAGCACATGTGAGGCCTGGAGGTTCAAAAAACTATATTGAACAATCTGCCAGACAAGAAAGGGCTTTTGGAACAAAAAGCATTTAAGTGTTTTTTCCTAAGGTATATCTAGTGGGAGATGAATGCAAATCACTCAGATCACCCCCAGTTTTGCAAAAAGCAAGCCTTTTGAAACTACATCTTTAGGAGTGGGCCACTGTCCGTTGATTTTCTGTTACATGAGGCCAAAAGCAAAGGCCCGATCTATATAAAAGAATGAACTATTCATGGTGGTTCTGGTTCTGAATCTGTAACATTTATAAACTTGCGACCATAGGGAAAACCCAATTTTGTGTTTTGAAGGACTGACACCTACCAAAATCCAAGAATGGAGTTGGGGTGATCTCTGGGAAGCATTTTTGGCATGTGTATGCTATTTTATTCTTTTAATGTTTTTTTTCTGTAATACTTTTGAAGAAAGCTCATTTATTTTAAGGTGAAAGAGCTGTGTCTTAACTTATAATTACTGGAATTATGCTGTTTGTAGCCTCTGGAGAGAAAGGAAAGAGCAGATGCTGGTAATTTATGTAGTCTGGTTTGCTGGGGATATAACAGTACAGTTAGGGACCTGTTCAGCCTGGAAAAAGCCAGTCAGAGAGGGAGAGAGACACAGGTCTGTGCCCAAGTGAGGTGATGACTGAGGCGCTGGGAGCCTGATATGGGTGCCCTCAAGGGGCCACAGAAGAGGAATACAGGTGCAGTTGCCCTAAACTGTGATGACTGGCACTTTCAAAATATAGATTGTAATAATAATGGCAATTAACTAATAATAGAAAAATTGTGGCATTTATGCACAAAGAAGCATAATTAAAGTCAAGCTTTCAGCCTTACCTTTGCCTTTTTTTTTTTCCTTTCTGCTTCCAGGAAATGCTTTATAGCTGATTTTATATGGAACAAATATAGAAAGCTGGGGCTGGTTGACAGCAGAGGTGAGATGATGTAGACCCTAATGGCTTCTAGTTTTGATTGTGTATGGCTTATTCCATTTACAAATAATTCAGTGTGCACCAATCTTGACTGTATTTTGGTAATCTGAGAGGTACTTGGATACTTGCATAAATATCTAACCAGATGTAACAGCCTCTCAGAGGCTGATTATAAACCAAGAAGGATTTTGTTGGAAGTAAAGTGCAAACTCAAAGATTAGTGTCAAACCAGATAATCTTTGTTAAGGTTTAATAAACTGTAAAATTATGTATTTATTTATTTTGATTAGCTCCTTCAAGATTTATAAATGAAGCTGTCAATATAAAGAACATCTTAAAATACAGGCACAATAAGAAAAAAGGGGCCTGTGCTACAGAGTACATATTCCACATTAAAAATATTAGAGTGTTCATAGTCTGCACATTAATCTGGCAGGTAAAGAGTTAACACTTTCAAAGCAAGCCAGGACAGACTGTCTCTGTGGAGAAGCTGTGCAACCTCCTGATTAGCATTAATTGATCATTAATTGATCATTAAGATCAATATACAAATAGGGATTTACCTATTTACCTCATGAATATGGTGGAAGAAGATGAAGCCCCACATTGGGGCACTGTTGTCTTGATCAAAGAGAGTAAAAATACACTCTGGGTAAATTCACTTCCCCCCACAAAATCAGTGAAAGAAGAAGGAATGTGTTTATTCTGAAATGGTAACAAAAGAAGTTGTCAGCTGGGGAAAAAAATAATCTTATAGATGCCTGCTGGAATTCTGATGTGAAATTAACTGCAAAAGGTTTGTATTCTAATCTTTGAGTTGAATCAAACATTATATTTAGTATATCAAGTGCTCTTGTGAAAAGAAAACAATGTGAGAGTGATTTGGTAAATGCTATAAAATTGCTAAAAACTAGATGGAACAGCAGAAGTAATTCAATAGCTAATTACTCATTTCAAAGTTTGAAATAAGATGGGAAGTAGTAAAATAACTCTGTTTTTCTGAAACACAATTGATAATTTAATTTCTGATTTTTTTATTTAACCATTTGTCAGTTGTAATTTGAGGTGCTTCTCAATTTTTAAATACTCATATTTCAGCGAGTGGCTAGATGATTCAAAAGTTGAGCTCATTTGATTATAAACATAATCATCATAAAGGCTGAGTGATAGTACAAGAAACAGAATAAACTTCAGAACTGTGTTATGAATTCCATAACAACATCTCTACATTCCCATAAAGAATAATGAAGCATTTTATGCCTCTCTTAAAACTTGATACATTAAACGCTCAGATTTCAGTAATCTTCATTTACAGTACTGTGTAATAGTTGACATCCTTCACTGTATGACAATGCAATGTCTTCTATTTCTATATACACCCATTTTGAGCCAAGTGCAGAGATGTACTGAACACAGAGCTCCAATCCAGCTAAGAACTTAAATATGTGCATAAATTTAAGCACATAAGTAGTTCAGTTGGCTAATCATGTCATTATCGTATCATCATGTGTTTATAAGCCATAGGCCTCAATCCTCCAAAGCATTTAAGCATGTACATAAACGTAGGCATCTGAAAAGTTCCATAATTGTAGTTATGTATATGCTTAAATGCTTTGCTGGATTGGGGTCTTTGATTTAGAAACCTATGTGACATGATGGGAAAATATGTGCATTGTTTACTGTTAGTATTAATATAGCAGCTGGCAAATATTATACATAGTGCAAGAGCTATTTTTAATGTACTCATCTTAATTTTCAAAACTTTATGAGTCATAAGTTAGTTGAAATCTTAACAGTTCTGATTAAATTAAAATATTGTGTATTAAAACCTTAATGGATCACAACATAGTAGATATTATTTTCCTCTTGCAGGTCAGAACTTTAACATAAAAAATGAAACAAACGAAAAAAGCTAGAACTTCAACATTTTCAACAATTGATTTTTCTCTCTCATTTCTCATTGTGATCACAAAAACAGAACTCTTTTACCAACAGATACGTCTAGTAAGTTAAACTAATTTGCCCACAGTTCCATATACTATAGCTATTCTGTCACTCCCAGTTTTCCTTGCTATACAACTGTAGTAGAAATATGCTACTAAATTTACTGTTATTATATTACTTTGATAAAGGGAAGTACCAGTTTAAATGATAAGATATGAAACCCAAGCAGTTTTTGACAAGCATCAATTCTCTCCCTTGTATGCTTATTTGAAAATGACAATTTCAATATATGTCCGAGGTCTTATATAATTATGTTCAATTATGAATGCAATATCGTTTGGAATCTTCAGTAACAATTCAGTTCCTGAATGCATAAGAAAGCTTATGCTGACAAAACTTGAGCTGTCAATATCCCCAAAACACTTAGGGTCTGATCCAGCAAAACACTTGAGTTCCTGTTGTAAGGTGCTTAATGCTGCCAGCGTTAGTGGTGATAGATAATTTAGATATGTATTGACTGAGACCCTGACTCAGCAAAGGACTTAAGCAGGTGCTTAACTTTAAAAATACTTTAAGTAAAACCACTATTTAAGTGATTTACTGAATTGGGACCTGATAGAATTGGAATGGGAGTTGATGGAGCCTGGTCCCTCAAAGGGGTGGGCCTTAAAAACTCATTCAGTTTTAAAAATAATTATTTTTTTTAAAGTCCAATACAATAAGTACTTCTAATGCATAAAAGCTAAACTAAATTAAAATCAATAGAATATGATGTTATGTGGCCATAGAGGAATAACCACTATTCTTGATTGGGTTAATGCACTTGGCCTTTGGCCTAGTGCTTCCCAAAGCTCCAGAAACATGGGCAGCATGTGAGTATTGTGGTACAGCTGCACACATTTCTTTGCCATTTATAATTTCATATTCATCCATAACTGAAAAGCCAGAATGTTTAACAATGTTATTTAAACAAATTCATGGTACAGAGGGGGATTTTACTGGTTTTTTGAGATCAGAAATCTCCAGTTGACACTAGAAATAAAAGGTAAATGTTAGGCAGCAGCTCAAAGCAATAGTTTTGTGAGGCGAGAAACATAAAATTAAATGAGATTTTAACATGATCTTTCAGCTGTACAGCTTCAAATGGCAGGAGGAAAATAAGGAGAGAATTAGGATTTTGGCCAAGTGGCCAAAACTTATATATAACTTTAAATAACAAAAAAGAATTTCTAAAGGCAACCTGTTCTAGCATCAGTGAAAGAGATTAAGTCAATGCGACCCTCAAGTTCTTAAAGTTACTCACATTCCTGAATGTGTGTGGGGGAGGATAGGGGTTGTTTATTTGTTTGTATTGGGCCAGAGTGCTCAATGCCTTGCAAGGCTGAGTTTAATTGGCCAGAGAAACAGTGAGAGTAACTCTATGGCTCTGTGGTTATGGAACTCACATGGGCAACCCAAGTTCAAATCCCTCCTAATGACTTTAATTATTCATACCAAGTGGAATGGCATAGTAAGTAGGACACTCATCTGTAATGTGTGAGATCCAAGCTCAAGTTCTTACAGCATATCAGGCAGAGTTGGGATTTGAACCTGGGTCTTTCACATTCTCTAACCAGTAGGATAAAGGTTACAAGGGTTGTGTTGTGTTGTGCAAGGCCCAATCTTGGAGGCAGTTTCTGAAAATGCCTGACAGATCAGGCCAGGTGACGGGTGGAGTAATGTGTAGTTTGAGGATCCCACTGGGGCTTAGGTGAGAGCTAGGTGCCCAGGCATCAGAACTTTTCGGACATTGTGCATGTCCACTTGGATAACTGCAGGTGCTCTGGGGACTTTATGAGCAGCAATTTAGGTTCATAGGGTATTTGGGTAGGGTTAGGTGGATGTTTTGGAGATCTAAATGTTGGTTTAGGCACCTAAAGTGATAATTACATGGATAATTCCCTTTGTAGATCTATTTTAAGAGATTAAGAATTGATCTGACAAAGTTAAATAATGAATCAGTGGAATAATCAAGAATAAATCTCCAACATTCCTCTTCTAACAACTAACAATATTTGTAAGCACAGTAAGGTCTTCTGAATTAATGCAGTACTGGCTGCAGAGTACAAGATCAGCTACTAAAGCATATAATACTAAAAATTACCATTGTCATGTTAAAATGGTGAAGAACCATAGAATGAATCATTTTCTTCTTACACTGATCAAGGAATCTTATTAGACCAAAGGAAACAGTCTTAGTACTAAAGCTACTCTTTCTCCCTGTTATGACAATTGGGACTCCATATTGCCTCTAATTGTGAAAAGTGAGTGAAAGTTAATAAAATGTCACAGTAACCTCTAAAACAAATGTTGATGAGAAAATTCCAAAAGGGAGAGAGAAAGAATTTGTCTGTACGAAAAAGACCTACAAAATAAAAAGGCGTCATATAAAAAATGGAAACTAGGTCAGATTACAAAGGATGAATATAGGCAAATAACACAAGAATGCAGAGGCAAGATTAGAAAGGCAAAGGCACAAAATGAACTCAAACTAGCTATGGGAATAAAGGGAAACAAGAAGACTTTTTATCAATACATTAGAAGCAAGAGGAAGACCAAGGACAGGGTAGGCCCACTGCTCAGTGAGGAGGGGGAAACAGTAACGGGAGACTTGGAAATGGCAGAGATGCTTAATGACTTCTTTGTTTCGGTCTTCACTGAGAAGTCTGAAGGAATGTCTAATATAGTGAATGCTTATGGGGAAGAGGGTAGGTTTAGAAGAGAAAATAAAAGAAGAGCAAGTAAAAAATCACTTAGAAAACTTAGATGCCTGCAAGTCACCAGGGCCTGATGAAATGCATCCTAGAATACTCAAGGAGTTAATAGAAGAGGTATCTGAGCCTTAGCTATTATCTTTGGGAAATCATGGGAGACGCGGGAGATTCCAGAAGACTGGAAGGGGGCAAATATAGTGCCCATCTATAAAAAGGGAAATAAAAACAACCCAGGAAACTACAGACCAGTTAGTTTAATTTCTGTGCCAGGGAAGATAATGGAGCAGGTAATTAAAGAAATCATCTGCAAACACTTGGAAGTTGGTAAGGTGATAGGGAATAGCCATCATGGATTTGTAAAGAACAAATCGTGTCAAACTAATCTGATAGCGTTCTTTGATAGGATAACGAGCCTTCTGGATAAGGGAGAAGCAGTGGATGTGATATACCTAGACTTTAGTAAGGCATTTGATACGGTCTCGCATGATATTCTTATAGATAAACTAGGAAAGTACAATTTAGATGGGGCTACTATAAGGTGGGTGCATAACTGGCTGGATAACCATACTCAGAGAGTAGTTGTTCATGGCTCCCAATCCTGCTGGAAAGGTATAACAAGTGGGGTTCCGCAGGGGTCTGTTTTGGGACCAGCTCTGTTCAATATCTTCATCAACGATTTAGATGTTGGCATAGAAAGTACGCTTATTAAGTTTGCGGACGATACCAAACTGGGAGGGATTGCAACTGCTTTGGAGGACAGGGTCAAAATTCAAAATGATCTGGACAAATTGGAGAAATGGTCTGAGGTAAACAGGATGAAATTCAATAAAGATAAATGCAAAGTGCTCCACTTAGGAAGGAAGAATCAGTTTCACACATACAGAATGGGAAGAGACAGTCTAGGAAGGAGTATGGCAGAAAAAGATCTAGGGGTCATAGTAGACCACAAGCTTAATATGAGTCAACAGTGTGATACTGTTGCAAAAAAAGCAAACGTGATTCTGGGATGCATTAACAGGTGTGTTGTAAACAAGACACGAGAAGTCATTCTTCCGCTTTACTCTGCGCTGGTCAGGCCTCAGCTGGAGTATTGTGTCCAGTTCTGGGCACCGCATTTCAAGAAAGATGTGGAGAAATTGGAGAGGGTCCAGAGAAGAGCAACAAGAATGATTAAAGGTCTTGAGAACATGACCTATGAAGGAAGGCTGAAGGAATTGGGTTTGTTTAGTTTGGAAAAGAGAAGACTGAGAGGGGACATGATAGCAGTTTTCAGGTATCTAAAAGGGTGTCATCAGGAGGAGGGAGAAAACTTGTTTACCTTAGCCTCCAATGATAGAACAAGAAGCAATGGGCTTAAACTGCAGCAAGGGAGATTTAGGTTGGACATTAGGAAAAAGTTTCTAACTGTCAGGGTAGTTAAACACTGGAATAGATTGCCTAGGGAAGTTGTGGAATCTCCATCTCTGGAGATATTTAAGAGTAGGTTAGATAAATGTCTATTAGGGATGGTCTAGACAATATTTGGTCCTGCCATGAGGGCAGGGGACTGGACTCGATGACCTCTCGAGGTCCCTTCCAGTCCTAGAGTCAATGAATCTATGAATCTATGAATCTATAAGTCAAGGACTGTGTCAAGGTCATTGCTGGCAAACCAGAAAAGTATGGGAGTGAAAATCAATGGACAAATCTGGTATGTCAAATAATTACTTCTCGCTGGTGGACAAGATATCAATGGAATGGGCTATTCCACCCATCAGTCTCTCATTGTGGGGACTTTTAAAATGAAAGACTTTGGGAGGAAAATCAAGAAGTGAACACAATAACAGCTGGCTGAAAGATGGATGAAGAGGAAAGAGTGAACTTCACCATCATGGTTGCCACTCCAAAAGTCCCTTGAGACCCACAGTGATAACACTGTGTCTTTGGTGTTGTGATCCTGAAATATGTCCTGATCAAACCAGGCCAAAAAGAGGGACACAGATGATACTGACACCTCCACTGCCTTTGACTAAACCCTGAACACCATCTGGGATGTTAGACTTTGATGTCCCATTTCCTCACATGCCATTTTTTCTTCCCTATCTTATTTCTTCTCTTTCTAAGCCCTCTCCTTTTTCTTTCTGTTTAATAGGAGTCTGGCTTAGCCAGCCAAGACTACATATTGTTCAACACTGTTGTGAGCTTGTGACCAGCGAGGCAGATAAAACCAATGCTCTAAATAGCCCAAGGTTACTACTAGTTTGTCAGATCTTAGAGTGGATAGTAAGACTGTGTGTGGTACCTGGGTTATTTGCAGCAATGAAGTAGCAAGTAAAAACCTGCACCAGGGACAAACTGAGGGTTTTTTACCTTTGCTGTTATTTTCTCCTGCCTCTTGTGTGTGTTTTACTTGTTTTTTGTAGCAGGAAACAGGATTTGACATTAACAACAGTAATAATGACAGCTCCAGCCCATGTAAGCTAACTTTGTTTTTCCTCCCAAAAAACAACAGTTATTACCATGTTGGACAGTAGTGCCTCTCTTGTCAAGCCTCTCTTGACAGTCAAGGCTCTCTTGACAGTCACAGAATTTGCTGTTCACCCACTCTATTACTTGTAATATGATTTTTTTGTTTATTTTGGGGGGGTGGTTTTTTTTGCAAGGACTCTACTCTACAGTGGGATTGGGATCCTGCTGTCATAATAGCAGGAGTGGGATAAAAATTGAACAAACAATGCAGGGGTGGGTGGGGGTGGGAGTAGGTATTGCAGGGTGGGCAGGAGCAGGTTTAAAAAAAATAGTCCTCCTGTGCCATAAGCAACACAAACACCCCATCCAAATAGCTGCTGATCTTCAGAGCTGGGTGGCAGAAAAGTGGTGGCTTCTGGCTGGGGCATCGCCATGTTCAATTCTGCACTGCTTCTGATGGCAGCGCAGCCTTCAGAGCTGGGCAGCCGGAGAGCAGCAGCTGTTGGCTGGGGTGTTCATATTGTTTGTGGTGTGAGAGGACTATTTTTTAAATCTATCTATACCCACTCTATTTTTATCCTGCTCACACTATAATGGCAGCAGGTCCGGTGAGACCTACAGGATACCAGTTTCTTTATGCCCCCCAAACCTCTTGTGCCCACCCTTCAGTTTGCAGACCACTGATCTAACAAATTGTCAAAGGTTGTTTCCCCCATATCCTTTATTCTAAGGAGTCTCTGCAGCTAAAGAGAAAGGGGAAATGTATGTTGTTAAAATGGAAGCCTTGCTCAATACATAGACTTATAGACTTTAAGGTCAAAAGGGACCATTATGATCATCTAGTCTGACCTCCTGCACAATTCAGGCCACAGAATCTCACCCACCCGCTCCCATATCAAACCTGTGTCTGAGTCATTGAAGGCCTCAAATCATATTTTAAAAACTTCAAGGTGCAGAGAACCTTCCAGCAAGTGACCCATGCCTCCCGCTGCAGAGGAGGGTGAAAAAAAACCCCAGGGCCTCTATCAATCTGCCCTGGAGGAAAATTCCTTCCTGATCACAAATATGGCAATCAGCTAAACCCTGAGCATGTGGGCAAGACTCACCAGCCAGACAACCAGGAAGAATTCTCTGTAGTACCTCAGATCCCACCCCATCTAACATCCCATCACAAGCCATTGGGCATATTTACAGCTAATAGTCAAAGACCAATCTCGTTATACCATCCCCTCCATAAGCATATCAAGCTTAATCTTGAAGCCACATATGTATTTTGTCCCCACTACTGCCCTTGGAAGGCTGTTCCAGAACTTCACTCTTCTGATGGTTAGAAACCTTTTTCTAATTTCAAGCCTAAACTTCCTGATGGCCAGTTTATATTCATTTGTTCTTGTGTCCACACTGGTACTAAGCTTAAATAATTCCTCTCCCTCCCTGGTATTTATTCCTCTGATATATTTGTAGAGAGCAATCATATCTCCCCTCAGCCTTTTGGTTAGGCTAAACAAACCAAACTCTTTGAGTCTCCATTCATAAGACAGGTTTTCCATTCCTCGGATCATCCTAGTAGCCCTTCTCTGAACCAGTTCCAGTTCGAATTCATCCTTCTTAAACATGGGAGACCAGAACTGCACACAGGATTCCAAATGAGGTCTCACCAGTGCCTTGTATAATGGTACTAACACCTCCTTATTTCTACTGGAAATCCCTCACTTGATGCATCCCAAAACCACATTAGCTTTTTTCACGGCCATATCACATTGGTGGCTCATAGTCATCCTGTGATCAACCAATACTCTGACGTCCTTCTCCTCCTCTGTTACTTCCAACTGAGGAGTCCTCAGCATATAACAATAATTCTTGTTATTAATCCCTAAATGCATGACCTTGCACTTTTCACTATTAAATTTCATCCTATTACTATTACTCCAGTTTACGAGATCATCCAGATCTTCCTGTATGATATCCCAATCCTTCTCTGTATTGGCAATACTTCCCAGCTCTGTGTCATCCACAAACTTTATTAGTACATTCTCACTTTTTGTGCCAAGGTCAGTAATACAAATATTAAATAAGATTGGTCCCAAAACCAATCCCTGAGGAACTCCACTGGTAACCTCTCTCCAGCCCGACAGTTTACTTTTCAATACAACTCATTCACATTCCAAATTCTTTAACTGATTTTTCCATCTTTTCTATATCTTTAATAAAGTTTTTTTAAAAGTTAACATTGTGTTTGCCATGGTACTAAGCAGGCTAAGGTTTCCAAACCCAAACCCAAACCTTATTTATAATTGTTAAATGTTGGACTGTGAGTGGGTCATATTAACTCTTTGAACTCTTTGAGCCCATTTATTCCATCAAAATTGATATAACATCTTTTTCTTATTTACTTCAGAGGTTCTACCTAGAACATCCAAAGCCCCTTTAACTATCCCTCTTTAACTGATCTAAAGACGCAATGCACATGTCCACACAACTATCACTCCTTAATAACTAATTGCTTATCTTCCTCTTCTCTCCTTCACTTTTCAATCTTATCTTCATTCTTGTTCTCTGACCTCTAGTTCATTTAGAAGAAATTTGTCCACTGCAATCTATTTAACCCATACATGTACACCTACCAAATAAAATAGACTTTTTGGGAGTGTATAACTCCATAGCCAAATGTTAGTTCTGCATTTACATGTGCTAGAAATGCTAAAGAACCTACAAAAATTCAACATTCCCAGACAGCATTCTCTCTGCCCACAACAAAAAATGGCATTGAAGTGCTGTCCTACTGACAGACCTGAGTGAAATATAGCAGCCAAGTTTATGACAATTAGAATAACTATGCATTATCTCGATGATGGACTTTACCTGGGGACTGCCCATCTGCCCAGTTATTTATCTGATATTTAATGCATTTAATGCATGATTTTTACATTTGGCTGATGAAAAGAATCCCACATAATGCATTCAAAAAAATAATTGGAGATATATCTATCTCCTAGAACTGGAAGGGATCTTGAAAGATCATTGAGTCCAGCCCCCTGCCTTCACTAGCAGGACTAAGTACTGATTTTTGTGCCAGATCCCTAAGTGGCCCCCTCAAGGACTGAATTCAGAATCCTGGATTTAGCAGAGCAGGCCAATGCTCAAACCTCTGAGCTATCCCTCCCCCCAAATAATGCATTCAGATTTTACAGATAAAGTAAGGAATGCAATTAAAACCTTTACATTACAAAACCCTTTTTTATTACAGAAATATTTTTAAATATAAAATAATATCTGAAAATGAGAAATGAAAAGTTGACTTAGGGTTGTAAGAAACAAAGTACTGTTTTTCTAAGAACTGAAGGAATTGGGGAGATGTAACTTGGTGAAGTAGTGTGGCCATAGAACGTGTACTATATGTTAACTGCATCTCAGTGGATCTATATTTGCTAGTGATCATTTTGTACTACGTCAGTGAAGTCTGTGGGTTCATTTTCTGGTTTCCTGGGACACCCTATGAGTCACATCTTTCAGGATATTTTCAGCAACCTATCTTGTTCCCCATCTATCTCTACAAATGAAGTGAAGTCAGATGTGCTAACCTTTGGGTGACAAAGTCATTTCAAGAGATCCATAACTATAAAAAGTGCATAGGCTTTTTCCAGACACACTCAGAAAAATAGTTCTATTAGCAAAGCTGACTTTTTTGCTCCCTTTTGCACTTAATAGTTTTCCCTCTTAGGAGGAGCTCATGCAAAATGCATTGACAATCAGCAAAATGGATCACAACCCCTTAGCCTGGGAAAAAAAGTAGTTGAGAAGAGGAGTGGTTGCTTAATGCTTATGACATGTTCTGTTCTATCAGTGAGCCCTGGAAATGTGCAGGTAGGAGAAATAAAACAAAATTGTTAAGCTTAGATATGAGGAACCTTCCTGGAGTTGTTATATTTTATATATGTGACCTGATATTTCTTTGATCACTTTTACTGTTATGTGGGCTTTAAGGCAAAGATCATCTGGAAGGTAGCCAGAAAGCAAAGTTTCATACACATGTATCATACTGCACTCAGGGGCGGCTCCAGACCCCAGCGCGCCAAGCGCGTGCTTGGGGCGGCATGCTGCGGGGGGCGCTCTGCCAGTCACCGGGAGTGTGGCAGGCAGCTCTGGTGGACCTCCCACAGGCGTCCGCCAGTCCTGCGGCTTCGGTGGACCCTCCACAGGGACATCTGTGGGAGGTCCACAGGAGCCGCAGGACCGGCGACTGGCAGAGCGCCCCCTGCAGCATGCTGCCGTGCTTGGGGCAGCGAAATGACTAGAGCCGCCCCTGACTGCACTGACATGAAGATGACACCATAGCTGTTGAAAATTATTGGAAAGTCACAGGTTACTTAATGTACATGTTACTTCATCTTTTTCAAGTATGAAGTGTAGGTTAACTTGATTCTTATGTGCACAACTACTTCCAACTTTAAAAATCTGTGAGCGGGAAAAATAAAGGTCTAAGTGAAAGATTCTGGAAGGCTCTGTGTAATCTTAACTCCCATTGTAGTGTTTGGAAGTTAAAGGTGCCCAGCATTTTATAAGATCAAGCCCTGAGGAAGTCTAGCATGAATTTGATAATACTCATGGTTGCAGTTTCTATAGCCATAAAATATTGGCTTCTGAGTACATGTCTGGCTCTGTTGATCTGTTTCCTTACTTCCTCGTGCGGGTATTGTAGTTTTGAGAATGCTTGGTGGAGATTTTGTAGGTGTTGGTCTCTGTCTGAAGGGTTAGAGCAGATGCGGTTGTACCTCAGTGCTTGGCTGTAGACAATGGATCGTGTGATGTGTCCGGGATGGAAGCTGGAGGCATGAAGGTAGGCATAGTGGTCGGTAGGTTTTCGATATAGGGTGGTGTTAATGTGACCATCACTTATTTGCACCGTGGTGTCAAGAAAGTGGACCTCCTGTGTAGATTGGTCCAGGCTGAGGTTGATGGTGGGGTGGAAGCTGTTGAAATCGTGGTGGAATATTTCCAGAGTCTCCTTCCCATGGGTCCAGATGATGAAGATGTCATCAATGTAGCGTAGATAGAGAAGGGGCGTGAGTGGACGAGAGCTGAGGAAGCGTTGTTCCAGGTCGGCCATAAAGATATTGGCATATTGTGGGGCCATGCGGGTGCCCATAGCAGTGCCACTGATCTGGAGATATATATTGTCATCAAATTTGAAATAGTTGTGTGTAAGTATAAAGGCACAGAGCTCAGCAGCCAGTTGTGCTGTGGCATCATCAGGGATAGTGTTTCTGACAGCTTGTATTCCATCTGTGTGGGGGATGTTTGTGTAGAGAGCCTCTACATCCATGGTGGCTAGGATGGTGTTTTCTGGGAGGTGACCAATGCATTGTAGTTTCCTCAGGAAATCAGTGGTGTCACGGAGATAGCTGGGAGTGCTTCATCATCTGGACCCAAGGGAAGGAGACTCTGGAAAAATTCCACCACGATTTCAACAGCTTCCACCCCACCATCAACCTCAGCCTGGACCAATCTACACGGGAGGTCCACTTTCTTGACACCACGGTGCAAATAAGTGATGGTCACATTAACACCACCCTATATCGAAAACCTACCGACCGCTATGCCTACCTTCATGCCTCCAGCTTCCATCCCGGACACATCACACGATCCATTGTCTACAGCCAAGCACTGAGGTACAACCGCATCTGCTCTAACCCTTCAGACAGAGACCAACACCTACAAAATCTCCACCAAGCATTCTCAAAACTACAATACCCGCACGAGGAAGTAAGGAAACAGATCAACAGAGCCAGACATGTACTCAGAAGCCTCCTACTGCAAGACAAACCCAAGAAAGAAACCAACAGGACTCCACTGGCCATCACATACAGCTCCCAGCTAAAACCCCTCCAACGCATCATCAAGGATCTACAACCCATCCTGGACAATGATCCCACACTTTCACCGGCCTTGGGTGGCAGGCCAGTCCTTGCCCACAGACAACCTGCCAACCTGAAACATATTCTCACCAGTAACTGCACACCGCACCATAATACCTCTAGCTCAGGAACCAATCCATGCAACAAATCTCGATGCCAACTCTGCCCACATATCTACACCAGCGACACCATCACAGGACCTAACCAGATCAGCCACACCATCACTGGTTCATTCACCTGCACATCCACCAATGTAATATACGCCATCATATGCCAGCAATGCCCCTCTGCTATGTACATTGGCCAAACTGGACAGTCTCTATGGAAAAGGATAAATGGACACAAATCAGACATTAGGAATGGCAATCTACAAAAACCTGTAGGAGAGCACTTCAACCTCCCTGGCCACACTATAGCAGACCTTAAAGTGGCCATCCTGCAGCAAAAAACCTTCAGGACCAGACTTCAAAGAGAAACTGCTGAGCTTCAGTTCATCTGCAAATTTGACACCATCAGCTCAGGATTGAACAAAGACTGTGAATGGCTTGCCAACTACAGAACCAGTTTCTCCTCTCTTGATTTTCACACCTCAGCTGCTAGAACAGGGCCTCATCCTCCCTGATTGAACTGACCTCGTTATCTCTAGCTTGCTTGCTAGCATATATATACCTGCCCCTGGAAATTTCCACTACATGTATCTGAAGAAGTGGGTATTCACCCACGAAAGCTCATGCTCCAAAACTTCTGTTAGTCTATAAGGTGTCACAGGATTCTTGCTGCTTTTACAGATCCAGACTAACACGGCTACCCCTCTGATACCATAAAGAAAAGTGAATACTGCTGAGGAGTTGCTACGTGCAGAAATAAGAAGATGCTTATAGAGATTATTTTTGTCCCTAATTGTCTAGAGATTGTACTCATTGAATTTATTTTTGTAGCAAAATAGCAAATGCCGTCTCTACTCTTACTGTCATAGAAACCTTAAGGAAATAGATTTGCATCTTAATGAAAGCCACCATTATGCTGCTCACCAAAATATAATGTATTTAGACCAAATCGTTTGACATACAATAAATGCCCAGTGGATTTCAACAAAACATAAAAAGAGGTTAAGTCAGACAGGATTTTGAGCAGTTATTTACAATGGACTTGATCTTGCATTGATACCTGATCCAAAGCCCAGTGAGATAAATGGAAAGACTCCAGCTGACTTTGATGGGCTGTGCTTCAGGACCACAACAGGAGCATTAACGGTGCATGGAAACCAAGTTACTGCTCAACTGGAGGAGAAGGTTTGTACATGGGTTCCTCTTTAGAATGTTGAGGATCATGTTACAACCACAGGAAATATGTTTTGTATGGTTGAACTCCTACTTCTTACCTTCTATGTCCATTCTCTACTTCCACATACCCAACTACGGTTCTTCTGAAGATGGAAAATTATTTTTTCATTACAATAGTATCTTGCTCTTGCTATTATAATGCTAACTGCTTTTCTGTGTAGCAGTAATTTGCATCAAATACTTTATTTGTTCAGTTACATTATTAGTAGTTTTGTTTTCTTGTAGTTCAATAATTTATACAATCCCCTCAGCCAATAAATACAGGGCATTATACAGAAACTAATAAAACTCAAATACCATACACTAAAAGCTATAATAATAAACCACCATTCTCTTTAAATACAAACACATAAAAACAAATGATGGAAGTAGGTCCAAGTGATACAATTAATAAGAAACAAATAGGAAGTCAAGTCAATAAATGTTCTGTTGAGTCAATAAGTATTATTCTTACAACATCTTTGGGGGCTGGGGAAGGGAAAGTATTAAGGTAGATGGAAGAGACAAAATAGACTGCACTTGGAAGGGATTTCCATGCTGTTGGCTCCCCCAGAACCAAAACGCAAATGCTTACAAGTCTCATATTGTTCAGGGAGAGCTTTAACGAGTAAGTAGTGTGTGGGCTCAGATACCCATACGTAGAAAGCTGAAGGATCAACTTTCAAAGGGCCTAAACCATGAAGAATATTAAAAACCATTAGTGTAAGACTTTAAAAGCAGCTAGTATGAAAAGGTAAAGCATGAAAATGTTAGCTCAAATGAACAAGTGCTGCTGCATTCTGGACAAGCTGATGGAGCATGTTTTCGAAAAGCATTGCTGTTCCTTGATCTTTTTCACTCTGGCTGAAACTGAAACTGACTTTTTAAAAAGGAAACTTCCCTCCTTCCTTTTGAAGCATCTTGTTCCCCCCTTGGTTCCTCTGGTCAGATGTCAGCTAGGCTAGGTGAACTTCTTAACCTTTTACAGGTAAAAGAGGCATTAACCCTTAACTATCTGTTTATGACAATTGCAAACTACAAATTACAAATAGGAAGTCAAGTCAATAAATGTTCTGTAGAGTCAATAAGTATTATTCTTGCAACATCTTTGGCTGCATTCTGGACAAGCTGATGGAGCATGTTTTTTAATAGCATTGCAAACTGCAAATTACAACACACAAGACTAATGGTCAACAATATATTGTTGTTGTGTGGTCACCAGAGAATAAATTAAAAGACTACTGGCACAAATTGTGCATCTGAAAAAGAACACTTGCACACTATGTCCATCTGACACATGGCTTCCCATGAAGATGACAGAGTCAAAATCAATTTGAAGAATCCTAACCTGACTCACTAAATCTAATGGAGTCCCCTAAACTAATTCAGCCACAAACTCTTTGTATTGATGACTATTACTCAACAGCAAGATCTCTGTCCTGCTAGGCTGAGAATGAATTGGTTCCTACACATCCTTCTGGGAAACTCATTCAAACATTTCTCCAGGACATCAACCAAACTCCACTGGACAAAAAAGATATGAGGCTCAATACACTGATAGGAGGTTTGCCAAATCAAAAGGTTTCAAGAACACATTGAAAATAAGAGATAGGTTTGAATCAAAGTGTATAACAGCTAGGCAATAATCTGCACAAGTGTTCCAATTACCACATGTCCTACAAAAAGAAAACAAGTATTACACACCATATGACTACCATATGCTAGTGAGCAAAGCAATATAATATTGTAATTAAAAGTAGTGTGAAAATAACATGTGGGAGCAATAAAAGGAACCAAGTAAATAATGTCAAGTATCAGAGGGTAGCCGTGTTAGTCTGGATCTGTAAAAGCAGCAAAGAATCCTGTGGCACCTTATAGACTAACAGACGTTTTGGAGCATGAGCTTTCGTGGGTGAATACCCACTTCCTCAGATGCATGTAATGGAAATATCCAGGGGCAGGTATATATATGTGTGCTAGCAAGCAAGCTAGAGATAACGAGGTCAGTTCAATCAGGGAGGATGAGGCCCTGTTCTAGCAGTTGAGGTGTGAAAACCAAGAGAGGAGAAACTGGTTCTGTAATTGGCAAGCCATTCACAGTCTTTGTTCAATCCTGAGCTGATGGTGTCAAATTTGCAGATGAACTGAAGCTCAGCAGTTTCTCTTTGAAGTCTGGTCCTGAAGTTTTTTTGCTGCAGGATGGCCACCTTAAGGTCTGCTATAGTGTGGCCAGGGAGGTTGAAGTGCTCTCCTACAGGCACTTCAACCTCCCTGGCCACACTATAGCAGACCTTAAGGTGGCCATCCTGCAGCAAAAAAACTTCAGGACCAGACTTCAAAGAGAAACTGCTGAGCTTCAGTTCATCTGCAAATTTGACACCATCAGCTCAGGATTGAACAAAGACTGTGAATGGCTTGCCAATTACAGAACCAGTTTCTCCTCTCTTGGTTTTCACACCTCAACTGCTAGAACAGGGCCTCATCCTCCCTGATTGAACTGACCTCGTTATCTCTAGCTTGCTTGCTAGCACACATATATATACCTGCCCCTGGATATTTCCATTACATGCATCTGAGGAAGTGGGTATTCACCCACGAAAGCTCATGCTCCAAAACGTCTGTTAGTCTATAAGGTGCCACAGGATTCTTTGCTGCTTTTACAAGTAAATAATGTTGCTGAAATATTTAGGATTGACAAATTCAGTAAAACCAGATTATGAAAGTCATGTTATAGTGCCTGAGAATTTTGTTCAGATTATTGTTTTATTTATTAAATTACCATTATACAATTAAAGATACATTCACTCTTTCATTTACTGCATTGAAGAAAAAAAGGTTTATCTCAAGTCATTATTATTATTATTTTATTTATTTATAAGTATGTTACTTTTTAAATGTTACTTATCTTTACATTCACAATTAGCATATTGCTTTTTAAATTGAATTGTTCTAGAGGAAAAATGAAACAAAACGAAAACCCTCTCATGCTATGATGTGTATTCTGGTTTGGAAATCTGAATTTTTCTAGCAAATCAAGTTTTCTCTCCAGCAACTGTTCTCTAATTCATAGCAACATAAACACATGAAAAATTATCAGTTACTTCTACCAACAAGCATGTTAAATGTATTCCATTGTATCATTAAAGACTTGTTTGAGACTAATGAAAAGGATGTGATCAAAGCTTACAAATGATCTATTACAGTGGAAATAATTATACTTTTACATAACTGCTACTAATGGTTAAGTACTACACAGGGTGCCTGCTATTTGAAGAGCATTCACAGGCAATGTAGACCTTGACTATGCACAGTTGTGGCCTGAAGACTTTTTATACTTTTAACTTCTTTGTGTCTTCCAATTACTGGATCTTCATTGCATTAAAAAGAAAATCCACTTCACTTTCTTAAAGCTGAACTGTTCAAACCGTGAAAAGGTTTGGAAAGCATGTTTTAAATGTATTTCATTGACATGGAGCTATGCAGTCCCTCCTTCATGCAATAACAGACTAATAATTTGCCTTTTCAATAGATGTAAGACAAAAAACATTGTTTTAAATGAAGAAAAGTAAGAAGGGTGTATTAAAACCATTCTGTAGGGATACATAACAGAACACTTTATCTTTAAAAAAAACAAAACAAACAAACAAAATCAAATCAAAGGAAAGAGGATACATTTCCTGGTGTTTCCATCACAGTTGTTTAGATTAGAAGATGGAGAGAAACTGTCAGGGCAACAAAGTGTGTGTCAGCAACAAAGTGTAATGGCAGCATCAAAGAACGGTATAAATAGGGATTCTGATTTTCAGTTTCAGTTGAAAACATATGATAAAAAATTCTGATTGTATATTTTTCCTAGATCTGGTGAAAACACAGCAGGGTTCCATTCAGGATCCTTACAATGAGAGTCGCATACTGTTCACTATACAGATTGCAGCTTTTATGGAGTCAATGTTTTTCTAATGAAATATTTTTTTCATCCAAAAAATGACTTTGTGCAAATTGAAATTTTTCACAATAAAACTTCTGTCATCAGAGGAAGTTTCAATTTTTGCAACATTTTTAATATAATTTAAAAATCAAATTAATTGTCACCATTTTTGATTGCTTATTCAGTAAACAAGTTTAATAAAGTCACTTTTTTCTGTGTGTGAAAAACTTAAAATTAGACCCTTTTTGAAAAGTGCACTATAAACACAAGTTCAGAATATTTTTTTTGTGTGAGAATGCTTTTTTGTGTGTTTTGATCAGCTCTATTTCTTTATAATACTCTCCTCCATTTATTTTTTGGGTGCACATAGGAGTGCTGTGATACCAGGCTTTTTTTGTGTATGTTTGTAAGAAACAATAGCAAAATTACACATACACTTTCATCTCAAAAGATCATGAATCATTTTAGAATCTAAGACCTTGATTCTGCGACTGACTGCATGCAGACAGACTCCTGCATCTGCAAGGAGCCCCACTGGTTCCATGGTCAGGGTCTGCCCACATGGTTCTCCATGCAGGGCCTAGGGACTAAGGCCCTTGTATCATCTGTGAAAGCTTCTGTGGGTACAGACTACATGAGCTCTCTGTCCTGCCTAGGCCACAGCTGTGGAGATACTCCGGAAGCTGAGCATGCAAGCACCCTGCAAACACAACTTCTCTGCTGAAGCTTTGGAAGTCCAACTCACTCACCCTGCCACCCCCATCCCATTCAGTTACCATATATGAGTTCTGACTAATGACCCAGGGAAGCTTTGAGCAGGTGCAAGGTTCTGCAACTTCCCAATGAGATATTTATATGATAATTATTATTTATTATGAAAGTTCAAGTTAGATTATTGATGAGATGTCAGATAACCCATGCTGAATCACCTTTATTAGTCAAAGATGAAAAGCACAACACAGAAAGGAAAAGGGTAATATTTTAAGAACCTAATCTGGGAAACACAGTCTTACATCATTCGATCAATTACAAAACTATAAGCTCATTTCTGCCTATTATATACTACCCTTGTTTACAACAAAATGGAAGATTCACAAACCCATAGCATTATCTATTCACCAGTGCTTACCAATTTCTTATCTTGTTTTGCACATAGTTTTTCAGAAATAAGGAAAATGAGACATCTGCAGTTTGGTACAGATGGCATGTTGATTAAGCATGAAAAAGACATTTTATCTTTGCCATATATGTATATATATATCTTTCTGGTATGTCTCTGTGCCTAACACTTCACATATCCTCTTGATTAAACAACTTAACAATGGAAAATGCACCTTAGGAAGAGCTACATGAATACAATTCATATTAATACAAAAATATGAATAGAATACATGATATATTGGTATTATATAACTCAGGGATCTTCAATCTTTGGCTGCGGTTTGCCGCTCCGGGCCAAAGAGGGCTGTGGGAAGTGGCGCGGGCCGAGGGAGGTTGCCGATACCTGATATATCTCATATGATGTTGGCTTACACAGAGTGTGACACTCTGTACTTCAAAATAACACCCTGGAACTCCCATATTCACCACTGTCATACAATTATGATATGTTTTGTATAAAATATGCCTTATGAGATATCATTTTTAAAGTCTTGATCTGTTGAACATTGATACCTTGTTGGATTGTATGGGCTATCGTGTGTGAACATATGAAGTTTTGCCATGTGTGTGTTACTGAAATATGTTGTGAGGTTGGGAACACCCACAGCCAGCCTTTCAGGTACAACAATGGATTAGCCAGATGTGCTGATGGCCCATTAAAGGGAATCCACTATACCAAAAGAAGGCTTCTCAGGGAGAGCACATAGACAATGCAGACTGCTTGACCAATGGAGGTGGACCCCCACGTCACAAGCATAGATCTTTCCATCAATCTAGAAGAAGCTATGAAAGAGGGGAAGTGATGTCATCACTTGGCCTCTGTCCCTCCCTCTCTCCTCCCGACTCAACACCTGGAAGAAATATTTGGAGGACAAAGACTCTGAATGGGGAGGATGGTTTCAGGCTGGAAGGCAGTCCCAGCCTGTGCATTGAGGACCTGTAACCTGCCTGTACCGTCTGTCAGGGTGAGATTCAAATCCTATTTAGTTTGTAGAACTGAGACTGTGAATTTATTTTTGTTTCTTAAGTAACCAACTCTGATTTCTATGCCTGATACTTATAATCACTTAAAACCTATCTTTCTGTAGTTAATAAATCTGATTTATATTTTATCTAGTGGAGAGGACACATACTAGCCTTTATAAACTGAGCTAAGATTTCCCAAGCACTTCAACCAAAACATACTATTTTAGATAAAATATAAATCAGATTTATTAGCTACAGAAAGATAGATTTTAAATGATTATAAGTTGAGGGAGCTGCAGTCAATGAACTTACACTGGTCAGGCTACTGACCAGGGCAAGACAGTTCAGTCATGGGTTGCAAGGCTGGGGAGCTAGGCGGGATTGTCTGAAGTCTCCTCTCTATTGTTGGTTCATGAGTGGCTGGCAAAGCATTCATGTAACTCAGCTGGGTGTGTCCCTGTCAGTGGATATCTGTGTAAAGTGCAGTACCTGTGATAGGTCTGTGGCTTAGCAACAGCATCATAGTGTGAGAGTGATATCCCAGGTTGGTGGGACAGAGGACTCAGCAGTCCCACAGTCCAAGTTTCTCCCTGGGGATTCTGTCACACAGACACCTTATGTATTTTCTCTTGCCTAGCTCCATATATATTTTTCAAAACACAAAGGGTTTGCATCAGCCAGGCACAGATACCCGAAGAGTGGTGGGTTTTGAAAGCCTCATAACCCTTAAATTCACAACTCTTATACATCTTAATTTCTGACTTGTTACGCTAGGTGTCTGCATGTACAAAGTTCGTGTCTTGCTTATGAACACAAAAATGTCTTTGCTATGAGACAAAGTTCAGGATCTATCAAGCTTCTTCGCTACCCATATTGTTATACAGGTCAGGAACTTGGATCTTCTTACAGACAGAATTGAAATGGCTAGTGGCATTCCATATGCGCTGTCAGTACCAAGTCCTGAGCATAAAATGGTTTCACATTGTGTGAAGTGTCATAATCTTACAAAGATAGGCCTTCCTTCAAACACTCATTATGTTCAAAAACAGAGTTACATGCTAGCCGTGTTGCCAGGATGGACATAAACACCCCAACACACTGTATTTTCAAAGTAATTGATGCTTGAAGAGTTACACAGCCTGACCCTATCCACTGGCACTGCCCTCAGGGTTACCCCAGAGATTCATGCATTCAGAGAACTTCACTAAATGATACCTGGTATAACATCATCGACCATAGTCCTTCTGGCTGGCCTAACAGTCCTCAGAAGACTTTGAAAGTTTGAGGATGCTGCATGTCTGACAAAGAGGCTGTCAAGGAAAATCCTCAGGGTGACGCAAAAACAATCCTCTTTGGGTGACACAATAGCTCCAAAATTGAATTTAGTCAAGAGAAGACATGGAGGGAACTACTATTATAGAGTGAACTGCCATAACACCTATATTTAGGTTACATAATACTTTCTATTAAGCAAGATTTTTGCAATGTATTCTTTGAACTTTGATTCCTGCATTGTTGAAGCAGATCTTTGATATTTGCTCAGAGGATTCCTTTAGATTATAGAAGTACCTTTTCTTTATCCTGTGAAATGCCACTCAGATGTAGCTGAGTTGAAAAGAGTTAAAAATCACCATTTCCTTTTTCCTCCTATGTGTCCCTCTGGGAAATGTTAGCAGCTGGTATCTAAGAACTAACAACCTCTGTGTGAGCTGCTAGAGGAAAGGTCTGTGGGAGAGGAAGCCAGGCTTTCTCACATAGCCCCAGAATCCCACAGGGAACTATATGGGGCAGGTTCTCCCTTAACTCCTGCGGTGGGGAGAGACATAGCCAGCTGTATCCCCCTTTATACGCAGCACGAGACCTCAGCAACCCATTCCCTATTCCTGGGAGCACAGCATGAGGTAGGAGCCTCTCCTACAGCCCAGGGGAAGAATTATTTACAACTATCTACAAGTATGAACTGTAAAGACGAAGGAGAGCTAGGGACGTGGAGGACGGCTATGCCGCGCTCCACAGTTCCAACGACCGACACGGCGGTAAGAAGGAACTGAGGAGCGGGTGGGCCGGCAGGGGTATATATCAAGCGCCATGGCGGCGCCACTCTAGGGGGCGACCTGCCGGCCCATTGGAGTTGCTAGGGTAAAAAGTTTCCTATGAACGTGCACGCGCGGCGCGCACACCTAACTGGAATGAATATGAGCAATCACTCGAAGAAGAACAACAGTTACAAAGGTGAGTAACCGTCTTTTTTCTAATTTATGACTCTACAGCCTAAAAATATGCTTTTAACATAATTTTTTGTATGCCAAAAAACAACTATACTACTCACAAATTCCTCATCATCACAAAGGTTTGATCCCTGGCCCTTCAGTACAGTCACAGAGACTGCTACAGATTGTGACAGGAACTTGAGGGACAGTAGTACTACATTAGCTAGCAACAGGAGAATCCAGTTTCCCAGGTGTAAGGGTGGTGTTCTGGCTCCAGAGGAGGATAGGAGGATACTTGTAGATAGTTGTAAATAATTGTAAAAGTATAGTTAGTTATTGTTGTTTGTATATAGTTATATACTTATTAGTGGGTTTGGGCTGTACCCTTCCCGGCACCCGGCACCAAGCCCATGCCTGGTTCACCGGGGTTAAAGCAATGCTTGGCCTGTAAAAAGCCGATGCCGACCAGCAACCCCCACGACGCTTGCCTAAAGTGCCTGGGGGAATCGCACATTTCGGACAAGTGCCGCATTTGCAAGGCTTTTAAGCCTAGGACAAAAAAGGAGAGGGACCAAAGATTAAGGACTCTCCTAATGGAAGTGGCACTTAATCTGGTAACCTCAACACAGAGCGCCGCCTCTGCGCAGGCACCGGACTGCTCCGGCACCGGAAAGACACCCCGGCACCGACCTTCCCCGGCACCGGGACCCGAGACAAGGCCCTCGAAGTCTGCGACTCCATCCGTGTAGACTCGAGCAGAGCGCCCGGTGTCTACCTCGGCCGCGGCACCACCAGCAGGGATTCCATCGACTCCGGGCCCTGGAGGTCCGTCGAGTCTGGTCCCTCCTAGCTCCCCTGTAAGATCTGGGGTTGAGCTATTGGTCCCATCGACGCCAGAGACGTTCGCTTCGGCGTGGGACCTGATTGCTATTACAGATCCTACGCAGCCTCAACCCCCGGTACCCCCAGTGTGGCAAGAGGCAGAGGCAAGCCAGTGACAATGCGAGCGCTGTCTCTGGTCACCCAGCCGGCACCGATCACCATCGAGGTCCCGATACCGCGGACGGTCTCGCTCCAGGTGCCGCTCGCAGTCCCGGCACCACTCCCCTCGGCAGTACCGGTCACACTCGCGGCGCTGGTCATCCTCCAGACAGTCCTGCTATTCCCGGCACTGGTCTGGATCAAGTCGCCGCTACCGGCACCGAGATTCTAGGAGCCGGTCCCAGCGACGATCAGCACCCCGGTCAACCTCCCGGCACTGAGCTGGTGGCAGGTCCCGGTCCCGGTCGACCTCCCAGCACCGCATCGGTGGCAGGTCCCGGTCCCGGTCGACCTCCCGGCACCGAGTTGGAGGCAGGTCCCAGTCCCGATCCCGGCACCGGTATGATTCCTGGTACCGGTCCCTGGCACCGAGAAGATCTTCGGTGTCAAGACCAAGGGAACCCTACCAACCGCGTTCAGCTCCTCCATGGCCTTCCAGGCAGCCGTCTGTCTTGTCGCAGACAGACAGTGTGTATACTATAGACGCAGACAGACCCACGGCTCTCTTTCAGGACCATCCTCCGCAGGATCAGGGACCGCAGCAGTGGGGTTTCTGGACACCCTAGGCATACCATCAAGCCCAGGGCCCTCAACAAATTCCTCCTCAGCCTGCGACGGCGGAGCGCAGGGTGCCAGAGGCTTTGCTATCTCGCCCTCCTCCGTCTCCGGTGGGCGAAGACAGGTCCAACCAGCAAGACCCTGAGCTCCCCCGGAGTCAGAGGCGCGGGTTCAGACAGAGCCTCCCATGGACACTCTTTTACCAGGGGTCTCCTCATCGTCCTCTCCCGATGAGGCAGTGGCGGGCACAGCATCGTCCAGCCCTCCCCCATTCGACCTCAGGGAGCACCAGGACCTCCTCAGGCGCGTAGCACAGAACTTAAACTTGCAAGCTGAGGAGGTCTCCGAAATCGAAGATCCCATGGTGAGCATCCTCTCAGCAGATGCTCCCACCAGGGTCGCCCTGCCTTTTATCAGGACTATCCAGGCCAATGTCAATACCATCTGGCAGTCGCCGGCCTCCATCCCTCCTGCTGCACGCGGGGTGGAGCATAAATATATGGCTCCCTCAAGAGTTTATGAGTACCTCCATGTGCACCCGACACCGTGCTCCCTCATCGTGCAGTCGGTGAACGAGAGGGAGCATCACAGACAAGAGGCCCCAGCACCCAAGTCCAAGGAGGCGAGGCGTATGGACCTGTTCGGCCGGAAGATCTACTCAGCGGGCGCCCTCCAACTGAGGGTCTCCAACCAACAAGCCCTCCTTAGCCACTATGCCTATAACTCCTGGGTGGCAGCGGATAAGTTTAAGGAGCTGTTGCCTCAGGATGCGCGTCAAGAATTTGCGGCAATTCTTGACGAGGGCAAGAAGGTCGCAAGAACTTCGTTGCAGGCATCCTTGGACGCAGCAGACTCGGCTACTCGAACTCTGACTTCAGGGGTTACAATGCGCTGCATCTCCTGGCTTCAGGTTTCTGGCCTTCCGCCGGAGCTCCAGTATACCATCCAGGACCTCCCGTTCGAAGGTCAGGGCCTGTTTGTCTGAGCAACCTCAGTTTGGGTCCCTGGTGCATGTGGATTCTGATACAGTATTTCATTATAAGATCATGTACTATTTTTTTTCCACATGATCTCTGCCTCATTAGGTGCACAGGATGGTCACACAAGGGGGCAAACATAGGTTCCACAGGCAATTGTAAACCTGGGATTTCCTACCTTTTGAGTGGTTGACTTTGCATCTGTCTCTTAAAGCACTTTTTAAATGTAATTATACGTTTATAATTTATTTCACATAGCACACAAGTGTACCAGATACTTTGCAGCATAGATAGATGGGAGACATCCTCACTCAGGTGGTAAAGTATTTCTTTATATTTTATTTTTTATTTAAAAGACATGACTCCCATCTTGTCCTGTATCCTTCACATTGGAGTTCTGTAAATCCAGCTACTAGGATTAGTTAGTTTTACATTGCACTAATCAACAGGAGAGGTGGCCAGAGGTATAAGGAGGGCTATTTTGGGGAGGTAGAGGTAGCTAATGCTCCTAATTTGGTAAAACATTTAAGAACATGTGCAAGTGCATTCCTGAAATGGAACCAGATTTCTGACTTTCATTTTTCCAGGGCAGAAGAACATAAAGCCCTAGGAATAGCCACCCAGCCTGTAACTAACCTCACCCCCACAACACACATATACACCTCCTCAAAAATAACTATCCGAATTGCCACTCACAACGAAATAGGAAAGCCTTTTTGAATTTAAGAGTAATAAGGAACATGAATACCACAGCCATGATATAACATCAGAATGTAAAAGTGTCATGCTTTGCTGAATTGTGGCTTTAGTTCAAAGTCAATGTGTGGCCTCCTTCAATATATGCATCCTGAAAAGCTCAATAAATAAGATTCAAACTAGATCAGTTTTATATACAAGAATCACTATATTCAGTGGTGAAATACAAAAACTGTTTGAAATTTCACAGCAGAGTACACAATGGTTTAGGAGGCTTAACTTTATTTTAAGGGAGTTTGTGTGTGTGTGTGAATTATTGTATATATACGCTTAACTGAGCCACGAAATCTTTGCCATTTCCACAAAGACTCAGCTTTACTTTGCAGTTTTTTTCACCTGAAGCACCCATAAGATATTAGTCTTCTTAGACAAGATCAAGGCACCCTGAGCTGTACTTATGATTTTATTTACTCGTGGTAAGAAATATGACTTTGGTGATGGTGAGTTTAATCTAGCATGGCTATTTCCACTTCACATGATGTTTTACAGATCCTGCTGAATTATTTATTGTGAACAATATATTTGGTTAATTTTGCACTTTTCTCCTCCCTCCTCCATTTCCTCTGAACAGATCACAGTATTTACAAATTGCAAAGTAACTAGTGCTTGTTTTGGTAAAATTTCCATAGTGTATACAAGGATTTGGGGATTCAACTGAAACTCAATAGTTTCGATTCACATAAATTCTTGTTGTGCTAATTTAGCAATAATCCAGACCAGACTGTACATTAGCAGGGTATTTGCATATGTCCTAGGTGTTTTGAGAGGAAAAAGTCTAAAATCTGTCTTCAAACACATGAGAAGTGTATGAATACTAATGCATGCTCTAAAGTGGCTGTAACTGTGCCTCTGTGGGTCACAACTGAGAATACCAAATTCAGGACAAACTGCTAAGAAGTAGGGTGGACACTCCCCAAAACTGAAGGTTATGATTAGAAGGCTGCCATTAGTATAAGTCCATAGTCCAGAGGTTTGATCAGGAAATAGGCAAAATGGAGGTGTTTCCAGTGACTTTTATATCTTCTGCCATCCCAAAGGAAATCCCATTGCTCTTATTGTAGAAAATTACAGTAACAAGATGGTGTTTGGAGTCACATAGGCAAGTCACATGTCCAGGCATGATTTTGCCTAGTCACAGCAAGAAAATTCATTACCTAGACCTCAAACAGCATGTTCATAGGAAAGTCCCTTCAGGGAAGATGAGTGTCTTCAACTGTGAGTTAAATGTTATTTTGACGGGCCATTCAATTTGAATAGTCCCTCCAAGAAGTGCTGGCTAACTACCTTGTGGATGTTACCCCAGGATTAAACATTTTAAATCCAGGTATAGAGCCAATACTCATAAACTTCAAATAAAAAATGATACATACATACAAATAGCATAATCATATTCAGCAAATCATAACCTTTTCCATGGACACCTTACTTGACCCCCTTTGTACAAGATTTGTTGCAACTATATAACAGTGGTTGCAACAATGATCTATATTGTCATATTTTAATCAGATAATGTAACAGTGGCATTGGTCTGGGACTCTAAAAATATGGGTTTTAATTCCTGGTCAAAGATTTCCTGTGTGACTATGGGCAAGTCACTAGGTGCTAAATCTAAAGCTTTTTGAAATTGATAGGAGTCTTTTCATTTGTACTTTGTATCAGGCCTTTCATTGTTTTGTAACGCAGTCTCCATCTATAAAATGAGGATAAGCATAGTTCCTTTTCTTCACCCATTGTTTCATCTATTTAGATAATAAACTCTTCAGGAGAGGGACTGTTTCTTTCTGTGTCTATATAGCACCTAGCACAGAGGGGCCCTAATCTCAGTAAGGGCCTGTATTTGCTACTGTATTACAAAAAACATATGACAATAATTTGTTATTTTATGCAAATATATCTATGTGCTATGTGTGCAAGTTATAAGCAGAAGGAAGATAAAATAGGAGGGGGAAATTGTAAGTGACTTATCTCTATTATTTTGAATATATTTCTTTTTTACTGCCTATCTTTTCCCACCTTGTGGATTCCTGGACCTCTGGAGGACTCTCTTTTGGGCTTGGCAGATGAAGCCTTGTTTGGTTTTTTTCCCCACATGTGGAAGAAGAGACACACACGTAGATCCTTGCACAGATCTGAAGGCCACAATCTATAAATGCCACCATTGTCTATTTTCACTTTAGTTGGGTGATATGCCTTCTCCATATGCATCTGATTTGACGTCAGATCCCCTTTTCCCCCGTAAATGGCAAAAAGAAATCTAGTGAGAGAGATTGGTAAGAAGACAAGAAAGATCAGCCCTGCTCAGTAATGAGGAAGATTTTAGGCCATAAAATCCTCACTGTAGTTGAGCATGAACTAATACACCCTGGACACACAATTCATTCTTTCAATGTGTCGTATTTTTTCTGTACTTGTCTTTCTGTGTGTTTTTGATGATAAGTACATTTGCATTAAAGGAAAATCTTTGTTTCTGAAGTTGATAGCTTGGAGTGCTAGGTCCTCAATAGAAGTAATAATCCTGGGCTTGTGACATCAATCATTTCCTAATCAGCCAATTCTGATGTTACAAACAAATGATTATGACTTTAGCTGGAGACAAAACAGCACAAGCAGAAGAGCTCTTTAGAAACATACCCAATTTTTATTCAAGTAGCCTTAGAATAAAAAGAGGATGATAGAGAGGAATAGTAAAAATTGATCCTAAATACAATACTTACATAAGTCTTTTGTCAAGTGACATCAGAAATCTGGGCAAAATTGTGTACCATATTGCCTGAATAGTCCTCAAGTCAATGCTTGGATTTGCTTCAATAGGAACTATGGTCATAGAACAGTAAACATTCTATTTTTATTGGCACATAGCAAAAGCCTATTGTTTTTATTTGTTAGGGGGGAAACGGGTCATGAAATCTTCTAATGTAATATAATGTGAACAGCAGTAATTCATGCATATCAAAATGACTATATTATATCTATATACATACCAATTACAAGCAACATTTCTGTTACAATTAGAATAAAATTATGGGTTTTCTTTTATACAGCATATTTCCTGACAGTGTTAGATGTGAACAAATTACTTATTAAAGTTTCTTTCCTGTTTGTGGTGGTTTTCTTAATTTCCTTTACATTTGGTTTCTTTTATCTGTCATGCGAGGAAACTGTAAAATAAAAGAAATGTGATATTTTAGCTCCCTATATTATGGTCTGCAGATTAGGAATGGGAAGTGATCTGATGGGAGTTTAGCAGAAATTGAATGATATGAGAGAAATTCTGTGTCCCCATGGGACAGAGATGAAGGCGGTATTTGTATTACTGCAGAAAAGGACATTTATTAGCATTTCAGCAATTTATGCCTGTGCCAGGACTGGCAAAACCTCCTTCATGTCTTAAGTGACAGTTCAAGGAAAGATTGAGATTCAGACCACACTGCTCAAAAATTCTTTATGATCAAGTGCTGCTTTGTCTTGCTTTTAAATTAAGACTTTAGTTCTCACAGATATACTAGGATAAGAAAATGGCTTTATTCACTGTGGATCCATTCCTGCAGTCTTTTTTTTTAGGGTAAAATCCTACTTTAACTCCCATTGAGATGAATATATTGACTCCTATTGCTTTTATTAAGAGTTGGATTGGGCCATGTTTGTGGAGAGGCCAGGAAACACTCAGATTCCTATGCATGGAAGAATAGAGAACAACTCCATAGGGAGCTCTCTTTGTACTTTGAGTAAATGTCACTATGGTGAGGTATAACTGCAGAAGGGATGGGCTACTATTTATTTCACAGAACAAGGCTGTAAATGTGAGAGGTCTAGCCCTGCTCCAGGAGATACTGACTAGCTCTACTACTTTTTCATGGTCTAGGAAGGACCTCGTTTCCCCCTTCCATGTAGCCCCCACTGCATTAATCAAGGCTACTGCGACTTGGGATGGAAGGAAGGATTTCACTCTTATTCCTTACTCAAGAAAAACTGCCTTTGGCTTCAATGACAGTTTTGCTTGGACCTCTGTTTCTGCAACAACAGCTAACAAAAGGAGCCGGAGGAATCAATACATGTTGCGTGCCTTGAAATTAACATTTGCCAAATGCACTGCTGCATTGAAACAGTTCAAGTCTAGCTTTTCCAAATGAGTATTATTAAAACAGAGATGGTACCAGGATGCGCAGCCTATTACCAGTGTCCTGAAACACAGCATAGCTTCAGGATGGAATTCTGCAGAACAACCATGGTAATAAATATAGGTAGTAGTCTGCCATTCCACACCAAAAGAGTCTATATTAATAGTAGGAAAATTCCCCAGCTTTTAAAATTTAATTTGTCACAGATCTCTGACTGTCAGTGGACTCTACTTAACTCTTTTAGCTCACTTGACTGTATATTGCTCAGAACGAATGCCCCTTTGTCGCTGGAAGTGCATAGCAGCTCTTCTCTAGCAGCCCTTACTGACAATTGCTCCAGTGCTGCAGCCATTTGCCTCTTCTCATGACTCAGCCCTCAGGTCTCATTCACATTTTAGTTCCACTCCCAACAACAAAAGTCCAATGTCTTTGAATCAGATCTTCAGCTCCGACAGTCAGCTAACACTCCTATTTCAGGTCTCTCAAAAGACTTAATAGCCTGATAAAAGGACTTCACTTCACCTTCCATGGTGGCTGGTAAGAGAACCCAGGCCCTCCCACTACACTGGGTTCCAGTCCAGGATCCAATATGTAGCAATCAATGTCTGCTCTATCAGAATCCTTGTTGCTGACTCCCTGAACTTCTTAGTACCGTAGCCTTAGTACCTGTCAGCAGGCCTCTCCAAAAGCTTCTATAAGTTTAATAGAATCATAGTAATGTAGAACTGGAAGGGACTTTGAGAGGTCATCTAGTCCAGTTCCCTGCACTGAGTCATGACTAAGTATTATCTAGACCCACCTCTGACAGATGTTTATCTAATTGGTTCTTCAAAACCTCCAGAATAGATATTTTACTAACTTTCTAGGCAATCTATTGTATTGCTTTATTACCCTTACACTTATCAAGTTTTTCCTAATGTCTACCCTTGCAGCATTTTACAACCATTATTTCTTGTCCTGCCCTCTTTATAACAATATTTTGTGTACTTGAAGACTGTCATCATGTTCCTCCCTCAGTCTTCTCTAGACTAAACAAACCCATTTTTTCAATCTTTCTTCCTAGATCATGTCTTCTGACCTTTACTCAGTTTTGTTGCTCTCCTCTGGATGTTCTCCAATTTGTCCACATCTTTCCAGAAGTGTGGTTCCCAGAACAGGATTCAGCAATCCAGCTGAGGCCTTATCTGTGCAGAGTACAGTGGAAGAATTACTTCCTGTATCTTGCTTACAATATTCCTGCTAATACATCCCACAATTATGTTTGTTTTTTTGCAAAAGTGTTATGTTGTTGACTCATATTTAGTCTGTGATCCACTATCACCCCTAGATCCTTCTTTGCAGTGCTGCTGTTGAACCAGCAATTGTCCATTTTGTATTTGACTATTTCTTCCTAACTGTAGTACTGTACTCTGCATTTGTCCTTATTGAAATTCATCCTATTTAATTCATACAATTTCTCCAGATCATTCTGGGTACTTACAAATTGATTGCTTGATTATTTAGTCCCTTAGCTTTCAGGTGCAGAAGTTAAGTTGACTGGTCTTTAATTCCCTAGATTGTTCTTATTTCCTTTTTCATAGGTAGGCACGTTATTTGCCCTTTTCCAGTCCTCTAGGATATCTCCCATCCTCCACAAGTTCTCAAGTTATTGATAAGGGCTCAGAGATCTCTAGCCAATTCTTTAAGTATTCTAGAATGTATTTTATCAGGCCCTGCCAATTTGAAGACTTCTAACTTGTCTAAGTACTTAACTTGTTTTTTTACCTATTTTAGCCTCAGATCCTACTCCATTTACACTGATGTTCACTATGTTAGACATCCAATCACTGCTAACCTTTTTGATGAAAACTGAAACAAAAAAGGATTTAACACTTTGATCATTGCTGCATTTTCTGTTATTGTCTTTCCCTTCTTATTAGGTAATGGATCTACCTAGTTCTTAGTCTTCCTCGTGCTTCTCATGTATTTGTAAAATGCATTCTTGCTACCCTTTATATCCCATGCTAGTTTAATTTCATTTTTGTCTTGGGCTTTCTAATTTTGTCTCTACATGTTTGTGTTGTTGTTTTTACAGTCATCCTTTGTAATTTGACTTAGTTTTCACTTCTCATAGGACTCATTTTTAAGTTTCAGGTCAGAAGATCTCCTGGTTAAGCCAGGGTGGCCTTTTACCATATGTGCTATTTTTTCCTAAGCATTGGAATAGTCTTTTCTCATGTCCTTAATAATATCTCTTTAAAAATAAATAAACAAACGAACACTGCCAACTCTTCTGAACTCTTTTTCCCCTTAGACTTGCTTCCCACCTACCAATTCTCTGCTTGATTATTTTGTCCCTTAGATTTTGGGTGCAGAAGTTAAGTTGACTGATCTTTAATTCCCTAGATTGTTCTTATTTCCTTTTTCTAGTTGCCTTCTTGAAGTCCATTATCTTTTGTCTTTATTCTCCCGCTTTCCCTCCCACCATTCCTTAGAACCATGAGCTCTGTATTTTCACGATTGCTTTTCGTGATGTCTTCCACCTTCTACTAGTCACAATCAAATCCAGAATAGCCTGTCCCCTGTCCCCTGCTGTATCATTTTCCCAGTAGACGTCTGGGTAGTTGAAGTACCCAATCACCACCAAGTCCTGTGTTTTGGATGATTTTATTAGTTGTTTTGTTAGTTGTTTACCCTTCTTTGACTCACAGGGCTCTCCACTGGAATCCCCACTAAATCCCAAACCAATTTCTACCCCCTTTGGGTTTGAACTCTCATCCCTCTTAAGGTTCTTCTGCTTTTGTTACTTCACTGAGCACCTCCCAGTGCTCTCACCTTAGAAGCCCAGATCCTGCCCTTTTATCATGGCTCACTACCAGCACCTATTCCACCCACCCCCAGTGGCTGCTCTGTATTCTTCCTAGACTCCAACAAGATTTTCCTACTCAGGAGATGGTCCTAGGGCCAACTATTCTCATTAGGCTTCCTACTTGAGCATTGTGATCTCTCTAGTGCCAAGAAGGACAGTATATAGTTCTTCCTTCTTTATTTGCAGGTTCTGAGCTCCAGACTTCCCACCAGTATAGCACCTTCCAGCTGCTTCTCAGCTGGTCTTCATCTTTAAGAAGACCTGGCTCACTCTCCACATGCAAGCTGGTGAGTTAATTGGTGTCTCAGGTGAAATTAACCTTTCAGAGCCAGGATGGGTTATACACACCATTACATTCAGTACTGTTTTTCTCTGTAGGAGGCCAGACTGGGACTTAGATGATTTGAGTTTTATTCCAAGTTATGCCAGAAACTTACTATCATCATCATCTTGGGCTACTGTAGCAGAATGACCTTTCCCTATAAGATCCAAAAGGCCTGGGGCTAGTCAGCCCTGTTTAATTAATCCCATTCTGCCACGTCTGCTCTGGGTGTAGGACTTAAAAAGGGAAAGAGCCCAACAATTATTGATTGCAGAAGTTTTTGCAGAAACTTTCTGAGGGGTGAGTAATATCAGAGTGAAATTTTTACCAGATTAAAAGACAAGTAACTGATGGGACTCATGATCAATTTGACTCAATAAATGGTTTTGTATGCAGGAACTTGAGAAAGCTAATGATATCAGCAAGAATACGTAAGAACTGCCATACTGGGTGAAATCAAAGGTCCATTTAGCCCAGTATCCTGTCTTCTGACAGTGGCCAATGCTAGTACCCTCCCTAGGTAAAGATAATAGCTGTAACATAATGCTTAAATATCTCTCAGAGAGCAGTATGAGGATTCTTTTGTTATTATAAAACACTATGTGAGGGTGTGGAAGGATTGATACTATTAGGGTGGAAACATGCAGTAATAATTACAACTCAGAAAACAGGAAAACTATCCAAAAATATCCAAAATGTCTAAAGACCAATTGCCTCTATGTCCTATCTGGGTAAAATTATGATGAGACTGGTGATTGAAAGAGTAGGTGTTAATCTGGAAAACAATGTCATTATAAACAAGATGCTGAGTGATTTGGGGAGAGAATTTTGGGACTTAAAAAGAGAAGGAAACCAACAATTATTGACTGTAGAAGTTTTTTTGATTGGCCGTGGTTCACCGTCCCAGGCCAATGGCGACGACTGAAAGTGGCATGGGCCGAGAGATGTGCTAGCTGCCACTTCCCCCACCCTTATTGGCCTGGGATGGCTAGTGGGAGCCGTGAATGGACAAACCTGCAGACGCAGCAGGTAAACAAACTGGCCCAGCCTGCCAGAGTGCTTACCCTGGCGAGCCGTGTGCCAAAGGTTGTGAATCCTGGTATACAGATACTTAATAAGATCATTTATTTACTATGGCTTCCAAGCTTTTAGGTCAGCATCAGAATCAGAAATTAATTTAAAAAAGATTTAATACAAGCCCAGGCACTATGAATTGTGTGTGATGCATTTAATACAACACCTATATGGATGCTATAGATAGATTGTACTGAAAACCCAGTTACACTGTGAATGAAATTGCTGGACTTAACTCTCTGGGTCAAAGTTAATAAGAAATGCAATGATGAAAGTACCAAACAAATATATGAGGGAATTTGATAGGTGAAATATACTGCACAATGTTAGAATTCCACATGCCATTCAAGTTAAAAGGAGTTGAAAGACAAGGAAAAAGCTGAATGAAATCAAAACTTTTAGTAATGAAAAAAAAAGTTATGTATTGAAAGTTGCATATCCAAACATGTCTTTAAATTTATTTTATAAACTAAATAATAAAAAAGAGATAATAGGTATTAAATAAAGAAATGTACCAGTATATAGATGAAAAGTCGAGTAGGTTTTATCAAATATATAGCGAGATGGGTCCAAATAATAATAATAAAAACACAGGAAGAGTAGGGATGGCATATTGTACATAAAAATTGGAAATTAGTACAGCTAAAAGAATATCTGATTAAGTAGCTGTCATGACAACTGAACTAGTGGAAATAATGCTAGCATTAAATTGGATCTGGGATGTATGCCCAGCAGCAGAAGTCTTTTTTTTTTTAGTTCAATCTCAGGCTTTATGGCAATAAAAGTGTATCTCAGTATGTAAAAATAATTGAATTAATGAAAATATATTTCTAACAACAGAGTTAGTACAGATGGTGATACTTGTAGCATTAACTTAGCAGGGAATGAAATGGTAGTCAAAGCAGCAAAAAGCACTGTAAGAAATGGAAGGATTGACATAAAAATAAGTTTGAGCAAACAGGAATTCAAAAGCCCGGTCCTGAAAGATTTAAAAGAGGAATGGCAAAACATTAGGATTAATTAAAGAGAGAGATTTTTTTTTTAAATTGTGCCCTAGAATTGAGGACAACAACATACTTCAGTGCCTGGATAGGACTAATGAATTACTTTTGTTTAGTATACTAACTGGCTATTTAGCTAAAACATATTTTTTTCAAATAAAGATGCAAATATGGACTATGTGTATTGTATAAGGTGGGAGAAACAACCGATCACCTTTTACGGTAACGTAAGGGCTTTGATAAAGAAAACGAAAGCTGCCTGGGGAATTCAAACATCTTCATATAACAAAAAATGCATGGTTTTTCTAGAAAAAAAAATCAAGGAAATGGAGTATTATTAAAAATTTGCAGTTACATTACCTGAAAGATGCAGAACGGAGTGAGATTGAGGAATTAAATATTGAGGAATTATAGTTGGTGTGGCTATTGACAATACAGTCAAGGCTGCTTCACCATGAAAAAAAAAAAGATAAAGGAAGAATGTTAGTGCCTGGCTGTGGTGGAGAGCAGTTGAGCTGGTTTGTGACTGGAGAGCTACGCAATAGGAGTGGAAATAATACCTGTGGTGGGCCCCTGGAACCAAGGAGCAGGCTTCAGAAAGACAGCCGTGGGGCTGGTGTTTTGCAAGAACAATGAGCTGAAAAGGAGCCAAAGAGGAATGAGATGCTCACTGCTTGATGGAATGAAAGATGCTTTGGAGTTGTTTAATTTCATTTGCACTTTTCAGTTGTACTGGCAGGCTCAGGGAGTCTTCTGCAAAAGAAGTGTATGGTTTGTTAATTCCTCTTTGATTGTATAAGGACTTAGTTGCTGGCCCACGCTGGAGCTGGAGGAAGGTATTTACAGGATACCAGCTGGGAGAAGCCAGGTCGGGGCCTAACCAGTTACAGCTGGATTTGGATATTCTGGAAGGGGAATTAACTTTTAAGTGATATCGCTAGAAGACAAGGAGATGGAAGACCATGGTGGAGGCAATTAAAAGGAGGAGACAAAAAGGGGAAGGCCCAGCAATCCCACATACAGCCACAAGGGGGTACCAGCTGGTGAGTTGCTTCTGCGGATGTGGGGCTTTCTCCAGTGTGGGATATATTTTTTAAATATAGATGGAATATATGAGCCCCGTAAGGTTAAATGTGTTAATATGGCCATGTGACTGTCCAATATTTAATAGTTTTAAACACTGTTTGGAATTTTGGCATACATAGATCAAAACCTGCTTAGAACCATGGCAAACACATTATTAAAAATCACGAAATGTTTATTAACTATAGAGAAAAGAAGGAAAAAACAATGCATATGTAAAATAAAGTATTAAATGAGGCTCTCATTTAAACAACATCCCTTGTTCCCTTTCCCTTTAGCTGGATAAAGTTGGCAGAAGGAAACACCACTTGTTTGACACTCTCTTAGATGGTTTTAAAGATGGTAATAACTATCATTTTTTTCGGGGCAGGGGGGAGAGAAAACATTAATTGAGATGGCCTAGAAATGATGTTGTTGTGAAAGTCTGATCCCAGTTCCTAGAAGACAAAATTAGACAAACACCTACAAAAGGGAAGATAAATTAGTAGTAAAAATTAGGGCTGTCAGTTAATCACAGTTAATGCCTGTGATTAACTGAAAAGAAAATTAACGTGTTAATCTGATACCTCTGAGCAGGGAGGGAGGCATTGGAGGCAGGGGGGCCTGAAGCCCCCGCTTAGAGCTGACAAGGGGTCTGAAGCCCTAAGTCAGGCTGGAGCCCCAGGCTCCATGCCCCAAGGGGGACTGGATGCTGGAGCCCTGCGCCCCAAGAGGGGCTGAATTCCAAGCCCTACATACTGAGTCGGGCTAAAGCCCCAAGCCCCTTCCCAGCAGGGAGAGGGGGTGCTGAAGCCTCAAGCCCACATTTGAAAATATAGAAAACCTCCAAAATATTTAATTAAATGGTATTCTATTAGTGTGTCGGAAAGAGAGGGGAAACAAAATCTTAGATAATAGGTGATAATCAGGGCTTAGCCAAAGCTGGTGAAGGTGGTGGTGTCATCTGGCTCCCTCTGTCTGGCCCGATCTGTTCAGAACATCTATCAGGATGAAAATGAAGAAGGTTTGGGATCCCAGGAGACAGAGGGCATGACAACCATGACAGTAAGGCTTGCTCTTTCCCCTTTTCTCATCTTTTAGCCAATGCTGTGGTAATTCCTTTCATAACTTTCATTCTCCAATTTATTTTAAGGACCCCAAAAGAAAATCATAGGTGGAATAGTCTCTCCTCTTATTATTTTGTCCATCAACTAGGCCTAATTTAGGATACAAGGAGTTTGGTTCATTGATTTTAGGCCCCACATGTTTCTTGATTATCAGGTATAGTTTTAACATAGACCTTGAATTATATCAGTAGGCCTTTTTTTTTTGTCTCATTTAATTTGTCTTTCCTTAGTGCTTTTCCCCATCATTTATTTATTGTTTTAAGTTGTTGTGACTTTATGAATTTTTGTTCACTTTTCCATTGAGGTTTTGTTTTATTAGGGCAAATGTGCAGGTCCAATTATTACAACATACTCTATAACAGCAAATAATTTTGGATTAAATTTAAATTTAAATGTAGGACTCTATGCAAACTGATTTTGAGTACCTCCATTTTTAGGAGCGCAAACTGCAACCCTGAATGCCTCATGTGATGAGGACACACCATTCCAAATAAAGTAATTGAGACCTGCATCAGCTTCAGTGCCAATATTAGAAAACTATCTGCAATTTGTTGTGTTCTAGCGACAAGCACTGTTATGCCCATTTTATTTGTATTCTCTTCTTAGCAAGTAGTGTTTAGGCATTCGATATTATAACAATGAATGTGTGAAGGATGTATAGACAGATATTGGCAGCTGTAATTGAAGTTCCTGTAGGAAACAAACATGTTAGTAGGAGCTATTTTGTCTGATACTTAAGCTTTTGAAAAGATACACAAATTTACCATGGAAATTTATATTGATATTGATATAACTGTGCTCACATAGAGCTAAAAATCACATGTATGTTAGTTTTAAAGATCTTCTCTTGTTTCTGTTTTCTTTCAATTTACCTTCAGCTTTTTTTTTTCTTATTAGCGATATGCCTGAACTGGGAATTCAGATCCAAAGTTGGTTCAGAATCCAATCTTCCCCAAAGTTTAGTGATGATATAAGATTCATAGTCTACCTCCTCACTTAGAGTGAGATATCTGATCCCCAGTTTGTGTGGATGTATTCGTGCTAACACGCACTGATGTAATGCACTAAAAATAGTAGTGTAGTAATAGTAGTAGTAGCAGCATGGGCAGCCATGCGTATGTACTCATGGGGTCCAGGTGGGTTAGTACTTATGGCAGCTAGCCCAGGCCACTGCTCACTGCTGCCTATGCTACTGCATCTTCACTACTATTTTTAACATGTTAGCTCAATGAGAGTTAGTGCAAGTATACATATGCAAGCTGGGAATCACACCCCATGCATCAAGTTTAGACACAGCCATAGTTCCCACTGGATCTTTTATTCAACAACTCAATATGTCTCCAGCTCTGGCTTTCATAACTGCATAGATTATAAGGCCAGAAGGGACCATTGTGATTGACTAATTTGACCTTCTGTGTAACACAGGCTGGAGAATTTAGCACTTCCCCAAAGTTCAGGAAAATGGAGGGTTCTGATGCAGTGTTGGTTTAAAGCTCATTTCTAATTTTAATTAAATTGAATGGTGCTTTTTTTTAGAAATGGCAGTTTATCTTCCTTCAATTCTGCTTGCTGATTCAGTTCAGTTCAGTAGTTCTTTGGATCTCAAACTTTTCTTTGTCTGACCATCATGTAGTTTCAGGATCTTACCTCCCATCTCACCATAGTGAAGAGGGGGAAGTTTTGATTGCCATGTCTGAGAACCCCTGGAGTAAGTCAAAATCTGGATATTATTAAACATGATTCAAGTACATTAAAGTAAACAGTGCCTGGATGAAGATTAAGAAGGAGACAACATGCCTCTCATATGGCAAAATTAGACTAATCTGAAGGAAAGGTAGCATCTGTAGTTTTGACATTTAAACTCCATCATTAGAAACAGAGGAGGCATTCCAGAGCTTGATTTCTGCATGTAAGTTCTCATTTACTGAAGATTCTTTTCAAATATAAGCTCAGAGAAAAAGTGTTTTTAAAATGACTCCTGTGTAGTATTATACCCAAATCACTTACAGTTGGCAGATTGTAACTTGTGTGATTTTTTTATGCATTATTGTTCTTATTAAGACAAAAAAAACCATCAATGTGAAAAGGTACGAGTAAGAACTTATCTCAGATTGAACAAACAGTTGTTACATTATCTGCTTTTATGGAATTTATGTTCACCTTCAGGAACAATAGAAAAAATTTATGGAGTCATATTTTCTCTTATGGGACACATCAAATGCAGCAGCTTTGATTTGGTGTCAACACTTGGAGATATAATGAAGACTAATGTTGACTAAATGTCAACCAGAAAACACTTCAGGAAAATAGAAGCGATCAAAAAAATGTCTTCAATTGCCACATGAGCTGCTTCTGAGTTTTACAGCTTCTCTTGTGCATCTTCAGTTACCAGTGTGCTGTTATCAGTGTGCTGAGCAGCATGTTTATACTGTATGGGCCAAGTTTTGTCCTCAGATACACAGTCAATGGGAGAATTATGTGGGATTCAGTGCAGCACTTGATGCTATATTTTCAGCGTTATGAGCTAAACCTACAGTTAACCATATGGCAAACTGTTTAAGTCTCAGGGAAATGAATAGAAACTGATGAGTTCATGGATATTTAAAGACACATAATTAAAAAGAAAAATATCTTGTATTGAATACCTGTGTGGGAGAGAGACAGAGCAATCATTTCTTAAAAAAATTTTTTAACAGTAATATTCCAAAAGTGTTGATCTTCCCAGAGTTAATACAGATCTCATTTCAATTTTATCCCTGATTTCCATGCAAAAAACTGCGTAGTGTGTAGGGAGTCAGGTCAAGGAGTATGGAGGGTCCAGTTTCTCTCTGAAGCACCAAACCACAAAGCCTACAGAGACTTCTAGTGGTCCCCAATGGAATGGCACTGACTTCTGAGGAAGAAATTAATGTCATAAATGCCTGTACAGTCTCACCCACAGTATTTTTTAAGTATCTCATTTAGTTCCTCATTTACTCTCTCTAAAGAATTGTTCACCATTGCTTGGCATAAGCACACTATATATTATTTGTGGCTTGCTCATTCAGAACATTTTGCTTCGGTGGAAATAGCTTCCTCCTCAGATCACTCTCATTAATTGTATTTGAATCCAGCTTCAGGATACTGGTGCACATTTTGAAATAACGTGTAGAAGCCAGCAAGCTGATCAGGGATCCACTTAAGCTAGATAATAGGAAATGCAGAGGAGAATGGTGCAGGGAGCAGGAATTTGAACCCACATGTCCCATCTCGCAAAGGAGCTCTGGCATGAGGGTCTCTCAATCTCTCCTGCAATCTCTCAAGCCTTTCCACTGCAAATAAATAATTTAAATACTTATTGGAACAGTGACCTGAACTTGGGTCTCGCACATCCTCTAACAATTCATCTTAAAATTATATGGGGTGGGGGTGGAAAGAGCACTGCCTCATCTGTGTTTTATATGGGGCCCAATCTGTTAAGTAGCTTGTGAACATGAGTGATGGATGGTAGCATGCAAGCAAGATAGGTCGGGAAATATCTAGTTGAAGGACTCTGTTGGGGCTTAGATGTGAGATAAGCACTCAGTTTTCACAACAGAGCTGGCTGTGCGACAGATTTTTAGACATCTAAGGGACTTTATTAAGTGAGAATTTATTAAGTGAGAATTCTCAAACTCCCCAGGTGCCTATAGGGTTAGATGGCAGCTGAGTGGGGATTTTGACAGTTGAAATTTTTGAATTTATACAGTTAAAGTGGCAGTTAGGATTCTAAATCCCTTCTTGGAGCTAGCCCTTAGTCTCTCTGTGCCTCAGTTCCCCATCTGTGAAAATTGAGATAATAATACTTCCCTGCCTCACAGGCATATTGTCAGGATAAATGCATTAAAGATTGTGAGACACTGAATTCTGTAATAATACACTAACTCAGATCTCCCTACACTCAGTTGTATTAATTGCATTCAGTTAGGCTTTCCTTGGCATACTTATATCTGCTCTACCCTTTTGCAAAATAGGCCTTGTCTACATTTTCAGCAGTGGTATGTAGGATACATGTCAAAGAGAAAGGCAATCTAATGCCTCACCATGGTGTGTTGGTACGCAGGGCCGGTGAAAGGAAGTTTCATGCCCTAGGTGAAACTGCCATCTTGCGCGCACCCCCGCAAGCCCTGCGGCAGCTTCACTCTGAGGCACCCCCCCCGCGGCAGCTCCCCCTCCCCGGGGAGCCATCTAGCACCTCCTCACCCCAGCTCACCTCTGCTCCAGAAGTCCTGCTGTTGGGAACCCCTGGGCTGGCTGCTGGTGGCGGTGCACTGAACCAGGGGAACCCCTGAGCTGGCTGCCAGTGATGGCGCGCTGACCCAAGGGAACCCCTGGACTGGCTGCTGGGGTGGCGCATTGACCCAGGGGAACCTCTGGTCTGGTTGCCACCAGCAGTGCGCTGACCCAGGGGAACCCCTAGGCTGGCTGCCAGCAGCGGCGCGCTGACCTAAGGGAACCCCTGGGTTGGCTGCCGGGGCAGCTCGCTGACCCAGGGGAACCCCTGGGCTGCCTGCCAGGGACTCAGACTCCCTCTCCCTCCCAGCACAGCAGCGGCTGAAAGGCTTTAAAATAAAAATTGAGGGCACCACTTTTTGGCATCCCCAAATGTTGGCGCCCTAGGCCACCACCTAGTTGGACTAAATGGTAGCACTGGCCCTTTAGGTACACATAGTAGTGAAAGCAGCAAAGAGTCCTGTGGCACCTTATAGACTAACAGACGTTTTGGAGCGTGAGCTTTCCCACAAAGTGGGTATTCATCCACGAAAGCTCATGCTCCAAAACGTCTGTTAGTCTATAAGGTGCCACAGGACAATTGCTGCTTTTACAGATCCAGACTAACACGGCTACCCCTCTGATACTTGACAGTAGTGAAAGGCTCTGGAAGCAGGGAGGGAGTGGGGAAACACTCTGGCAGCTTTTCCCCCTCCAGAATTTTCCTCACTGCTGGGACCCTTCCTTGTGGTAGGGAAAGACTCTGGCAGTGGGGAGATCTGACATTCCTCCTTGCCTTCCCCCCGTCAATATTTTCCTCACTACCAGACCCTGTTATAGGAAAGGCTTTGGTAGCAGGGAGGCAATGGAACAACAGGGAGGCAGTGGGACAATAGGCTACTAAAAATATCAGTGTAGACATGGGAGGCACTGCTTGGTCATATACAGACCTGTGAGCTATAACCCCCAATGGTTCTGAAATGTCTCTACTCACTTAAGCCGTGCCTCACCATCTCTACTGCTACTTAAACCCATGCAGTGTGCAGTGTCTAAACATTACATGCTGCTGTAAGTGTAGATGTATCTACAGGGTGTATATATCATAACTTACACCTTTTACCACCATCTTCCAGTATCTCAATGTACAACTCTTACCAGTTCAGATGCTCTTACACGTGGATAAAGTGAGTGTATGTTGGTCTAGGGGAATCTGAGTACAAAGGAGTCTAATTAGGCGTGAGGTGTCTATGCTCTTGTAAGAGTAGGAAAGGATTAATTTATACCACTTTATACATCACTTCTTAATTTGACACATGATCTGTAACATTAACTTTGATTTATTTTATTTGGCTTTTATATGGTTGGTTTCATTTTCAGTTGGCAAAGAACTCAAATAATTTACATTATTAGCACAATTATGTATAGAATTGATTGATTTCTAATTAGCAAATACTAATGTATGATAAAAATGTCTGCCTGCCAAATCTATTCTTCCTTGATCACTGGAAGAGTTATATTTGAGAGTCTGTTGGATGAGAAAGACAATGGGTCTCGTCTCCCATTGCTGAGCATGAATAACTCCCATTGACATTAGTGGCAATTCATTTCATGGATCAATGGGAAAATAGAGTCAATATTGTCTGGCATGGATGTCAGTGATGTTCAAAGATGTTTTTTATTGCCTTCATATAATGTTATCTCATAGACTGAATGGTCATAATGCAGATTATTTCCTTTGTTCATATGCAGTGCATAGTGTTCAGACAGGTCCATGATTTATTTATTTTTTGAGCAGACAGAAGGTGAACAGGGTTATTTTATTCTCTAATGTACAGGTGCATTACAAAAAGGGATTATGATGGGATAGTCTGCCTTTAAAGTGCCTAGTGGTCAGCCCACTGTGCTATGTGACATGGCCCTTTAAGTGTTTGAAAGGTCCAATATAAGGACATAAGGCAGATGTGGAGAATGATAAAGGAGTACCAGGAATGAACGGTGCTTACAAGGAAATCCTGCAACTTTAACTACCTAGGGTCAGGAGTCTTGCCCTCTCTGCAAGTGTTAATACACAAACAAAATTATGACAATTAGCATTACAAAGGGATAAATTGCATGACTAACATGTTAGTATCAATTACTATTGTTTGTTCAGGAAAGAGATGCATGGAAAAAGTGGAGGAGCCACCGAGTAATTAAGAATTTATACAGAAGTGACATGTATTTCTGTTGAAAGTCTCTGAGTGAAGATGAAAGTGGAAAAATAAAACAAGGGCAATGTCATGGCGGGGTCATGGTAGGCCACCAAATCAGGAGGAGGAGGTGGAAGTATTTTTAGAATAAATAACAGGTATCCAAAGCATGGGTTCTGGTGGTAAGAAGGGCTTAAACCAAATATCTGTTGCAAAAACAACACAGTAAGACACAGATTGTCCAGGTTGAGTTAGTTGTTGGGGGCAAGAAATTTGAGAAAGGAATGGAATAGGGAGCATCTATTTTAGATCTGATACTGATTAATGGGACTGAGAGTAGAAGGCAACCTGGTTGAAAGTGATCATGAAACGATAACGTTTTCAATTCTGAGGAAGAAAAGGAGTGAGATCAGCAGAATAAAGACAATGGGCTTCAAAATGCAGACAAACTCAGGCAATTGATAGATATGATTCCAGGGGAATGAAATCTAAGGGGAAATAGGAGTGCAGGAGAGCTGGCAGTTTCTAAAAGAGACAATATTCAAGCACAACAGCTAACTAATGAAATGAAAAAGAAAGTTAGGAAGAATAGTAAGAGACCATATGGCTGCAACAGGAACTCTTTAATTATGTGAAAATTGAAAAGGAATTGTACCAAAAAAGTGGAAACAAGGACAAGTGACTGAATATGACTATAAAATAATAGCACAAACATGTAGACACAAAAATCAGAAAGGCGAAAAATGGGCTACAACTAGCATGGGACACAAAAAGCAACAAGAAGCAGTCCAATAACTATTAGGATTAAGAGAATGATGAAGGAAAGGAAGTAGATCCACTTAGGGATGTGGGGCAAAAATTTGTCTGGGATTGGTCCTGCTTTGAGTAGGGGGTTAGACTAGATAACCTCCTGAGGTCCCTTCCAACCCTGATATTCTATGATTCTAGAGCACATAACACAGATGATTGCTGTGTTTAATGCCTTTTATTCCTTCAGTTTTCACTAAAAAGGGTCAATTTGACCAGATACTTAATACAATTAACAACAAGGGGGAAGGATTTGGGGCCAAAATAGAGAAAGAAGAAGTTAAAGAATATTTAGACAAATTAGATGTATTCAAGAAAGCAGGACCTGATGAAATTCATGCTAGCGTACTTAAGGAACTAACCAAAGTAATCTCTGAAACATTAGAGATTATCTTCAAGAACTCAAGTAGGGCGGGTGATATCCCAGAAGACTGGAGAAGGGAAAACATAGTACCTACCTTCATACAGGGAGAAAAAGGAGGATGTGGGGAATTATAGACCAGTCAGCTTAACTTTGATGCCAAGAAAGATACTGGAAGTAATTATTACTCATTTTTTTCAGAAACTAGAGCATAGTAAAGTGATAAGTAATAGCCAGCATGGATTTGTGAAGAACAAATCATGCCAAATCAACCTAATTTCTTTGTTGTACAGTGTGACTGGCCTAGTGGATAGAGGAATGCATGGTATATCTGGACTTTAGCAACATTTTTGACACAGTCCCGCATGATATCCTCATAATAAGAGGAAAGGTTAGAATTTGAAATTATCTTGATAGCTTGGAGAACTGGTCAGAAATCATGAAGTGAAAACAAGTGCAAAGCACTGCAATTAGGAAGGAAAATATCAAAGGCATAAATAAAAAATGGGGGAAAACTGCTTAGGATACCTCTACACTACCCGCTGGATCAGTGGGTAGTGATTGATCCCCAACTGCTCTGCCGTTGACTCCTGCACTCCACTGCGGTGAAAGGCGGAAGCAGAATCGATGGGGGAGTGGTGGCAGTCAACCCCACACCATGAAGACATGAGGTAAGTCGACCTAAGATATCTCGTAGCTGAAGTTGGGTATCTTAGGTCGATTATCTCTCCCCCTCAGTGTAGACCAGGCCTTAGTTACTGCAGAAAAGGATCACAAATTGAATGAGTCAATGGTGTGATGCTGCAGTGAAAAAGGCAATTGCCATTCTGGGATGTATTAACAGGATTGTTATATGTAAGAGACAGAGGTAATTCTTACATTACTGAGCACTATTCAGCACTGAGGAAACCTGAGCTGAAGTACTGTGTCCTGTTTGGGGCTCTACACTTTAAGAAAGATGTGAACAAATTGGAAAGAGTCCAAAGGAAAGCAACAAAAATGACAAGTGCTTTGGAAAACATGATCTCTGAGGAAGGGTTCAAAGAACTAGGCATGTTTATTCAACAGAAGAGAAGGCTGCAGGGAACGTGGTAACTTATTCAAATATGTAAAAGTTGTTTTAAAGAGGATGATGATTAATTGTTCTCCATGTCAACCAGGAATAGGACAAGACTTAATCTTCTTAGTTTCCAGCAAGGAGATTTGGGTTAGATATTAGGGGGAAAAAACTTCATAACTCTAAGGATAGCTAAGCAATGGAACAGACAACCTAGGGAGGTTGTGGAATCCCCATCACTGGAGGTTTTTAAGAACAAGTTTCACAAACACCTGTTGGGAAGGGTCAAGATCAGTTCTTATGGTCTTATGTTTCCTGCGGCTCTTTGTGTAATTTAATAATTAACCGATCAGGAAGCTTTTATTATGTTGTTTAACCAATTGTAGTTGATAAAATAATAATACTTGGTCAGTCATTTTTCTGTGAGAATAATATGTAAATGAAACAATGAGTTCACACTTCTGTGAATAATAGTATATGAACCAACTACTGTGGCTCTTTTTGGGTAATGTTGATCCCAAATGGGACATTATTTTAATTCACATTACAGTAAAAACATCAGCTCTGTGTGTATATACACATGTGTATATAGCTCTGCTAGCATGCTTTATAAATGGAATCAGTTTTACTTATAAGAGATTGCTTCTGTGACACATTAGAGAAGCAAATTTTAATTTCTTCTCCCAATAGGAAACTGTCAACTTAGCCCAGTCATCTTAGATGTATCAAGTCAGATGGTTTTCAGCACTGTAGCTCAGTTCCTTGTCAATCTCACAGTTGAAAGAATAGACCCTAGGGAAAGCAAACCTATCACCAGCTTTCTTGTTCTACTGTAAAAACACTGATGCCTGTATAATCGGGGTGACATTGGCAAAAAGGCCTATGTAATTCCTTACCTAAGACAATTCTCTTTTCCAGCTAGGATTCTTCTGAGACTTCTTGATATGTGAAAAAGAGATTTTTTTGGGAGGAGGCAGGCAGGTAAGGAAAGAGTATGGAATACTATTAATAGAAGAACAGTGAATACTTACTGGACATAATCTTTAACTAGAAAATTAACTATTTAAACAATAATTAATTCAAATCACTAATTTCTTGTTTTATTAAACTTGTCTATTGCACAGTAATAAAAAAACAAACTGAATGACAAGGAAACAGAAACTATTACCATGATGTCTCAGATGAGTATTAGAAATAACAAAAGATCAAGTCAACAGTTAACCCTTTAAAAGTTCTTGGTTGTTGTGGTGGTTTTTGCTCTAAAAAAAATCCTATGTACGGTTTTAAAAAAATCAGTATACTGAAAAGTGAAGAATCCCTAGTTAAGGCTGAGAGTCTATCATGAAGGTTATGGAACTCATGGATTTTGTAACTTTCCAGGAACTCTTTCTGGGAACACCCGGCTGACCCCAGGGTGGTGCAGAGTGGTGGCAGCGGCGCCATGGGCCACCTCCACCTGGAGGAGCAGTGATGGTGGTGGGGCCATGGGCTGTCCCCACACTGAGGACTGGTGGTAGTGGGGCTATGGGCCAGCCCCTGCCCGGAGGAGCAATGGTGGCAGCACTAATCCCTGCTTAGGCTTCTGCATGGGGTGATTTGGATAAGCAGTTTACTGGGCTAGTGATGAACCATGGCTGCTCAGACCCCTCAGTGGGAGGGGAACAGCCTGACTCAGAGATAAAGAGACAAGGTTTAGTTTGAGTTTGGGAGCTGTGTATTTGAGAAACAGAACAGATCAGAGAATCTCTAATTAACTCCTGAATTGCTGTGAGAAAGTTTCAGTGGTCAGGCATTTGGCCCTGTGGAGGTCAGCATTCAGAGTGGCAGAGATCTGACTCAGAGACCATTCATGAGCGCCAGCTGAGACCTCCACAAAACTCCAAATGACAGAACCAGTGAGCATGATAGGAGTCAGGAGAAGACACTGCCCTGCCCAGGGGTGAAGACATTGGAAAATGACCCCTTGTTTTGTTTAAGCTAGCATTCACAGGGCTGCAGCACTCATCTGTGGACTTATCCTCAGCATACCAGCTGCCTGGGAAAGTGTCTGAGAGAGATCTGGGAAGATTTGTGAGTGAGAAAGTTTTTAATTTGTTAATGTTTAGTACTTACCAGTTAAACCTATCCATTTCCTTACCCAGATCCTATTTTCTTGTCCCATTAAGAGTCTCCATTGTTATTTTGGGGTTTGTCATTTCTTTGCTGGAGTTTGTTTTGAATTTTTTATAGTTTCTTTTGAACTGGGTCTTGATACTCCTTGCCTGTCCCTAGCTTTATTTTCAAGAGACAGCATCCTTTGTGTCTCAGGCACAGTGAGGAATCAACTTGTGTGGAGGCGCCAAGTGTCAGAAAAAGAACTGAGGACCCAACCTATGTGAAGACAGGAGAGAAACCGCTCCAAGTAACAAGCACTAGGAAGGGAAGGTGAACCAAATGTCAAGGGAAGAGCTATATAAGCAAACTCAGTCTGTAAGTCCCTTCCACAATGTTGCTTTCTCCTTTGTTTGCTCAGATTGCTTCCCTAATCTCCCCCTCGTGTTTTTCAGAATGTGTTGCATTCCCCCACTCCTACTTGATTAAATTAGTATTAGCAGAAACAGTCAAATTTAATTCCCATAAGGTAGTACTACAGATGCAGATCAATGAATATGAGCAAAATCTGCTAGTGAAGGTCTGACTAACTAGTTCACTCCTGCTTTAAAAGAGATAAATGTTACTGTGGTTTTGATTCAACTAAGTACATTGAAAATCCTGTGATATATTTCATGTGAGAATCTTCTCTCACACTTTCTGAAGAACTTTTCAGATTTAAGAATAGAATACAATCTAGAACCAGAAGATTAATGATATATCAACTTTCAATCTCAGTTCAGCATGACATTAATCTGACCTTGAACTCTACAAGACAAAAAGACAAATAGAACTGTTTATAATTTAGAGTAATGAAGAACAACACACCAAAAGCCACAACAAGAATTGTTAGAAACTAGATGACTCACTAAACTATTTTTCTCTCTATTTTTCAGTAATATTCTGTTTCTGATAAACTAATGTGTTAATCATTGGAGAGAACATAGCTGCCTATATAAGATATATCTACTAATATGATTTTTTTTTAAAGAACCATTCCGAAAGAATTTGAAAGAAATATGGGAAGTAACTATCCACTCAAATGTATAAATTTAATGTGAATAGGAATACCGAGAGCCAAAGCTATATGTTGTTAATAATTAAAGAGCACCATCAATGCACAGTACAAGACAAGGGCACAGATTTTTACAGGTGTTTTGATGCTGAGCTCATTTTCAAAAAAGATTTAGGTACTAAGGAGCCTAAATCCCATTGGCTGTTCAAATAAGGCTCCTGTGTTCCTTAATCTCTTTTGAAAATGAGACTTGGGCTCCTAAATCTATTATTCAAAAATCTGGGCCAATATAAATACCCCAAACACATGCAACCTAATGGAGACAAATGTGTTATAAAGGGAAACAGTTCCAGCACAAAGGGGTACAGGCTTCATTAAAATGTGAAACCAGTTATTAAAAACAATGAATCATGTCTTCCCAAATGTTTCAGGCAAAACGAGGATGCTGCATGTCAAATATTAATTTAATTAAGCCAGCCACTTTAGTCTAATCCAAGCAAACCGTGGCTTTCTAGCCCTAGCAATCAATAATGGGCTTCTGTATATTATAAATGGGACTGCTAATCAAATAAATCAGCCATCACTTAAAGGAAGAATAGCTGGAGAACTATCTTAAGATCTTATGGAAATAACATATACATAATCCTTCACCTATAGCCCAGCAGCCAGTCAAAGTAGTTGGGCTCTAGGCACATACCCTAATGAGGATCTAAAGGAAGGGATCCCATCCGCAGTTGTGAAGCAACTGTGTAACCATTTGCAGTGGATAATAGAGTCTGGCATCTGGCATAGCTTCCACAGGCCCATTTAGATGTAAGACCTTTGGGTAGGATGTCATACTCAAGTCACAGCTAATCATGTAGTCCACTCCCACCATCTCCCCTGCATGCACTCTCAATCTGCTCAGGGTTCCCCCTTCCAACTTTGTGTACTTTCATGGAAGAGAGTTCCCACACCATACATATCCATCTACCATACAGCCTTCACACCTTGTGGGGAACAACCACACCTGTTTTGCTGCTAATGGACTCTCTGCAGCTGCAGAGAAAGGTGCTGGATTTGATCCTTAAAGTACTCTGTAATGCCTTCAAAAAGAAATTGAAGCAACACTATGTGTAATATATTTGTATTTAACACATTTTAATTTAATGTGTTAAATACAATTTCAATATATCAAGCCCTTCCCTTTCATTCCTTCAAAAGAATAAACCAACCTAAAGTATGTAACCAACTTGCTAAACCTCATTGCTCTACCTGGTTGCTTAAAGTGCTGTCTGTTGCATCCCTTCCATCTTTTTTTCATATTGCTTTTACAGAAGTTATCTTGTCTTAATATTTTCCCATCCCGTGGCTATCAAGCGATTAATGGTGTCTGAATTTGTAAAAAAAACCTCTTATAAGCTTTGATAAAGCAGGTCAGAATGTAGAAAATGGTAATGGCCAGCTCAAAACAGCAATTCAGTAGTGTCCAAACAAAAACAGGAACTGGATTTCTGGAAGTTATAGTCAAGGATGAAAAGGAAAAATGCAGTACTTATTGTGCTTTTTGATGGCACTCTGTAATCCCAGAAACTTTCCCAGTGTTGTCCCAACATTATGCATTAACAGTTTCAGGAACAAAAAGAAGGGCCCGATTCTGTCTTCTTACTCACATTGAGTAGTATCTTACTCTGTGAGTAGTCTCACCGAAATCAGTATGAGTCACTATGGCAGAATTTGGTCCTAAAATAGCAAGAGAGACCATCAGGTGAGGTTCTTGTTCTATCCTATCATAGATAACTTTGGATTAAATGGCACTCAGGAGTTTCTCTCCTACTTCACCCCAGTGCTGTAGTTCAATGAAAAGAAATAACAAACTGTGGACAAATGCAACCCTGAGACCCACATTTATCTCAGTTGTTTTCCAGAAAGGTGTGGAAATTGATTTGAAATATTATTGTGTAACCCACAGGAGAAATACAAGCAACATCTGCAATAAGTAGAGCATCTCAGAAAATATAACCCTTTAAGAATCAATTCTGTATAGCGTAGGCATTGGAGGAAAAGAGCATTAGGACAAAACAGATTTGAAAGAAGCCAGAGTTTTCTTCAAATAAGAAATTAAGCTTTAAGGAGATCAGATAACACTCAAAAAACCTGTTTGACACATTTAAAGGAGAAATACGGATGAATCTGAAAGGCACAAGTTAGTCTATAAGACTTCATCTTAATAAGAATGTAGCTTGTTTCTCTGGAAGCTGCATTAATGTGGAGAGCAAAGAGTCTGAGGTTTAGTTAATTTTGGAACAGCTTCCCATAAGAGCTAAGGAGATGGCGTGCTCAGCTTGCCCTATGGAATTTGAATGTCATTAATTCGTGGGTTGAAACATAATTTAATAAAGGTCACTTACCAAGGTAGAAAATGGGAGAGATAAGAAAGGAAAATCCTAACTGGTACATCTGCTTAGAGTAAACCAGACTGGCAGAGAGTTATTAATTATTATTGATGCCTTAGGGTTGGAATAAAGTAGTCAACTCAAGAGTAAAATGTTTCCCCAAATTTACAGTTTTCAAGAACTACAGTAAAAACTAAAATACCCAATCAGTCCTGTCTCATACCTTTCTGAGCACATTGTGGTAAAGATAATGAAAGAGATCTTTTTCTAAAATATGTTAATAGAATCTTAACCAAATGGAAAGAGTTTTTTCCCCCTAAAATAAATCAGGTTTGATTGGGATGAAATAACTTTGCAATAGATTTATGAAGGAAATGTGCCTAAAATCACAGGTTCCATCTTAATATGCTTTAAATAAATACTTCAATATATATAAAACCCACTTATCATATCTAGTTACCTCCTTTAATGCAATTCCTCTTGTGAGTTTGAAGGAGAGAACTGAGTTCTTCTAGGTCCTGCCTCCCATCTCGGCTGAGTATTTTCCTGTCTTCTTTGGATACAAATCACTTGCAGTCTCTCCACAATCCATGCTCCTTCCAGGAAAATGTACCAGGGGCCCTGCTTGGAAGGAAAAATTCTCACTAGCATCCAGGACTGGCGCTAGTATTTTTAGTGCCCTAGGCGCACAGCCATTTCGCCGCCCCCGCGCTGGTCCCGCTGCTCCAGTGGAGCTGCCGCAGTCATGCCTGCGGGAGGTCCACCGGAGCCGCGGATCAGGGGACCCTCCACAGGCATGGATGCGGCAGCTCCACCGGAGCCGCCTGCCGCCCCCTCCATAATCCTGGCGCCCTAGGCGACTGCCTAAGTTGCCTAAATGCAAGCGCCAGCCCTGCTAGCATCTAATCTTGTCCCATCAGATATATGAAGACTCCCAAGAAATAATATAGAGATTTACACCGTATCAAACTAGGTAACTGTGTTAAACAAAAGGTAAGCATTAAGTAACCATGAAAAATATACTCTTAAGGTCATTGGAGCCCAACCCTGTGACTTACTCCAGAGAGGGATAATGTCATGTTGGTATGTACACTATGCTGAGGCCCTATGTCATAGCATTCCCTCTCAGATCTGAATCTTAGAGTTCAGAAAATGAGATACTAGCACCTGAATCTTCTAAGCTTAATTACCAGCTTAGATCTGATAGCACTGCCACCACCCAAAAATATAGTGTTTTGGGGCACTCTGACCTCCCCAAACTTCCCTGGGGACCCAAGAACCCAGATCCCTTGGGTTCTTAAAACAAGGAGAAATAAACCATTCCCCCACCTTTCCCCCTCCCAGAATTTCCCTCCTTGGGCTTGTCATAAACAGATAGCTAAGAGTTAACGTCTCTTTCACCTGGAAAGAAGTAATCTGAAACATCTGACCAGAGGACCAATCAGGAAACAAGACTTTTTCAAATCTGGGTGGAGGGAAGTTTGTGTGTGAGTCCTTTGTTCTTGGTCTTGTGCCTATCTCCCTCTCGGCTATGGGAGGATTTCTGTTTCCTGCTTTCTAATCTTCTGTTTCCAAGTTGTGAGTACAGAGATCATAATACAATAGGGGTTATTGTTTTTTTCTTTTGTATTTACATGGTATAGTTGCTGGAATGTTTTGAATTGTATTCTTTTTGAATAAGGCTGTTTATTCATATTCCTTTTAAGCAATTGACCCTGTATTTGTCACCTTAATACAGAGAGACCATTTTTATGTATTTTTTCTTTCTTTTTATATAAAGCTTTCTTTTTAAGACCTGTTGGAGTTTTTCTTTAGTGGGGAACTCCAGGGAATTGAGTCTGTGCTCACCAGGGAATTGGTGGGAGGAAGAAGTCAGGGGGAAATCTGTGTGTGTTAGATTTACAAGTCTGACTTTGCATTCCCTCTGGGTGAGGGGGGAAGAGAGATTAGCTCTCGGTACTTCTGTTTTCCAAGGCTGGAAACGGGGAGGGTGGAATCCCTCTGTTTAGATTCACGGAGCTTGCTTCTGTGTGTCTCTCCAGGAACACCTGGAGGGGGAAGGGAAAAGGTTTATTTCCCTTTGTTGTGAGACTCAAAGGATTTGGGTCTTGGGGTCCCCAGGGAAGGTTTTTGGGGGGACCAGTGTGCCCCAAAACACTCTAATTTTTTGGGTGGTGGCAGCTTTACCAGGTCCAAGCTGGTAACTAAGCTTGGAGGTTTTCATGCTAACCCCCATATTTTGGATGTTAAGGTCCAAATCTGGGGCTAGGTTATGATAGGGCTATCCTGAGAGATACTGATCCAACCTCTTAAATCACCATACAGAGAAGCATCTCCCTTCTCTTTCACAAAGAGGCAAACAGATTCAAGGAAAACAGAGAGAGATTCTATCTCTCCACCCTCCCATCTCCCTCACCCATCCTGGTGAGTTATTCCAATCCCCTGGAATAAAACAAGGGAAACAAGAAAAAAAATCAGTCAGGTTCTCTAAACAGAAATCTTTTAATAAAAGAAAGGGAAAAGTAGAGAATTATCTCTGTAACTTCAAGATGTAATTATTACAGGGTCCTATAGCTTACAAACACCAGAAAGAGACTTTCCCCCCAGTACCAATACAAATCAAAATATTCCCAGCAACTACACATATAAACGTTAACCAGCCAGATCCACAATTGCAAATAGAGTAAAACAATCAAAAAGCCTAAACCGCCTGTGTTTACTTACTATTTAAAAAGAAACTTAGAGAGCGTGTAGTAATGTCTGGTCTCTCTCAGACCCTATGAGAGAAGAACACACAACGGACAAAGAACACACACAAAAGCTTCCCTCCACCCAAATTTAAAAGTATCTTGTCTTCTGATTGGTCTTCTGGTCAGGTGTCCAGTTCCCTGCTTGTAACCCTTTACAGGTAGAAGAGACATTAACCCTTAACAAACTGTTTATGACACCCTAACTGGCTGGTAACGGTGATGTATGCAGTATTAGCAGACAGCAATTTATCCTGCTGCTTTAGGACACAGTCAGTGTAAAGTATGTTCCAAACAATGTCCCTGACTACCTAAATAAATGTTGATGCAATCACAAACTCCATGACATGGATGAATCTCAGCTTCGCATCCTAGACTACTTCTCTCAGCTCTCAGTAGGAGGACCTGATGGTCTCTGTTGAGGTCTGCACTATCCGATGCTATTCATGGGGAAAATGTTCATACCACCACCTCTTGGGGTCCTTGCTGAATGCTCTGGGCTGGCAGCACCACCTGATGGTGAAAATCACACCCAACAGTGGGGCCCCAAGGGGCCATTTTGCCCAGCAGAAATATCACAAGGGTAGTATCACCTATTGGCAAAAGTCCAATGGCTGCTTTGCCTAGCAGCAAAATCACAGAAGTAGTATTGCCCAGTGGTGAGACCAGGCAGGGTAAGGAAGCCCGGGCCCACCCTCTTCCACTGGGTTCTGACCCAGGGCCCTTCAAAACAAGTTACCCTGAAACAAAGTTCAGGTCCCAATACCTCAAGCATGTTCCCTGGGTTATTTCCTACCTTCATCCCAGTCCCTTCCAGAGTAATCTCTGGGCTTGGACATGAGGTCTCACTTGTGTTCCCTGTGCTTCATCTGCAGAAGCTCCTTTCAGGCAACAGTAAGTAATCTCTTTGGTTTCCACAGTAGACTGGTTTCCTGTGAGGAATCTAGGTTGCTTAACCCCAGTGGCTAGGAGATCTGGCAGCTTCCTGGCAGGAAGCTGCTGCACACAACCACTCTCCTCCTCAGTCAGCCAAGACTGAACTGACCTACTCCCTTTTGAATGCTCTCTCCACTTGTTAAAGCAGGCAGGAACTCGTGATCTATCAGCAAGAATTATTTCTTACCATGTAATAACGGCTTTAGCTAGAGAACTAAAGGACTATTCTAGTCCTTAACTAGTTGGCAGTCTAGCTTAAACCTATACATTGAAAGATACCATGAACAGGGACCAGAACAAGCTTAGGAATATTCTTGCCAAGCACCAAAGTGCCAGTTTTCAGGAGTGACCTTGCATGCAGGCATGGGACTCCCAAGCTCACAAAAAAGCATATCCTCCCTTCCGTGGCTGGCTCCTCTCTCTCTCCTCAACATGGCTCCTATCTCCTCAGAACATTATTTCTCAGGGACCTGACCTTTCACGAGAACCTTCCTCATTAGCTGGCTAGCTCACTTCCCTGGGTTTAAACTGTCAGTCATCCTTGCTCTAATTCTCTCTCGCCATCCTCCTTTGAGCAGGTGTGCTGGTGTCCATCCAGGCACTTGCTACAATAACTGCCTGAGCTGGCAGAGGTCTCTACCACTCAAACTAGCATCTTCCTTCTCTCTTTCTCTCTCTGTCTCTATTGTCAGGCAGCCAAGATGCTGAGCCTGTCCTTTGCCATGCTTTGTCCTGGGAGCATGCTGATGTAGAAACGACAGGTCCGTTGTATGCAAATTGTTAGAATACATTTTGAATGATAAAGTAATTAAAAACATAGTGGTAAATGGTAATTGGAATAAAGTACAACATGGTTTTCCAAAAGGTAGATTGTGCCAGACCAACCTGATCTCTTTCTTTGAGAAGGTAACTGACTTTCTAGACAAAGGAAATACAGAAGATCTAAATCTACATAGATTTTAGTAAAACATTTGATACTGATCCACATGGAAAATCATTAGTTAAATTGGAGAAGATGTGGTTTAATATGAGAATTGAAAGTTGGGTAAGGAGCTGATTAAATGGGAGGCAACTGTGGGTCATGCTGAAAGGTGAACTGTCAATACGGAGGGACATTTTTAGTGGAATTCCTTAGGGATAAGTCCTGGGACCAGTCTTATTCTGCATTTCCATTAATGACCTTGGCACAAAAAGTGGGAGTGTGCTAATAAAATTTGTGGATGACACAAAGTTGGGAATATGGATTGCAGATTTCCAGTTTGGAGAAGGACTGGAATATCATACAGAAATATGTGGATGACCTTGAAAACTGTGAGTAATAGAAATGGGATGAAATGTAAGAGTGCAAAGTGCAAAATCATGCACTTATGGACTAACAAGAATTTTTGCTATAAGCTGAGGACGTATCAATTGGAAGCAACGGAGGGAGAGAAAGATCTGGGGGTAAGATGACTATTAGCCACCAATGTGATGTGGCCATGAAAAAAGGCTAATACAATAATAGGATGCATCAGGTGATATATTTCCATTAGAGATATGGAAGAGTTATTAACATTATACAAGGCACTGGTGAAACATCATCTGGTTGGTCTCCTGTGTTTAAGAAAGATGAATTCAAACTGGAATAGGTGAAGAAAAGGCTATTAGAATGAGCAGAGAATGGAGAACCTACCTTCTGAGAGGAGATTTAAGGAGGGGAGAAATGATTGCTCTCTCTAAATACACCAGAGGGATGGACACCAAGGAGGGAGAGGAGTTATTTAAATTAAGGAGTACTGTTGTCACAAGAACAAATGGATATAAACTGGCCATCAATAAATTTAGTCTAGAAGTTAAATTAAGATTTGTAATCATCAGAGGACTGAAGTTCTGGAACAGACCTCCGAGTGGTGTAGTGGGGGCAAAAAACCTAACTTGTTTCAAGACTGTCATGATAATTTTATGATGAGATTGCCTACAGGGGCAAATGGCTGGAGATGGGACACTAGATGGGGAGGCCTCTGAATTACTGCAGAAAAGTCTTTCCCAAGTGTCTGCCTGGTGGCTCTTGCCCACATGCGTTGAGTCTATTTGATTGCCATATCTAGGGTTGGAAAGGCATTTCCCTCCTGGTTAGATTGGTAGAGACCTTGGAGGATTTTCCTCTTCTTTTGCAGTGTATGGCACAAGTCACTTGCTGGTTTGATCTAGAGTAAATGGTGGAATCTCTGTAACTTTAAGTATTTAAATCTAGATATGAGGGCTTCAGTAACCCATTAAAAGATTATGGGCCTATTAGAGGAGCAGGTGGCTGATGTTCTGTGGCCTGCATAGGAGATCAGAACTTTCTGGCCTTAAAGTCTATGTGTCTATGGAAACACCATGGAAGCCACACACACACACACACACACACACACATATATAGTGTTTGTGTATAGATATAGCTATAGATATGTGTATGTGCTTGTATATTTAAAGAGCCATATGACTCCAAAAAGTGACTATGACATGATTAATGTGTGCCAGAAACTCCAGATGAAATTCACCAAGGTCATAGCTAGGACTATGGGGTTTTTAATTGTTAGCGCAACAAACTCAGTCTTGAATTTTGCTGTGTATCCCCAGGAGGAAGTTTCTAGGACAACTTTTGGTCCTTATTTTTGCCCTTAAAGTGGGTGACTGAATACACATGGGGAGCACGTCAGTGAAAGAAAAGTGATATTTTTATGTAGCGTAGAACTTCACTTTATTGCCAAACCAATGGCTTTAATTTTCTTAAGCAATATCCCAGACAAATTCTTCTCAGCGATACTGAAAATTCTCCATAAAATGTTGCCTTCATACCTAAAAGTTCTCTGAATCTCCCTCAAATTATTATTAACAGAGACTTTACATTTATCACTGCTAGACTGGAAGAATCAAACTGCTACTTCAGTTTCCTCAGTGAAACAATTAACAATAGGACTCTTTTGCTTTATTTGTCTATGTACCATCTAGGGAGAGTTTGACAAGATAATTTACATAAAAAATTAAAGGAAGGAGATGCTGAAGCAAAAACTCTAACTTTTTAATTGTGGTCTCCAGTTACATTTGTGATTAACTGACATTACTTTTTCGCCTTGGTAATATGAACTATAGTATGTATTAACCCACTCATTCCCACTCTGAATTTCAAATAATGAATAAAGGAGGAATACACACCCGGGAAATTATCTGGAATGTATGCCCTGAGAGACAGAGGTTTTGCACCACACTTAACTCTGAGCTTGTATTAGTGCACTTCCTTAGGGACCCCAAAATAATACTTCTAAAAACCAGGTCATTTATTGGAGTACTTAAATATGAATTTAAGTGCCTTATTTTAGATAACAAAGTTGGAACATTTTTGACTGAGAATTTTCAGCAAGTTGATTTGAGTAATGTATACAACATTAATTTAAGGTCAGAAGGGCCCTTAGACTTTAAGGTCAGAAGGGACCATTATGATCATCTAGTCTGACCTCCTGCACAACGCAGGCCACAGAAACTCACCTGCTCACACCCCAACAAACCCCTAACCTATGTCTGAGCCACTGAAGTCCTCATATCATGGTTTGAAGACTTAAAGGTGCAGAGAATCCTCCAGCAAGTGACCCATGCCTCATGCTGCAGAGAAAGGCCAATCTGCCCTGGAGGAAAATTCCTTCCTGGCCCCAGTTATGGTGATCAGTTAAACCCTGAGCATGTGGGCAAGATTCATCAGCCAGACACCCAGGAAAGAATTCTCTGTAGTAACTCAGATCCCACCAATCTAATATCCCATCACAAGCCATTGGACATATTTACTCTAATAGTCAAAGATCAATTAATTGCCAAAATTAGGCTATCCCAATCATACCATCCCCTCCATAAACTTATCAGGCTTAGTCTTGAAGCCAGATATGTCTTTTGACCCCAGTACTTCCCTTGGAGGGCTGTTCCAGAACTTCACTCCTCTAATGATTAGAAACCTTTGTCTAATTTCAAGTCTAAAATTCCTGATGGCCAGTTTATATCCATTTGTTCTTTTGTCTACCTTGGTACTGAGCTTAAACAATTCCTCTCCCTCCCTGGTATTTATCCCTCTGACTTATTTATAGAGAGCAAGCATATCTCCCCTCAGCCTTTTGGTTAGGCTAAACAAGCCGAGCTCTTTGAGTCTCCTTTCATTAGACAGGTTTTCCATTCCTCAGATCATCCTAATAGCCATTCTCTGTACCAGTTCCAGTTTGAATTCATCCTTCTTAAACATGGGAGACCAGAACTGCACACAGTACTCCAGATGAGGTCTCACCAGCGCCTTACAGAAGGGTACTAATACCTCCTTATCTCTACTGGAAATATCTCTCCTAATGCATCACAAGACCACATTAGCTTTTTTCATGACCATATCACATTGGCGGCTCACAGTCATCCTGTGATCAACCAATAGGAGATCATTCTTCTCCTCTGTTACTTCCAACTGATGTGTCCCCATCTTATAACAAAAATTCTTGCTCTTAATTCCTAAATGCATGACCTTGCACTTTTCACTATTAAATTTCATCCTATTACTATGACTCCAGTTTACAAGGTCATCCAGATCTTCCTGTATGATATCCCGATCCTTCTCTGTATTGGCAATACCTCCCAGCTTTGTGTCATCTGCAAACTTTATTAGCATATTCCCACTTTTTGTGCTAGGGTCAGTAATAAAAAGATTAAATAAGATTGGTCCCAAAACCTATCCCTGAGGAACTCTCCTAGTAACCTCCCTCCAGCCTGACAGTTTACCTTTCAGTATGACCCATTGTAGTCTCCCCTTTAACCAGCTCCTTATTCATGTTTCAATTTTCATATTGATCCCATCTTTTCCAGTTTAACTAATAATTCCCCATGTGGAACAGTATCAAATGCCTTATTGAAATCGAGGTAAGTTAGATCCACTGTGTTTCTTTTACCTAAAAAATCTGTTACCTTCTCAAAGAAGGAGATCAGGTTGGTTTGGCATGATCTACCTTTGGTAAAATCATGTTGTATTTTGTCCCAATTACCATTGACCTCAATGTCTTTAACTACTTTCTCCTTCAATTTTTTTCCAAGACCTAGCACACTGCAGATGTCAAACTAACAGGCCTGTAGTTATCCAGATCACCTTTTTTCCCTTTCTTAAAAATAGGAACTATGTTAGCAATTCTCCAGTCATATGGCACAACCCCTGAGTTTACAGATTCATTAAAAATTCTTGCTAATAGGCTTGCAATTTCATATGTCAGTTCTTTTAATATTCTTGGATGAAGATTATCTGGGCCCCCCGATTTAGTCCCATTAAACTATTTAAGTTTGGCTTCTACCTCGGATGTGGTAATATCTACCTCCATATCCTCATTCCCATTTGTCATCCTGCCATTATCCCCTAAGCTCCTCGTCAGCCTCATTAAAGATGGAGGCAAAGTATTTGTATAAATATTGGGCCATGCCTAGATTATCCTTAACCTCCACTTCATCCTCAGTGTTTAGTGGTCTCACTTCTTCTTTCTTTGTTTTCTTCTTATTTATATGGCTATAGAACCTTTTACTATTGGTTTTAATTCCCTTTGCAAGGTCCAACTCTACATGGCTTTTGAACTTTCTCACTTTATCCCTACATGTTCTGACCTCAACAAGATAGCTTTCCTTGCTGATCCCTCCCATCTTCCACTCCTTGTAGGCTTTTTGCTTTTTCTTAATCAGCTCTCTGAGATGCTTGCTCATCCAGCTTGGTCTACAACTCCTGCCTATGAAGTTTTTCCCTTTTTTTGGGATGCAGGCCTCTGGTAGCTTCTGCAATTTTGACTTGAAGTAATTCCAGGCCTCCTCCGTCTTTAGATCCACAAGTTTTTCAGTACAATCCACTTCCCTAACTAACTTCCTTAATTTTTTTTAAAGTTAGCCCATTTGAAATAAAAAACCCTAGTCACAAATCTATTTTTGTTTATTCTTCCATTTAGTTTGAACTGAATTCGCTCATGATCACTTGAATCAAGGTTGTCCCCTACAACTGTTTCTTCTATTAGGTATTCACTACTCACTAAAACCAAATCTAAAATGGCATCCCCTCTTGTTAGTTCAGCAACTACTTGGTGAAGGAATTCATCAGGCTATCACATCCAGGAAAATCTGAGCCCTATTATTATTACTAGCACTTGTCCTCAAGTCTATATCTGGGAAGTGAAAGTCTCCCATGATCACACAATTCCCATTAGTATTCACTTCATTAAAAACATTAAAGAGGTCTCTATCCATATCCAGATCAGATCTCTGTGGTCTATAGCACACCCCAAGCACTATCCCAGAAGAGGCTCTGGTAGCTTTCTTTCCCATTGTGATTTTTGCCTGGATAGACTCTATCATTTCTATTTAAATCATAGAATATCAAGGTTGGAAGGGACCTCAGGAGATCATCTAGTCCAACCCCCTGCTCAAACCAGGACCAATCCCCAAATGGCCCCCTCAAGGATTGAACTCACAACCCTGGATTTAGCAGGCCAATGCTGGAATCTTTTAGCACAAATGGAATAAATGTGCCTGGTGAAATTTTGCACACCATATTTAGTAATAGAATCAATATGATACCAGTGCATTCTTACTGGTTCTTATCTATATCCCAAGTGTATCTTGTCAGCAGAATTTCTGTCATCCTCCCCCCCGCCCTTTTGTTATTCAGTGATTTTTCTATAGAGATATGTAAGAAATGTTCTTATTTGCCTGTCAACATTTTTACAATTTCTTGAAGAGGTAACACAAACTAAGAATGCATTTGGAAAGGTAATTTTTGGCACTTTTCTTAGCTACAAAACTCCCACAAACATTAGAATTGAAGCCATGTGGTTAAAGCCATATATATCATGATGGTTTATAAAATGGTAATGCTTATTCTAAATGGTCTATATCTCTCTATCATGTGTCTTCACATCATGGTATATTCTTTATTACATTTGCAGTGAAACAGTTATATTATTTCAGTACAATAGAAAGATATTGCTACTACTTGTAATCTTGATGTATGACATGAAGAAATAAAGTGTTGTAAGCCTTTTGGTAATTAGCATAGTTTGGTAAATTAAAAGTACCAGAGTATGAAATGTCTGTTATAACTCAAGGATGCATGCTGTGGCCAGACTCATTACCATCAGACTGAAGAGATGCATAAATGAGTGATGAACAATGCTGTGTAATTAGAAGATATTTTTCATTATCTGTAACTGGATCACTATAATACTACATAATGCATCACTGAATACTCTATTACTTTTTTCCCCCTTTTGCTTTATTACAGTATCAGAAAATGAACATTTCATTTTCCTGGTATTTTGATGTACTGGCTTAACTGAGTATGTCTTTACTGATGCCATTGGGCCACATTTAGAGGCAATATTTAAGTGCTATCAGCTACGCTTTGGTAAGCAGGTTTAAGAGATTCTATGGGAGTTGAAGGGAAACTAAATTAGTGTAATATACACAATGAGGAGGCTGGAAGAAGGTGTAAGTTACATCATCTTAGACTCCCTTGGACTTTTTAAAAATCTCTTCCGAAATTGATGCATTGCAGTTTTGCCTGATTACATCAGTGACAAATTATCTTCTTTGATGATGACAATGCTAAAAATGTAGAGCTGACTTTCAAAGCTGTTTAGTTACTTTTCCCCATATAAAAAATATTGCAACATTCTACTAGTTGAAAACATAGTATCTTGCAATAGTGTAACTTCATTGCTTTGTGTGACAACCTTTGCATTTCTACAGGGGGTAGAATATACACACTGTATTTTGATTAACACAATTGTAAGAGATTAAATAAAATCTGACAAACTGTATACCAAAGCTAGAATGACAGGTTTCAGAGTAGTAGCTGTGTTACTCTGTATCCACAAAAAGAACAGGAGTACTTGGAATATACAATAGGAAGATATATATACACAGAGCACATGAACAATGGGTATTCCACTGCATGCATCCAATGAAGTGTGCTGTAGCCCAAAAAAGCTTATGCTCAAATAAACTTTTTAGTCTTTAAGGTGTCACAGGTACTCCTGTTCTTTTTGCAAAGCTAGAATGTGAACATTGTTAGTAGGGGCAATAATTGCCATAGTATTTTAAAAAGCCAGTTAACTCATAAGCAAATGGCATTTTCCAGACTCTCAACCAAATGAATGCTTAGGAAAACATGTAATAATATAGTATCAGAGGGGTAGCCATGTTAATCTGGATCTGTAAAAGCAGCAAAGAGTCCTGTGGTACCTTATAGACTAACAGACATAGTGGAGCATGAGCTTTCGTGGGTGAATGCATCTGATGAAGTGGGTATTCACCCAAGAAAGCTCATACTCCAATACATCTATTAGTCTATAAGGTGTCACAGGACTCTTTGCTGCTTTTTCATGTAACAATATAAGAATTATAGCTTACTCTGTGAGGTGAATTTAACCTATCCATTAACTGAGGGTCTCTTGCTTTCTTAAATAGGTGAACATGGTCATCTGTATGTAAAGGGATACATTTGAAAAGGCAATCTAATCCTCAGGTCAGTGTTTTGAAAGGTGGCTCTTTTATCATCAAGACCACACTAGCTCAAGCACACCATTATTTTATAAATGTGACGTTAACAGAGGCACTACAAGTAACCCAATTAAAAACTCAATATATTTATCACCTAGCTCAGCAATATGCAGTGTGATAGTCTTCTTGCTGTCTCATGTGAACAAATTAGAAGTGTCATTTCAAACCATTTATAGTACTACTGACAGCTGTTTTTTTTTACCATATTAAAACAAACACTGCACAAATGTGATATATATTGAAAGCATTTAGCAATGGAATATTCAACATACCCTCACTCTCCTCTTTGCTATCTGTTTTCTATACTGTATATTTTCTGGAGAGGTGGGAGAGATTGGCAGTGTCACCAAGATTAATAGGATCTCCTTTTCCTTTTCAAGAATGAAATTAGTATGAATTGGCACAACAAAGGCACAGTATGAAGACTGATGATTTTCAAGTGCATTTAGGACAGATATAGATATAGATATATGATCAGCACCTTGCAATACTATCTCAAACAGACCACTAAGGAATTAAAACCTAACAATGGATAAGGAGGAAATGAGGACAGGGCATGATCAGAGATTTTTTTTTTAAATCTGTATTGTTTAGGCCTGCAAATCCTGTTTGCTCCATTTATTATACATTAATTCTTTATTGTTTATTATTATTATCATTATTATTTGTATTGTAATAGCACTTACAGGCCAGCTGAGCTGTGCCCATTGCTCAAGATGTTTTTTACAGCTACAATCTGATTTGTGGGGGATGACCCCAGTGGTAGTCCCCAGCAATGCCTGAAGCAGAATGTCTACAGGAACCCTGAATAGGGTTGTGATGCCCTTTGAATGGCTGCAGAATGGACATCCTATTTTAGTACAGCTGTATTGCCTGGGGCAGAATAGCAGTAAGGTCTAGGCTTTTCCCTTTGGAGAGGAAGAGGTGTCCTGCACTATTCAACCTAGAATTTTGTGTGCTGGGAGCACAAAGCCTGAGACTGTGGATGCCTCTGGGGCATGTGTTCAAGGTGGGAAGGGCTTCTTGAACTTTTTCTTTTCTTTTGTACATGCAGCACTTGCTCCAATTTAGTCTAGAAAATACAAACCTTGTTTAGTTTTAAACTGTGGGCCAAAAACTGTCTCCAGTTAGCTCCTGTACTTCTTAGAAGACTAAAGCCATTGATTAAACATCAATGTTTATGTTACTTACTCATGACCATTCTAAGTTTTGAATTCTGTACATTCGTAAATGTCATTCACAGCATGAGCAGCTAGGTAGATACTCCAGTTGCAATGGTTGTGCTTTCAAAGTTGCTCCTAATTGACTCTTCTCTCCATTTATCCTTGCAGCATGTGGCCAGTGTTTTTCCTCCTTTTAAAATGCCAGAAGGAAATCATCTACGTGTGCAGTGTTTTCTCTTTATTATAAGTTCATAGTTAGAAAGTTGCTTGAGCCCTTTAAACAATGGGATCCACAGAATTTTTTCTTTATTAGAGGGAAAGCACCGAGAGAAAACATATGTATAAGCTTTCATCAGGTTCAAGGGGAGTAGGTTGGTGGTGTAAATCTTTTCTTACTTTTTCTGAAAACCAGATTATGTTCAATTCAGAAAGAATTAAAGTGTCTCTTTTCTTACTAGCATTTGAAGCTGTATTTAGTTCCCTTATTCCTCTCACATACCTTTACCTTATGATACTTACTACTTATATAGAACTTTTCATCTTAAAGCACTTCACACACATTAACTAATTAATCATCATAACATCCCTATCAGGTTACCATGAAAAAAATCGATCTGTGTCAGCACTCCATCGAGATACTGAAGCCTGCTGCCAATAGGTTCTATAATCAATGTCTCCTGTAGTCTGTGAGAAGCTGGACTGATAATCAGTCTAAAAACTTAAAGCAAAACACAAAGCTACACAAAATGAAGAGTCTTCTGTGTATAAACGGTGTGTGCTTAGAGTGTGTACCTTATGGACAATTGTCAAGTTTCCTTCCCCACTCTGAACTTTAGGGTACAGATGTGGGGACCTGCATGGACACTTCTAAGCTTAATTACCAGTTTAGATCTGGTATTGCTGCCACCACCTCCAAGCACTACTTTTCTTCCCTGGGTAGTCTTGAGAGGCTTCACCAATTTCCTGGCGAACACAAATCCAAACCCCTTGGATCTTAAAACAAGGAGAAATTAACCATCTCCCCTCCTTTCTCCCACCAAGTCCTGGTGGATCCAGATCCAACCCCCTTGGATCTAAAAACAAGGAAAAATCAATCAGGTATTTAAAAAGAAGGCTTTTAATTAAAGAAAAGAAAGGTAAAAGAAAACCCTTTGAGAGAGATTAGCATACCAGCTACTCTCACAGACAACAGATTCCAAACACAGAGGATGTTCCCCTGGGCAAAAATCTTAATACACACAAGAATACCCAAATTTGATAATTCCCTTAATGGTACCAAGACAAGTTACAAAGAAAATAAACATAAACCTATTTATTCCTTTCTAAAACTTACTACTCTGATAACAGGCTGGTTCCTTGATCTTTTTTACTCCCGCTGAAACTGAAACTCTAAATAAAGGAAAACTTCCCTCCTTCCATTTGAAACATCTTGTCCCCCCATTGGTTCCTCTGGCCAGGTGTCAGCTAGGCTAGGTGAACTTCTTAACCCTTTACAGGTAAAAGAGGCATTAACCCTTAACTATCTGTTTATGACAGCAGCAGAAATAGGTGATACTATGAAATAGCACTCAGCTCTGTGGTAGGGTGATGGTCCTCATCTGCCCGTGTCTAACCAGGCATAAACCCATCTCCTCCTCTTCTGCACTACAATGCCAATTGTGAAGTAGCTTATGTTCATTAACACAAGGTAACACAATTTTAAATTGTAGTGAAGTCAAAGAACAAATGTTTATTCCTTGTTAACGCTACAATTTACAGTTGTGTTCATTATCATGTTCTGATAAAGACAGATTACAACATGATTACACTCTAATGTAGACAAAGCTCCAGGCTTCAGCTATCGGAGCTACCGACAGCACTTGTCTTCCTGCTGCAGAGCAGTGGTTACCTCAGTGAGGCCTTGCACCTCCCGAACGAGAGCAGTAGCCTCTTAATTGCTACCACATTCACTGATTCTCAGTGGACCAAGCTCAAAGAGTTCCTTTCCAGATCTCCTGTCCCCTCCATTCATAGCACTTGTTACTCTGTTAACACCTTGGATTACATTGGCATCTGTAGACTTTCCTGAAACTGCGACTTCATTACCAACAACCGAACACAATAGAACAGTACACTAGACTTGCTATACCTACAGAGAAACCACAAGGAGTGCCTCACTTTTTCCAGTCTCCTTTTTATCCTGTCAGGCTGAGAGAAGGAAATCCACCTCCCTACACTTACCCGTAAGCAAAAGTGAGCCCATTTCAGAGTAAAAATTATCATATTTTTAAACAATTTTTTCAGTATAAAATATATGTTTGACAATCCAAATTTTATAGGCAGTTAATGCAAAAACAGCCAGTTCACCAAAATATTAATTTAATGTAATTTAATTTAATTTAATTAGGAAATGCGCTTGCATTAAATAAAAATTTTTCATGACGATTTCCATCAAAAATAAAAATTGTTATTGTTACTCCACTCTCTAGGCCACCAACATTACAAGAGATAACAAACAAAGCTTTAGAGTACCTTGGAAAGACCCTTTAAACAATAACAAAGATGTATTTTTTAATATAAGTTACCTTTTTGATTAAAACAAAAACAAGGTAAATACTTTCCTCCCTCCCCCCGGCTCATTCAGGTATAGATTCCAAACTGAGAAAAAGACAAGAAATAATGAGGACTAACTGGCAGTGCAATTTTTTACAGAAGCACTTCATCTTTTGTTATACCAAGATCCATATCAATATCAAAAATGAAAGATAATTTTTCAATTTCAAAATCAAGTAGTTTAACTTTTCTATTGGGCAGGTCAATTCGTTTGGGCTGGGGCAGGGGGTTGGAGCGGAGGAGGGGGTGCGGGTTGCAGGCTGTGGCTGGTGCTTACCTTGAGTGGCTCCCTGGAAGCAGTGACATGTACCTAGGCTCCCAGGCATAGGCATGGCTAGGTGGCTCTGTGCGCTGCCTCCAACTGCAAACATGACCTCCGCTGCTCCCTTTGGCCACAGTTCCCAGACAATGGGAGCTGCAGAGCCGATGCTTAGGGCGGGGGGGGCAGTGCATGGAGCACCCTTCCACCTAGGAGCTGAGGGACATGTCGTCACTTCCGGGAGCCACATGGAGCCCCACACCAATCGGACGTGACAGCAGTACTTTCACCTCTGACCCTGCTTTTTCCTGCTGTCTAAAGATGTATTTGCTTAAATGAAAAAATTGAAGGTAAAAACATTGTGTATTCATATAAATATTAATTAAATAAAATTAAATTAAATTCTTTCTGTGTTTTTCTCTCTCTACATCTACCTATGATGTTGTCTGTCTCTCTGTCCACCTCTCTATATTGAAATGATCCCTTATCTTTTCTGTCTCAGAATTCTCTCTCTTCCCAATTTTGTTTCCTCTGCATCTGTTGGCATTTTGAACAAAAAAAATCACACACATGGAGGATTCACATTTAATAGACAGATGTCCTTCAATTTAAACAACAGATGAGTTAGAATTCTGAGCAACTCAGTCATTGAAGAATATAATTGGAATAGTATGAGACTTCCTAGATGTCTCTTTAATTCCCTTTCATCCTCTGGATACAAATCTAATGGCTTTGCTTCTGACATGAAGGATGATATTTCTAATGTTCATGGCAAATTAATTCACTAGAGGAAGATGAGTGACAGTGTGCTGCCAGTGGTCATGACTTCCTATTCTGGTCTGCCATTTTACATGTTGTTATATTTTTTAATAAAAAGAAAACTTTTTCTCAGTTTTTGGCAACAGAATCCTCCCGAGAAAATGCATTTATCTGTTTCTGTTTATATAGCAAAGAGTGTTAGAGCTGCAGAAATGATTGTTAACCATGCATAATTTCATGTCATCAGTTAAACGATAATAATATGCAGGCAACTCTAATATTGCTTCTTGCTGTAACAGCCTGTATTTTCCTTTATTATACCACTCTCCTTCACATACAGTGCATATATGCAAATTTTCTGGGCCTGCAGATTTAAAAGTATCTAATTGTTTTAGTTCCTTTTTCACATCCTCCTGAGATATTAGTGGAATGGAAAGAGTGTTTCATAAGATATGACAACTTCATCTGTTTTTTCTCCCAAATACTGAACAGAAATATTTATTGTAAACTTCTTCCTTTTCTGCATTATTATTGATAATTCTATTGTTCCCATCTAGGAATGGAGCAATGCAATTGTTATTATTCTTTTTGTTCCTAATATACTTTAAAAAAACTACTTATTAAAATAGTTATGAAAATATTTAACTGCAAATAAGAGGTTTCCACCTGAAAAGTTTGAGAAAAAAATGGTTTATAGAATTAAGATATTGCAAACCAAACAGAAAGTGCTGTAAAAGAAAAGTCTTGCTATGGTTTATATGGGACTCTGAAGCAGAACAACTTCCTAGAATCAAATTATGTTTAGTTAAAGGGGGGATTTTCACAAATGTTCAGCATTGACATAACTCTGCTTCCATCAAAGTCATTGGGGTTGCACCATTGGGAACAAAGTTAGGCCAGCAGTGAACACTTAAAACACCAGAAAGTGTGTCACAGAAAACTACAGGCAAAGGGCCTGCACTCATATATGCTACATGAATTATATATAAAGGATATATCATAAGCAGGGTGTGATAGTTTGTATCCTTAGGTTCACCTTTTTTATAAAACTACAATGGATTTTAAACAAATTATGCCCTGTAAAGTATTATTTGAAAACTTATAATTTGCTGATCATTATTGTCCTGATAAAATATATGTGGCAAGACTGTATGTAAAGTTCAAAAATTCTATTTTATGAGGTTTCAAAGACATATTCCAAATCTGGGAAAGCAGCCACACACTATATTCTCAAAAAACAAAAGGGAAACTGACACCTCAGTCAGGTATCAACAAAATCAAATGGACTGTCACCTAGTTAAGTGGCCATTCTTTTGCATGAAAAAAAGTGTGAGTGAGAAATTTACATCTTGACAAAGAAATAGCTGGAGGTTCCCATCTCCACATCCTCAGCTGTACATGATTTTCAAAGAAAAAAAGATTTATAAGAGAAACATATGCTTCAAAATCTCTCTCCCTTCATCTCTTCTCATGACATTAATAACACTTGAAGGACATAAGAAGCTTCACTGGACTGAGGAGGGGTCCTTTCTGATAGGAATTCAGCCAGTAAAGTTGCTGAACCACGTGGTCAGAGAAACATTTGCTTTGAATTCTTTTAGCTTGTTAAGTATTAGTTATATTTTCCCTTTTATTTCTTTGTAACCAAATTCTGACTTTTATGCCTCATTACTTGTAATGACTTAAAATCTACCTTTCTGTTGATAATAAACTTCTTTTCTTGTTTTATCTAAGCCAGTGTGATTGGATTTAAGTGTTTGGGAAACATCATTTGAGATAACAGGATTAGTGCATATAATTTACTGTTAATAAAATGATGGACTTTATATGAGCTTTTGTTGTCCAGAAGAGAGCTGGGGAGTACAAGATGCATACTTCTGGGGAAAGGTCTGGGACTGGGAATTTGCTAGGAAAAGTCTGGGACTGGGAATCTGTAGTATAATTCAAGAGGGGCTGCTGACAGCACTCTGACAATATAGCTGTGAGTAATTTATATGCTGGAGACTGTGTGTGAGTAGACCAGGGAGTGGAAACTCTGACAGCAAAGCAGAATGAAATGCACCACAGGTGGAGAATAGAGGGAACATAGCTATTCAATAATCCAGCTTGTATCCTGGGTAATATCACACAGGGACAGCAGCAGCTCCATCTCTTATCAGGTTTGCCAGACACTTCCCATTATAAGACATTATTTTCAGTTGCTTATAACTTTGCCAGGCCATTTGAGCTGAAATTTTCCATGTGCTTCAGGTTCTTTTTTTTTCTTTTTCTTTTTGAAAATGTCAGCTAAACTGTCCAGCCATTTACAAGAATAAGGCTAGGGAAATACATGTTGTTTTGCTCATGTTAAAAAATACTGCTGATCATTTCTTTGAAAAGCTCTTCATTCCTATGCTTTGTAGCAGGGATTTCAAAAATTCTAATTCATTCCCAAAGCAGGTCCATTCTAGGCATTGAATGGGACAGGGATGCTATGTCTGTAGTAGTGTCTGATCATATTATTAAAGTGTGTATAATAATGTGTATAAATGGGGATGCATTACTTCTGGTCTTTCCCAACTTCTGAGAATTTGACTTTCAAGCTTAAAAATGTTCTTTTAATGTGTCTGTGCATGTGTGCGTAATATATAAAATATTCCAAAAGTTTGCATGAACACTACACAAAAAAAACCAAGGAATTTATACTTCCTCCAGACATAGGAACACTAGGCTGTCATGTATACCTTGGATTAATAAACATCCCCCACACTCTGCCTGGTCCTACAGCATAATGCTTCCTGATATATAAAATGGAGCATACCATAACACACAGGCACATTAAATCTGTGGTCTCTGTGAGGGACATTTTCTTTCTTCCCCCACTTTTTCTTTGGAGTAGAATCCTCACTGCATGTAGTAAACTGTTTATTTTTATGAAGTGGTCACTGTGTCCCACCTATTATATAACTGAACTTGAATATTAAAAGTTAATCTTCTGCCCAGTGAGTATATGACATTTGTTTTAAGTGGGTTCATTTAAGATAAAATCTACAATGCCATTAAAGTTAAAACTAAGGGCTGGTTTACATGGTCAGTTAGTGCACAACAAGCTGGAGTGCAAATCGACAGCACACTAGCATGTTGCACACTAACTTTCTATGTGGACTGTGCTACAGTGAACTAAAATTTCCCAAGTGCACGGGTAGGCAACCTATGGCACGTGTGCTGAAGGCAGCCCACGAGCTGTTTTTAGTGGCACTCAGATCCAGGGGCCTCTGCATTTTAATTTAATTTTAAGTGAAGCTTAAACATTTTAAAAACCTTATTTACTTTACATACAACAATAGTTTAGTTATATATTATAGACATAGAGACCTTCTAAAAATGTTAAAATATATTACTGGCACGCGAAACCTTAAATCAGAGTGAATAAATGAAGGCTCAGCACACCACTTCTGAAAGGTTGCCAACCCCTGCCCTAGCGTGTAATAAAGGTTGACCCACCTCACTATGGTCTAAGGAACTTTTAGTATGTGGTAGCAAGGTCCACATGGACAGTTACTGTGCAGCAGGCTAGTGTGTTGTATATTCACACACTGGCTTGCACAAGCCTGGCAAAGGGCAGTTCTCTCTGCAGAGAAGAGGTTGACAATAATGATCTACTCTGGCCTCCAAAATAGGATGATCAGAATTGTCACAGCATTAGTCCATCTTCTCCTGGTAGGTTTTTTGAGTGACTCAGTTAACACTTCAGGTTGATTTTATTTTTTAAAAAAGTGAGTAATGACAAATGGGCATTATTGAAACCAAAAGAAGGGACTATTTTCTTTTTATAGAGATGAGAGGTAGTAGGATTAAAGTTGCATTTGAATATGATGACTATGCAGCATCAGGACACTGCAGGAAATCTTTCAATCTAGGATAACCCTAGTTTGGAAACCTCGGACCCATTCCTCTGAGAGAGGGTTGTGACAAATGCTCCGGGTATGCCAGTTTCTCAAACATACATACCTATATAAAATTGTGAACAACAGATGATCCAGTTTTCATGCAGGTGACGGAGATCAGAGGAAGAAAGTGAGACTGCAGAGTGAGCAAAGTGAAATACAGGAAATATTGGAGATGTGACAAAATCTTCTGGAGAGAGATGGATCCTAATAGTACCTAGGGAGAAAAGCAGTAGTGTATCTTAAAAACTGCTGGGGAAAAAAATAACGTGAAATTCTGCATTGGTTAATCAATATCTAAACCACAAAAGAGTATGTGTGGTTTGGAAAATCAGCTTTTCTTTGACTTGTCCAATTGTCCAGAGAACCTATATCCATCTTAAAAGTAGGGTGATGACCTTGGAAAATTTCATTATCTATTTTATCACAAATATCTTCAATTATCCTTGTCTGCAACCTCATAATCTTACGTAGCTGCCACTAACAATTACATTTCTCTCTCCTTTGGCAGATATATATATATTATTGATCATTTTCTCTCTCTATTTTGTAGATATTCATGGTTTATCTTTTTCACATTATGCTTTCATTACCACCTGTACATTCTTAGCTCTGCAGCTCAAAACTCACTAGGATACCAAATCTTTAATACTATATCATGGCTCTGATTTTGCTATGCCTGTATGAGCACACAACGCAAAGCTAGCATTCAGATGATTAGAAGAGCACAAATGGTTTGATCTGTGCCTTAGGAAAAAATGTACAACTAGCCGTATCATTCAGATGTTTCACAATTCATTATACATTGGACCATGACGTTTAAACTGTTTGGAATGACTCTGGCTTTTATTTTTTCAAGAGATGCAGATTCAATGTCCCTTAACTAATACCTTCTTCCTGACATATAAATAGTGTTCTGCTGTCTATAGGGACTGTGAATTCTTAAGTACATTTTCTCTTACTTTAGAGTTTGTATTGCTACTATCAGAAATATTAGGCCCAATCCAGTGAGGTGCTGAGTGCCTCTTATGAGGTGCTGAAGAGTATTCTATCCATACTTAAGTCAATGAGTGTGGAGCATGATCACTGCTTTAATGGAATGAGCCCACATTCCACTACTAAACATTTACTGGCCACAGTCATAACCTATACAATAGCTTATTAAAGCCATACAGTGTTTAGAGAATTCAGTTAGAAATTATAAAAACATAGTATATTGCACCATATCAGCAAAATGGGCATGTGGAGGTGGATGGGGGAACTTCAGAATGGCACAAGCAAGTAGAGCGTATAGAGCATAAACAAATGGTAACAAAGTTCCATCATAAATTGACTATCCTTTATTTTCTAGCAATTGGCTTGTAATGCATATCACCATATGATGGTTAGAAATATTTTGAAAAATACTTCAGGTGACTACAAATGATTATTTGTATCATGACAGCACTAGAGGTTCCAATTGAGTTTCTTTGTGCAAGGTGCTGTAAAAACACACAGTAAAAGACATTCCCTGCCCTGAAGAATTTGCCATCTGAAGTGAAGATTATTATCCTCATTGTACAGATTGGATACTCAAGCATACAGAGATTAAGTGAACTTCTGAAGCCACACTGGAAGTCTTTATCTGAGCCAGGATTCAAAAGAAGATCTCTCATGCCACAGTGGGATTCATAATCCCCCCCACATATACACACACATTCTGTAGGGGTGTGGTGGGGGAGTGAATCCCACTGTGGGTTGATCTAGGGATTTAGGCACCTAAAGTGGAGGTTAGACATGTAAAAATCCTTTTGTGAATCCAGCCCTTAGTGTTTATGAAAATACTTTCTGAGCCATCTCCTCAGTGGTGTAAATCAATGTAGCTTTAGTGAAGTCAATGAAGTTATGATGATTTATAGCAGTGAGGATCTGGCCCTCTATTTTCAGCGTGATGTACAAACAAACCAACTACATCCTTGCAAAGTATATAAATGTTAATATTAAAGCTGGTCAGAAATTTGCTGACAGAAAAGTCATCTATCAGAAAATATCTTTTCACTGAAAACTGAAGGAATGTGTTGAGTTTGATGAAATTTTGAAGGAAACCGGGCAGGTTTCTGAGGGAAACTCACCTAGCTACCTGACATCTTGCCAGTATGGCTACCTAGCTTCTTGGCCGCCCACCTGGCAGGGCTCTCACAGATCCTAGGCTCTGCAGTTTCCCAGGCTCCCCAGCATTTCACCTGATGGACTGCCAGACAGCCAGGACACCTTAGCTTTCTTGAATGGAAGAAAGCATATTTAATTTTAGAAAGACTGAAACATTCTCATGGCAGGAACATTAGAATCTTTCAAAAGCAAATTATTATGGCCTTCCAGTTCCACAATTTTTGAGTTTGTTTTTTTTATTTCCACCCTTATTTGAGATGAACATTTTCCCCAAAACTCAATATTTTTGGCAGACCTAGATGTCCATTTCCCAGCCAGTTCTAATTCATATCTATATTTTCCAACACAGACATAGTAAGATGCACCCAGGATGTGGCCCAAAGGCCGAAAAAGAGCAAACAGGCACTTTTGCATGTTCCTGAGGTGCACACACAGAATGCCCCTAGTGTTAATGCAGCTCATATATTTGCGTATGCGCAAACCCTTTTTCACACACACAACCCAGAATTAAACACTGGACACTTTGCAAACATCAAATCTGCGGACTGAAAACTTTTTTGAATGTAGGCCTGTGGGCAGGGGCGGCTCCAGGAACCAGCTCAGCAAGTGGTGGGCAGCCTGGCGGTCGATGTGAGGGTGGCAGTGAGACAGCCTTCGATGGCATTTCTGCGGGAGGTCCTCTGGTCCTGGGGCTTTGGTGGCAATTTGGCGGTGGGTACGCTAAAGGTGAGGGACCGACAAATCTCCCACAGAAGCACCACTGAATCTGCCTGACTACTGACATGCTTCAGGAGGCAAAAAACATAGAGCCACCCCTGTCTGCGGGTCCTGCTCATAGTAACTGGTACAGCTGGGATTACAACTACTGAAATCTGAGCTTTTGTGGATGTGTTCATTCTACTTGACCACACTATTTATCAAATGAAATACAGCTTGATGATCAACAGATTTCACATTCATATGGAAGAGCTGTTTGGATTTGGTTTTCATTTAGACAAAAGAAAGGGAGGCCAACAGGCCTTAACATAATAAGCCTCTGTATGTACAATGCGCACTGATTACACTGGCTGGGGTTTCGGCTTACCACTGTACTCCAAAAATGGAAAACTCCATTGCAGGGGAAGGGTCAGGAGCTGAGTGCAATGGAAGAACAGCCCCTGGGATAATGATGATCATTATGGCTCTGTACCTCAAACTAGCTGGTTGTATTGTTTTTTTCATAAAAGAAAGAAGAAAATATAAAGAAGAAAATGTAGCTATAGGGATTAAGACTGCAGTCACTCTTTTCCTTTGTCATTATATCCAGTTATCAGTTCCAATTTATTTTCAATAGTCTCTGTGGATACTGGGAAGGTACTAAGTACAAAGGGCTTTTTTTCCCCATTCCTGCTTTGCTAGCTGTTAGAATGTTCTTCCAAACCACATTCTTGTAAAAACAGTGATCAAATGGTGGAAAGAAACCCCTCCCCAGCCATGACACATACATTTTCCCTCAGGGATATGTTTTATGTATCTTAGCTGAGAGGTAAGATCAATGACTGCTCTATTCTGCAAACCCTACTTGAAAAGGGCTTCATTCAGCTCCCATTTAAACCAATGGCAAAAGTCCCATTGACCTCCATGCAATGGGATCTTACCCACAAACACACCCATTGAAGTCAGTTGGACTGTTTGACTTGCATAAGATTTATTCACATGATTAAGGATTTGAAGGCTTTCCTGGGGAGCTATGTTATATATTACTGTGGAGAGCTATCTCTTTTGTTATATCCTTCAGGATTCTAAAGCAAGTTAGTGATACTTCATTTACACTTACATAACATCCTTGTTAGCTCTGTCGACTCCTATAATTTCACATCTTTTTATTTTCTTGGTAGTTACCATTAATAACTGGCTTTTGGTTCTTCATTACATTCTTAAGCATTCTATTCTCAGTAGCTATCTATATAATTACAATATATGAAACAGTACAACAATGTTATCATCTTGCCAATATTAATAAGATATGTATGAAGTGTTTTAATGAGCACAAACTTAAATCAGCCATTCTCTTAACAAGAACAAAGCTATAAATATTTCATTTTTAAAGATTTTTAACTATCTTGCCATATACATTATTTTAAATTCAAGATTAAAAAAAAAGACAGTTTTTAAAGATCTACAGTTTGTATGTATATACATAATACAAGAAACTATTTCATGTTGAGGTTGAAGATAGGGCTGAAAAAATTGTAAGTATTTTTGTGAACATTTTTTATTTTATTCAAAGACTTTTTGGTTGAAAAAAGTTGTTAAATATTTTAACATTTTTAATTACAGATTTAATCATTAAAAGTAAAGAAATGCAGAAGTTATGTTTTCAACATTTAGTTATCTTGCTCAAATTGAAGCGAGAACACATGCTGAAAAATGACTTTGGATAATTTTTTGTTTCAATTAAAAATTAAAAAAAAACAGAATTTGTAACAAAGCATTGACAGTGACATTATTAAAATGTAGATAACTGAGGATACCATTGTGGAGATCCTATGAGACAAGGCCAAGATTGACTACTTGCTGCTGGCTCTTGATGCCTTCCTGATCCCTCATATTTTATTCATCCAAATGTTTGAGAACCTCTGAACTTCCCTGAGGGGAGCATGGAATGTACTCCCTGAGGAGGGCCTGGAATGTATTCTGATGGGGAGCTTGAGAAGTTTTAGGGGGGGAAACGTTCTGCACACATTTTACCCCAGCAATGAATAACTAGCAACGCTGATTCCTCCAGACATATCAGGTCCTGAGATGATGCTGTGCATTTTGATGGATTTTTGTTACGCTTGCATAGCATTATTCAAAGTTATTGAATCATAGAATCATACGACTGGAAGGGATCTCCAGAAGTCATCTAGTCCAGTCCCTTTCACTTATGGCAGAACTAAGTATTGTCTAGACCAGTGGTTCCCAAGCTTGTTCCGTCACTTGTGCAGGAAAAGCCCCTGACAGCCCTGGCCATTTTGTTTATCTGCCATGTCTGCAGGTTCAGCCAATCGCTGCTCCCAGGGGCCGTGGTTCGCTGCTCCAGGCCAATGGGAGCTGCTTGAAGCATCATGGGTCAAGGGACATACTGGCCTCTGCTTCCAGCAGCTCCCATTGGCCTGGAGCAGTGAACCGCGGCCACTGGGAGCAGCAATTGGCTGAACCTGTGGACGTGACAGGTAAACAAACTGGCCCGGCCCACCAGGGGCTTTCCCTGTACAAGCGGCTGAACAAGTTTGGGACCACTGGTCTAGAATATTCCTGATTGGTGTTAGTCTAACCTGTTCTTAAAACTCTCCAATGATTCCATAACTTCCTTGGGCAATTTATTCCAGTGCTTAGCCACCCTGACAGGAAGTTTTTCCTAATGGCCAATCTAAATTTCCCTTGCTACAATTTAACCCCATTGCTTCTTGTCTTATTCTCAGAGGTTAAGAAGAACAATTTTCTCCCTCTTCCTTGTAACAACCTTTTATGTATTTCAAGCATGTTATCATGTCCCCTCTCAGTCATCTCTTTTCCAGACTAAACGAACCCAATTTTTTCAATCTTCCATTATAGGTCATATTTTCTAGACCTTTAATCATTTATGTTGCTCTTCTCTGGACTTTCTCCAATTTGTCCACAGCTTTCCTGAAATGTAATTCCCAGGACTGGACACAATGCTCCAGTTGGGGCATAATCAGTGCAGAGTAGAGTGGAAGAATTACTTCTCCTATCTTGCTTACAACACTCCTGCTAATACATCCCAGAATGATGTTCACTTTTTTTGCAGCAGCGTTACACTCTTGACTCATATTTAGCTTGTGGTCCACTATGACCCCCAGATCCCCCTCCACAGTATGCCTTCCTAGGCAGTCATTTCCCATTCTGTATGTGTGCAACTGATTGATCATTCCTAAGTGGAGAACTTTGCATTTGTTCTTATTGAATTTCATTCTATTTACTTCTGACCATTTCTCCAGTTTGTGCAGATAATTTTGAATTTTAATCCTATCCTTCAAAGCACTTGCAGACTCTCCCAGCTTGGTATCATCCACAAACTTTATAAGTGTACTCTCTATGCCATTATCTAAATCCTTGATGCAGCTACTGAACTCTGAATCACACTCACAACAGATCTCTGAGGGATCACACTCAATATGCCCTTCCAGTTTGATTCTGAACCACTGATAACTATGTTCTGGAAACGATTTTCCAACCAATTATGCTGTCATGTTATAGTACAGGGATCAGCAACCTTTAGCACGCGGTCCATCAGAGGAATCTGCTGGTGGGCCGAGACGGTTTGTTTACCTGCTCGTCTGCAGGTTCAGCCAATTGCAGCTCCCACTGGCTGTGGTTCACTGTTCCAGGCCAATAGAGGCTGTGGGATGCGGTAACTAGCACATCCCTTGGCCCGTGCCGCTTCACTCAGCCCCCATTGGCCTGGAATGGCAAACCATGGCCAATGGGAGCTGAAATTGGCCAAACCTGCAGACACTGCAGGTAAACAAATCGTCCTGGCCTGCCAGCAGATTTCCCTGACAGGCCTCGTGCCAAAGGTTGCTGTTCCCTCTTATAGTAGCTCCATCTAGGTTGTATTTCCCTTGTTTGTATATGAGAAGGTCATGTACGGCAGTATCAAAAGCCTTACTAAAGTCAAGATATAACAATTCTAATGCTTCCCCCTCTCCATATGGCTTGGTATCCTGTCAAAGAAAGCTATTAGGTTGATTTAACACAATGATGCTGACTGTTACTTATCACCTTATTTTCTTCCAGGCCTTTTCAAACTGATGGCTAAATGATTTGCTCCATTATATTTCTGGGTACAGAAGTTAAGCTGACTGGTCTGTAATTTCTCAGGTTGTCCTTATTTCCCTTTTTATAGATTGGAACTATATTTGCCCTTTTCCAATCTTCTAGAATCTCTTCTGTTTTCCATGACTTTTCAAATATAATGGCTAATGCTTCAGCTATCTCCTCAGTAAGCTCACTAAGTATTCTAGGATGCATTTCATCAGGACCTGATGGCCTGATGATATCTACCTTGTTTAAGTAATTTTTAACTTGTTCTATCTCTTTCCCTTTTTCAGCCTCTGATCCTACCTCATTTTCATTGGCATTCACTATGTTAGACATCCAATCATCACCAACCTTCTTGGTGAAAACTGACACAAATAAGTCATTAAGCACTTTTGCCATTTCCACATTTTCTGTTATTGTTCCCCCCCCCACCACCCTAATTGAGCAATGGGCCTACCTTGTCCTTGGTCTTCCTCTTCCTTCTAATGTATTTGTAGAATGCTTTCTTGTTACTCTTTATGTGTCTAGCTACTTTGATCTCATTCTGTGCATTGGCCTTTGTCAGGGTTCCTTTCCCACTCTAAACTCCGGAGTACAGATGTGGGGACTCACATGAAAGACCCCCTAAGTTTTTTTCTGCCAGCTTAAGTAAAAACTTCCCCAAGACACACTTCTTTTTTGTCCTTGAAACGGTATGCTGCCACCACTAAGTGATTAACAAAGAATGAGGGAAAGGACCACGTGGAGTTCCTGTTCCCCCAAAATATTCTCTCAAGCCCTTACACCTCGTTTCCTGGGGAGGCTTGAGAAATATATCCTCACCATTTGGTTACAAAGTGATCACAGACCCAGACTCCTGTGTCTTAAGACAATGGAAAAATCAGTCAGGTTCTTAAAGGAAGGATTTTAATAAAAAACAAAAGGTAAATATCACCTCTGTAGAATCAGGACGGAAAATAACTTTACAGGGTAACAAAAGATTAAAAAAGACAACAAAACTCCCTCTAGGCTTAGTTTCACAGTTACAAAAACAGGAATAAACCTCCCTCCAGCAAAGGGAAATTCACAAGCAAAAACAAAAGATAATCTAACATGCCTTGCCTGGCTTTTACTTACTCTTTTTAAAATATCAGAGGTTTGTACAGGATGGTTTATAGGAGAAAGAGTTTTTCTAACTTGATGCTTCTCTGCCTTCCCGGAGAACACACACAAAGCCATCCTCCCCACCCTCCACCCCCCTCAGATTTGAAAGTATCTTCTTTTCCCATTGGTCCTTTTGGTCAGGTGCCAATCAGTTATTTGAGCTTCTTAACCCCTTACAGATAAGGAGGAATTCTAGGCTACCCTTAGCTGTATGGTTATGACAGCCTTTCTAATTTTGTCCCTACATACTTGTGTTATTTGTTTATATTCATCCTTTGTAATTTGACTGAGTTTCAGCTTTCTGTAGGACTCTTCTTGGAGTTTTATATCATTGAAGACCTCCTGGTTAAGCCAAGGTGGTCTCTTGCCATACTTCTGATCTTTCCTATGCAGTGGAATAGTTTCCTCTTGTGCCTTTAATAATGTCTCTTTGAAAAACTGCCAACTGTCTTCAATTCTTTTTCTGCTCAGACTTGCTTCCTGTGGGATCTTACCTACCAACTTCCTGAGTTTGCTAAAGTCTGCCTTCTTGAAATCCATTGTCTTTATTTTGCTGTTCTCCCTCCTATCATTCTTTATAAACATGAACTCTACCATTTCATGATCACTTCAACCCAAGCTGCCTTCCACTTTCAAATTCTCAACCAGTTCTTCTCTATTTGTCAAAATCAAATCTAGAACAACATCTCTCCTAGTAGCTTTCTCCACCTTCTGAAATTGAAAAAAAAGTCTCAAATACATTCCAAGAACTTGTTGGATAACCTGTTCCCTGCTGTGTTATTTTCCAAATAGATATCTGAGTAGTTGAAGTCCGCCACCACCACCACCCCTGTGCTTCGGATGATTTTGTTAGTTGTTTAAAAAAAGCCTCACATACCTCTTCTTCCTGGTTAGGTGGTCCCTAGTAGACCCTTAACATGATATCACCCTTGTTTTTACCCCATTTTTCCTTACCCAGAGACATTCAACAAGTCTGTTTCCTATTTCCATCTCAATCTCAGTCCAAGTGTATATATTTTCCCTTTTTCCCTTCTTGTCCTTCCTGAGCAAGCTGTGCTCTTCTATACCAATATTCCTGTCATGTTTATTATCCCACCAAGTCTCTGTGATGACAACTATGTAATAGTTGTGTTTATTTACCAGCATTTCAAGTTCTTCCGGCTTATTCCCCATACTTATCACATTAGTATACAGATATCTAAGATACTGATTTGATTCCTCCTCTCCAGTTTTGTCTTGTATCTCCTTTATCCCCGCTATAACATCCCATGCTCCACGCAGATTCTGACCTTTCTCCCAGGTCTCCATGTTTTTGACATACCTGTGGACTTTGGTCACCTGCTGTCTTCCTTGTCATCTGTAAATTAATCTGTTTGCTATGATGAGTTGTGCACATTTAATTTCAAGCATGGACCACAATCACGGTTTTGCTTTTGCTCTTCTTACAATGGATTGTTGAGTAAAATGGTTCATTTGTGGACTAGAAAAAAAACACAATTCAGCTGAAAACAAAGAAACCGAAACAGATTCAAAGGAAGCACTGCCACCGCATATATGGGTTTACGTAGTTGTGTGCAAGGAGGGGGATCGTAAACTACTACAGACACAAAGGAGGTGGGGCACACTCAAGTAAGTTTGAGACTCACTGCACTAGTTTGCAAAGAGCACTATTAGTTGGATTATAAGAGGAAAGTGAGAAAAGAGATGAGTGGATGCTTAAGCTTTCTAACCCATTACTTTTTTATTGTTTGAGTAATCATTTCAACTGGCAAAAAGTCAAAATGAAGAGATAATTCTGACAAAAGATATATACATGGACTCTTCTCATTGAACAGCTTAGTTATGATGGGCATTTGTATATTGTGGTAAATCAGTGTTAGTGGCACCAGACACAGGAAAACATCTAGCCAGCTCTGGCATACTAACCATAAAACTCCCATAGACTCATAGACTCTAGGACTGGAAGGGACCTCGAGAGGTCATCGAGTCCAGTCCCCTGCCCTCATGGCAGGACCAAATACTGTCTAGACCATCCCTGATAGACATTTATCTAACCTATTCTTAAATATCTCCAGCGATGGAGATTCCACAACTTCCCTAGGCAATCTATTCCAGTGTTTAACTACCCTGACAGTTAGGAACTTTTTCCTAATGTCCAACCTAAATCTCCCTTGCTGCAGTTTAAGCCCATTGCTTCTTGTTCTATCATTGGAGGCTAAGGTGAACAAGTTTTCTCCCTCCTCCTGATGACACCCTTTTAGATAACATGAAAACTGCTATCATGTCCCCTCTCAGTCTTCTCTTTTCCAAACTAAACAAACCCAGTTCCTTCAGCCTTCCTTCATAGGTCATGTTCTGAAGACCTTTAATCATTCTTGTTGCTCTTCTCTGGACCCTCTCCAATTTCTCCACATCTTTCTTGAAATGTGGTGCCCAGAACTGGACACAATACTCCAGTTGAGGCCTAACCAGCGCAGAGTAAAGCGGAAGAATGACTTCTCGTGTCTTGTTTACAACACACCTGTTAATGCATCCCAGAATCACGTTTGCTTTTTTTGCAACAGTATCACACTGTTGACTCATATTAAGCTTGTGGTCCACTATGACCCCTAGATCTCTTTCTGCCATACTCCTTCCTAGACAGTCTCTTCCCATTCTGTATGTGTGAAACTGATTGTTCCTTCCTAAGTGGAGCACTTTGCATTTATCTTTATTGAACTTCATCCTGTTTACCTCAGACCATTTATCCAATTTGTCCAGATCATTTTGAATTTTGACCCTGTCCTCCAGAGCAGTTGCAATCACTCCCAGTTTGGTATCGTCCGCAAACTTAATAAGCGTACTTTCTATGCCAACATCTAAATCGTTGATGAAGATATTGAACAGAGCCGGTCCCAAAACAGACCCCTGCGGAACCCCACTTGTTATACCTTTCCAGCAGGATTGGGAGCCATTAACAACTACTCTCTGAGTACGGTTATCCAGCCAGTTATGCACCCACCTTATAGTAGCCCCATCTAAATTGTACTTTCCTAGTTTATCTATAAGAATATCATGCGAAACCGTATCAAATGCCTTACTAAAGTCTAGGTATATCACATCCACCGCTTCTCCCTTATCCACAAGGCTCGTTATCCTATCAAAGAACGCTATCAGATTAGTTTGACATGATTTGTTCTTTACAAATCCATGCTGGCTATTCCCTATCACCTTACCACCTTCCAAGTGTTTGCAGATGATTTCTTTGATTACCTGCTCCATTATCTTCCCTGGCACAGAAGTTAAACTAACTGGTCTGTAGTTTCCTGGGTTGTTTTTATTTCCCTTTTTATAGATGGGCACTATATTTGCCCCCTTCCAGTCTTCTGGAATCTCCCCCATCTCCCATGATTTCCCAAAGATAATAGCTAGAGGCTCAGATACCTCTTCCATTAACTCCTGGAGTATTCTAGGATGCATTCCATCAGGCCCTGGTGACTTTCAGGCATCTAACTTTTCTAAGTGATTTTTTACTTGCTCTTTCCTTATTTTCTCTTCTAAACCTACCCTCTTCCCGTAAGCATTCACTATACTAGACATTCCTTCAGACTTCTCAGTGAAGACCGAAACAAAGAAGTCATTAAGCATCTCTGCCATTTCCAAGTCTCCCGTTACTGTTACCCCCTCCTCATTGAGCAGTGGGCCTACCCTGTCCTTAGTCTTCCTCTTGCTTCTAATGTATTGATAAAAAGTCTTCTTGTTTCCCTTTATTCCCATAGCTAGTTTGAGTTCATTTTGTGCCTTTGCTTTTCTAATCTTGCCTCTGCATTCCTGTGTTATTTGCCTATATTCATCCTTCGTGATCTGACCTAGTTTCCATTTTTTATATGCCGCCTTTTTATTTTGTAGGTCACGCACGATCTCAAGGGTAAGCCAAGGTGGTCTTTTGCCACATTTTCTATCTTTCCTAACCATCGGAATAGCTTGCTTTTGGGCCCTTAATAGCGTCCCTTTGAAAAACTGCCAACTTTCCTCAGTTGTTTTTCCCCTCAGTCTTAATTCCCATGGGACCTTGCCTATCAGCTCTCTGAGCTTACCAAAATCCGCCTTCCTGAAATCCATTGTCTCTATTCTGCTGTACTCCCTTCTACCTTTCCTTAGAATTGCAAATTCTATGATTTCATGATCACTTTCACCCAAGCTTCCTTCTACTTTTAAATTCTTAACAAGTTCCTCCCTATTGGTTAAAATCAAGTCTAGAACAGCTTCCCCCCTAGTAGCTTTTTCAACTTTCTGAAATAAAAAGTTGTCTGCAATGCAGTCCAGGAACTTATTGGATAGTCTGTGCCCCGCGGTGTTATTTTCCCAACATATATCTGGATAGTTGAAGTCCCCCATCACCACCAAATCTTGGGCTTTGGATGATTTTGTTAGTTGTTTGAAAAAAGCCTCATCCACCTCTTCCACCTGATTAGGTGGCCTGTAGTAGACTCCCAGCACGACATCACCTGTGTTTTTTACCCCTTTTAGCCTAACCCAGAGACTCTCCACCCTTCCGTCTCCTATGTCCATCTCCACCTCAGTCCAAGTGTGTACATTTTTAATATATAAGGCAACACCTCCTCCCTTTTTCCCCTGTCTATCCTTCCTGAGCAAACTATACCCATCCACACCAACATTCCAGTCATGTGTATTATCCCACCAAGTTTCAGTAATGCCAATAATGTCATAGTTGTATTTATTTATTAGCACTTCCAGTTCTTCCTGCTTATTACCCATACTTCTTGCATTTGTATATCGGCATCTAAGATACTGGTTTGATCTTGCCTCCCAGCTTTGCCCTGACCTTCCTTCCTCTCTGCCATTATAGCCCGTGCTCCCTCCTATTTCCAACCCATCTCCCAGGTCTTGTTCCCCACTTACCTGTGGGCTTTGCTCACCTGTCCCCGTCGAACCTAGTTTAAAGCCCTCCTTACTAGGTTAGCCAGTCTGTGCGCAAATAAGGCCTTTCCCCGCTTCGAAAGGTGAACGCCATCTGTTGCTAGCAGTCCTTCCTCAAATAGCATCCCGTGGTCGAGGAAGCCAAAGCCCTCCTGGCGACACCATCTTCGCAGCCAGGCATTCACCTCCACGATGCATCTGTTTCTGCCCGGACCCCTACCTTCAACAGGAAGAATCGAAGAGAATACCACCTGCGCTCCAAACTCCTTAACCCGTACTCCCAGAGCCCTGTAGTCACTCTTGATCTGCTCAGCGTCACACCTCGCAGTATCATTTTTGCCCACATGGATGAGTAACATGGGATAGTAGTCAGAAGGCCGGATAATCCTCGACAAAGCCGCTGTAACATCTCGGATACGGGCCCCTGGCAGGCAGCATACCTCCCGGGATGAACGGTCAGGGCGACAGATGGGTGTCTCCGTCCCCCTCAGCAGAGAGTCTCCAACCACCACTACCCTACGTTTCTTATCAGTGGTGGCAGCAGACCTCCCAGCCTTAAGGGTATGAGGCTTCACCCCCTTAACTGTTGGGGGTGATTTCTTCTCTCCTGTATCAAGAAGAGCATAATGGTTATCTTTTACCACAACAGGAGGGTTCGCAGCAGCGGTGGAGCACTGCCTGCTGCTAGAAGTAACCAGCTGGCTGTGTCCACCCTGAGCCTCCTCCTCCACTGGTGTGTCAGATACACCCTGAGGCATCTCCTCCTTCACTGGAGTGTCAGTAGTCCTGTCCACTGGGACAGCACCATCAGCTGTCTCCACATGGATACTGTCCAGGAATTGCTCATGGACATAGATGTTCCTCAGCCTGGCCACCTCCTCCTGTAGCTCTCCCACCTGCTGCCTGAGAGATTCCACCAGTAGGCACCTTTCACATTGGATGCCACCCCCAGCCTGGATATCAGTAAGTGGAAATTGCAAATTACAGTCTTTGCAAGCCCACACCAGAATCTGGGTAAAAGCATCCATGCTTTGGTGCTCTGTCTGGCTACAGGCGCAGGTGGAGGAGACAGAAGCAGTGCTGGCACAGGTGTTGCGGGTCCTCCTCACCATTGTAAGCCTCCTTCTGTCAAACGCTCTCAAATTCCTGTCTACAGCTCCCTATCCGCTCCTCTCTGCTGTCAACAGAAAGGTTTTCGATGTGGCTCAGGTTATGGGTTCAGGGGACCAATGGGTCACAGATGAGACTGACAAGGGACCCCCCCACTTCCTACTCCCCTTCCAAACTCCCTTGCAAAACTCCCTGTTAGCAGCTCCTGGTCGCTAAGCTCCCTGGTCGCTTGTGCGCAGCTTTATAAAGCCCTGGCCTGAGTGAATGCCCCGCCCACTGGTTAAGGTTCAGCCAATTACCAGAGGCTTCTAGCTTTCAAACCTTCCTAGTAGCTCCACCTCCAACTGCCAGCTACAGCACACGGTCCTTCAAACAAACAAACCAAACAGACTGACAAACACAAGCTCAGCACACAGCAAGCTTATTATACTGTTTTCAATGCTACCTCAGAACACATAGCACTTACTCTCCTGAGCAATTTCATTTAAGTTAATGGGACTACTTATGGGAGAAGGTGTTACTTAGTGTAAGGGCTGCAAAATAGGGTCTTGTGAAAATAAAAGATTTCTTTGTTATTAGGCAGCTGATCATGTTTGTCAGGAATAGCAATGAGAGCTAATGGCCAGTTCCATTAACCATGAAGCATGTTCTCCTCTGGTTATACTCTAGACTTCAGATTTTTAAGGATTTAAGAAAGTTGGGATTTTTTGGTTAAAAAATTTGCAGCCCCAGTTTTCAGTTTCTTAAAGTCATTCAAGTTCTACAAATACACAAACACACACACAATAGAAACAGGTGTCAGACATCAGTATGGCAGTAGACAGACACTCTCCTGGGTGTCTAATCTCAGGCTTCCCGTCAACCTGTTTCCTGAGGGTTGAGAATCCCCCTTGAGTACCCCACAAAGAGCATCAACCTTGGGTGCTCCAGCATGTCTTTCCAAGTCATGCAGCCTATCTTCCAAAGCCGGGCAGCAGCATAGAAGAGACGTTGTGTGTCTAGGCCAAATCTGAGTGAATGGTATTGTGACCTGGCCAATGGGGTTGCACTGCCACTCAAAACTGTGTCAATTCAAAGCAAACTGAAGTCATGCAAAGACTTTTGTTGCTTTCAGTGGGTTTTGGATCAGACCCTGGGTGATGAAAGTATGTGGGACAACATACTTTTCCTTAGGCAGAAACCAGAGAATTAGTTTCCTGTCCCAAAACCATTCCCCAGAATGAGGAATATGGAACAAAAACAACCCCAGTGAAAAAAAGTTAGAAAAGGGGTCTCATGGATTGTTGGCTGCTTTTGCTGGAAAGAAAGAGTGAAAAAGAATATTTTTAAGAGGTGTTCCCAAGTATAGCAATATTTTTGGTTTATTTTATGCTGGGACAAACGAGTAATCAATAAAAGAGCTGGTATGTTCTGATAAAGTAGGTTATATCTAGTCATGTTAACCAATACAGAAAGTTATTTAAACACATGAGTTCTATTTCTATGTAGAAGATCAATACAAGCTATCTTTTAAATGTAATCCAGCTAGGCTCAGTCAGAGTAATAGCGTAGTCTAAAATAGACGTAGCATCAGCCTTTGGATAAGAAAAATGTTTTCCCCAGCTTGATTCTGTTTTCTGTTAAAAAAATGGTTTTAAATGTCTGAAGGTACTAAATATATTGAGCAAATTGAAATTTTATGCCAACAACGGAAGCATACAAAGGGTATGGCAATATGTGTTTTCTTTCGTCATGCACATTGCTCTCCTTGACTACATTTTTCTAAGCCCATACATCAATCAATCTCCCAGTGTGTTTGCAAGTTTAATATTATTATATCCATGTTAATTTTTGCTGTTGCTCTACAGTGCCACCAGGATTTTTTTATTGCTGAAAACACATTTGCTGTATATAATCGATATAATAACAGTGTAATTGGAAATTTCAGTGAGCAAAACTATTTATTCCCCATCTCTGGAGCATAGCGAAGGAAAAAGCTATCTGACTTTGCTGAGATTGTAGTCTGGATCTCTCATTCCACAGAGTGGTGAAAATCCTAGGCTTCTGTACATTCATTTTACCCTACAACTACTAATGTGATGGGTGAACTCCAAAGCGTTAAGTGTCAGATTCTCATTCCAGTATCAGTGGCACAAAGAATGTAGCCATAATTGATCACCAGGGAATTTTCCTCACAGAGGGGAAATCCCTTTTGAAATAAAGTTAATAGAGGCAGCAACTGTACTAGCTGCCTAACTATCCCTGATGGCAAAGGTGTGTCGAGATGAGGAGGCAGAGCTAACCCCATCTAACATCCTCTGATGTAGACTCCATTATAGACCCTATGCCAGTGGCATAAGTAAGAGCAGTCTCTTGGTTGCTGCCTCTTTTGCTGTGGTAGTGCTGACAGGGCATGGAAATCATAACTTCCCTTGGTCTCACTCTCTTGTCTGTCCTTGTCCAAGCTCAGAGTTCAGCTGCTGGAGAAACATGGCCTGTAGAGTTCATGTTTGGTTGACATAAGTATAAAAAGTTCAATGGTTTATATGACTTTTCCGAGTTTGCAAAAGAGGGCTAGCAATCTCACAAAAACAAACATTTTGATAGGATTTTTATACCTATGCATCCTGCTGTAATTAACAAGACCTCAGCCTCTCCGATGGCATGATGGCATGGTATGATATATTGGTGATTCTAGAATGTGCTTTCAGTATGGCAGATATGATGTAAAACACACTGATAATAGACAATCTGGAAATTTACACAGAGCTTTTGCTTGTAATTTTCAACACTCCGGAAAGAGATTTAGTGCTGAACCTTTAACAACTAAGATTTCATCAGGCTGTATTATCCTTCCAGTACTAGCAATATTTGATGAAGCTGTGTGAGCATCATTGCATTCTGAAAGGTCTAGTGGTTTCATGAACCTAAGACAGTAGTAATGGGATTAATGGGAGCCATCATCTCATGATGGCATGTTCCTTTGCATTATTTAAATTTTGAGTTACTCCTACATAATTATATATTTCATAATCAAGATGAAGCAGTGCTTTGAATAGATAGATGTCAGACTGTAACTGAATAATACATTTCATAGCAAAATATAGACAGGCTCTTAATTCTAAATTATACAGACTGTGCCACAACAAGAACTATGCCTGGCATTAACATAGTGGATAATGCTATGTTTGTATGCCATTACTGTGCACATATAATAGACAAATAATTATTCCAACTTACTATCTATCCATAATCTACAGTATATAAGAGGCTAAATTTGGCATTTAAAAACTTAAATGACCATGCAATGACAACCCAAGCTCAAATGCAATTCCTACAAATATAGATCCATTCTTTTTTAACTGGAATTCTGTAGCTTTGTAATACTGTACCATTACCAGGAATACCAGTAAAATGAATAGAAAAATGAATAGAAAAAACATTGAGTAGCTGTTTTGCTCATTTTTGCCCATTATTGCTCCAGGTCAGAAAAGCATCTCTTTTCAGGACCGGCACTTGAATGTGCAGTTGGCTTTGAGAGTGTGCTATAGTCCATCAGGATAGCCAGTGATGATGATGAGTCTCATTGAACTCAATAAGACTTAAGCACATGATTAAAGTTAAACATGTGCTTATGTGCTTTCCTGATTCAGGAAAATGATTCAATTATGTAAGAAAATAAGTAGATTCACCAGATTTGATCAACATTATAGAACACTGAAAACTTATAGTAAATATTTTAAAAATGTTATTTATTAAAATATCTGGCTAGATCAGAGGTCGGCAACCTTTCAGAAGTGATTTGCTGAGTCTTCATTTATTCACTGTAAAGTTTTGCATGTCAGTAATAATTTTAACATTTTTAGAAGGTCTCTTTCTATAAGTCTATAATATATAACTAAACTATTGTTGTATGTAAAGTAAATAAGGTTTTTAGAATGTTTAAGAAGCTTCATTTAAAATTAAATTAAAATGCAGAGTCTGCTGGCCAGGCCCGGCGCAGTGTGAGTGCCACTGAAAATCAGCTTGAGTGCTGCCTTCAGCACGCGTGCCATAGGTTGCCTACCCCTGGGCTAGATCCTAGGCTGGCAGGAATGAGTATAGTTCCATTTAAGATAATGGAGCTATGCCAATTCACAGTTGATGAGAATATGGTCCACTGAATGAAAACACTAGGGACAACAGCAAAGGTGGCTGCACCCATCTAACTGAAGGCAGAAGTGGGTATTAGATATTTATGTTTGAATTTGAGTGAAGGTGTACCTATTTGTGTTTAAAAGAGTTACCCCTGTCAGTTTAAGTAATTTGAAATGTACTGGCTGGTGAGTCTTGCCCACATGCTCAGGGTTTAACTTATCGCCATATTTGAGGTCGGGAAGGAATTTTCCTACAGGGCAAATTGGCAGAGGCCCTGGAGGTTTTTCACCTTCCTCTGCAGCGGGGAGCATGGGTCACTTGCTGGATGATTCTCCGCAACTTGAGGTTTTTAAACCATTATTTGAAGACTTCAATAACTCAGACATAGGTTAAGGGTTTGTTACGGGAGTGGGTGGGTGAGATTCTGTGGCTTGCATTGTGCAGAGGGTCAGACTAGATGATCATAATGGTCCCTTCTGACCTTAAAGTCTATGAGTTAGTACCATTGAGAAACATGATATTTATGATTATACCATTTAAGTACTGACTCTGGCACAGGAGAGGGGGGAGTTGCATCACCTCTGGAAAATTCTGGGACTCATGCCCCCAGAGATTGCAATTGTTGTGCCTCTCCTTAGAAAAATCCAACATGAGCTTCCTTCCACAGCCAATTATCTCCATTGGATAGTGCAGATGGGGAAAGTGCTATGGTTTCACCACCTTGTTTCCCTTCTTCCTCTTCCCTTTGGCAGTGTTGTATGCACAGGTGCTGGCTTCTAATTTTCCCCGGGGGCGCTCAAGCCCTGCTCAGCCCCAGACCCCGCTTCCACTCCACCCCTTCTCACAAACCCCCATGCCTGATCCACTCCCATACCCACTCCACTCGTTCCCCCAAGGCTCCACTCCCTTCCCACCTATTCCTTCCCCCATCCAACCTCTTCCCCACCCCATTTTGCACCTTCCCCCAAATTTCCCCCATCCCCGCTCCTTCCACTGTCTTCCAGTGCCTCCTACACACCACTGAACAGCTGTTCCATGACGTGCAGAAGGCACTGGGAGGGAGGAAGAAGAGCTGATTGGCAGGGGCTGAAGATAGGTGGGAGTAGGGGCTGGAGGGGAGCTTGGATAGCAGTGGGTGCTAAGCATCCACTAATTTTTTTCCTTGGAGCACCCAAAGAGACAGCAGCTATGGTTGTATGCCCCAGAAGGCACTAGTAAAGGAGAAGTCTATTTGATTTATTTGGCACCATAGACCACTGTACTTAGTCATTACACTTGGACGTGAATATGGATTTGGATTACAAGTCCTTCCAACATTTTAGGGTGTTAATATTGGATGTTTGGTGTTATGTCCATCTCAGTTAGAACAGGGAATAAAAATCAACATGCCTGTAAATGAACAATGTTAATCACTGACAAATATGACATTTCTGTAGAGAAAATGGTGAGAAAATACAAAGTTCCAAAGTTCTGAAATTGTCCTCTCTTAAAAACAGCCTGAGGGAAAATTAGACAGGTCATCAACACCATTTTCTTCTCTCTGTGTTCACCCATCTTATTCCTTGTGAGAGAGTGTTCTTTATCTCCCATGCACTGAGACAAAATCAGCATCTCCCATGATACAGAGTGCTCTTATATGTTCAAAAGTTTGGTGCAAACATGTTTTGATTTCACATGCTGCTTTAGAAAGAATGTGAAAAACATAAAAGGAATGAAGGACAAAATGAATTCCTTTCAGCACTCTTTTCATATAGCCTTTACTCTCAGAAATACTGGACAGATCTACACTTGAAACTTTTGCCAATATAGTGCTGTTGGTTAGGAGTGTGACTTTTATGCAATTTTTATATTGCCAAAAGCCTTAGCATAGCCACAGCTGTGGCAGCATACAAGAGCTTGTGTCTATTTTAAAATCAAGATGGGATATTTTTCTAAAAGATATGCTCTTGGAATTATTTTAGGAAAGTTCTACGGCCAGTGTTATTCAGGAGGTCCAGCTATTAAAATACATCACAATATCACTCTGCAAATTTCTTTCTGTGTCCTGACACCACTGGTTCTCCCATATTTAGCTGCCTTTAAGTGATAGCCAAGGCTGAAGGACATTTATCTACAGAAAGGTTTAGATGATTAGTCTCAGATATGCATTGAGCGTTGTGCTTTCAGTGACTGTACATATTCCTGATTCTGACAAGACACGACAGTTGTTGATATTGATAACTGCTGAACCCACAAGCGAGTGTGAATTTTGTTCTGTTGGTGACTGTAATTTATTTCACTTATTTGGGCACAACATACTTTCTGTGGCCACACCTACTGAGAGCTTTCCATGTCAGCAACTATATGCTTTTATATTTGATCCTAAGGTGAGCCTTGCAATTTTGCACTCCTCTTATGCTGCATACCCTTTTGTCCGTAAACTGTGCTTGCATGCTTTTTTAATGCATGTTCTGTCTTTGTGTTCTTGATGGATAAGGGGAGATTGGCCCATTATAGTTAAAATTTTAATGTGAATGTGTGAGAATGAGAGAGAGGAAGAAGTAATTTTCTGGAAAAAAGGATACTTTTCAATATAAGATATTACTTATTAAATTTAGGTTAGAAAATATTTAAATATTTAAAGTTATTTGGAAATAAATTTTGAAATTATGGCAGCTCCCAGGACTCTTTGGCTCCTAAGCTGAGTTGAAACTTAATCACTGACTTCTGAGTCCCATATTTAATAAAAAGTTTGCACTACAGTACATAGTCATTTAAACAAGATGCAGTTTAAAGTAACATTGATAGGGTTATGTCATAGTTTGAAAGAGTTAATCTGATTCCAATGATAAATGAAGCTGCTAGATTAACCGGTAGAAGCATGGGAAAATCAGTGCTAATAGACATTATTTTAACAAATTGCCTTTTCAAATCACTTTCCTTTGGGTTTTTAGGCAGGATTTCATCAATTACATTCTTACAGCTCACATTAATTATAGACATTTAAAAATTTCCTGCATGAATATTTTAGAAAAAAAATGATAAGCAAACTCTTTGTGTAAATTAGCCATGCCTGTTGATACAAACTTTTACGTAAATGATGCATCACATGCAACTAATTTAAAAACTCTCCTTTTGAGGGACAGTCATAAAGAGAAGACATAAAAAGAAAACCTAACCCCTGAAGTTACTTTTTATACATGCTTCTTTATATTTCTTTTTAGTTTCCTCATTGATTAGCACCACTAGATATTTCTCCATGTTCTGTACCCAGCCTCACTTTAGATGCCTATTCTTTTCAAGTAGACCTTAATTTTCACTCAGATTATCACTTATGTAGACCGAGGCACAAAGTCACCTACTCAAAGTCACACATTTTGTGGTGTGAGAACCCTGTGTTCTGTCTTTCAGCTATTTGCTGTAACTGGTTTTCGCAGCCTTCCCTTGGAATGATTCCATATTGCTAGAATTTGATAGTTAAGTCAAAAGGAAGTTTCATGGAAGGAAGAAAATATTACTGCAGGCTAAAAATGGTTTGTCAGCATATGTTAATGTACAGGAATAGCTGTGGTGTCCTAAATGTGTTACTATACTGTAGAGGATACTGGCTTGAGGGAGGAATTTAGTTCCTGCAGGAAAGGTTTGTACCCCTTAGGGACAACAAAATATTCAGGTGACCAAACATGAACCGGCAAATATGGGAGAAATTGTCTTGTGTTTTGTAGGGCAGCTACCCTCCTTGATGGATGTTGCCAACTCTTTTGTTGCACAAAGAAGATAAGCACACTGAATAGATCTATTAAATTATCAGCCAGCTCATCAGCTGGTGTAAATCATGTAGATACATCAAATGAAGCTACATTAATATACATCAGTGGAGAGTCTAGCCCAGTGGTTCTCAAACTTGGACCGCTGCTTGTTCAGGGAAAGCCCCTGGATGACTGGGCCAGTTTGTTTACTTGCTGTGTCCACAGGTTCAGCCAATTGTGGCTCCCATTGGCTGTGGTTCATCGTTTCAGGCCAGTGGGAGCTGCAGAAAGGGCGGCCAGCATGTTCCTCACCTATGCCGCTTCCCACAGCCCTCCTTGGCCTGGAGCAGTGAACCGCGCCCAGTGGGAGCCACGATTGGCTGAACCTGCAGACGTGGCAGGTAAACAAACAGACCTGGCCCACCAGGGGCTTTCCGTGAACAAGCAGTGGCCCTAGTTTGAGAACCACTGATCTAACCTATTAATGTTCCCAGAAAACTGAACCAGCAGTCTCAATACTATAGGTATATCACAAATACCTATTGAAGCAAGAGTCTGTGAATTTCTCAAAAGTACTACACAAGAATTCACATTAGAAGAAATATCCTCATGCCAATTTTATAGCCACTTAATTGTTTTTCTCAGAAGAACTCTTTAGTGACCTGCATGTATTAACTTCACTCCCCCCTCATCCCCCATGGACTGAGAATAGATACATACAAAAGGCTTCTAGCTATAGTGTATCTGACCTCTTTACTTGAAAGTGATGTATGGTAAGGTCAATATTTGCTGTGAACTCTTTATTGAAATTGCATCTTCAGATAATGAACCTTGCAGCTTATGAAAAATTTAAGGAGTATTAAGAATATGCAATCTGAAACCCCCCCACAGAAACATAGTGATAAATGAAAGAATCAGACAGATCTGATCCTGTTGATTTAAAGCTTTCCCTTTAGGAGTCTTCACTGGGAAATGGCATTGGCAGACCACCTGTGTTTATTAAAAGGATGTTTATTTTAATTTAAGTTCAATCTATTTTTACACTAATGACAATGCCATTTTAAGGCATGACAGGCCATTTTAAGAACAGTTGCTTAAACTCAAATTATAGTTCAATTGTATAATGAATCCTCTGAATTTCTTCTCAGATGTTTGAACTGGCTTGTGACTTGTGCCAATAGTATGTAGCTTCTCCCAAACTATGTGGCAGTCTGGTTTATGATAAAAAAAAGTTTCCTTGAAATCCACATTTAAATACATTAATTGGTCTCCCATTTTAAATCTACAGACCTTGATGCAGACTAAATATGGTCAAACTCTATGAGTGTCATTCTCAGTTTTATTACACCAGTTTTATTCCAGTCTCACTGCATTTATTTCAAGCCCATTTTGCTTAATTTTACACCCACTTAAGCAAAATTAACTAGGAAAATGGAGGAAAACATTCATAGCACATGTTCCACCTGTGTTCAGATTGTTGTTGCAATGACTAGGCTCCTGCATATTTGTAAACCTAAACCCAAAGGCCCATCCCATCCCAACAAGATCTATTCCCTTAGGCTTTTAACTCCTTCACTATGTGACCTAATTCCCTGCCATGCTAGAGTTCATGCTCCATACATATGACTTTATTTTAAAGTTTTCTAGGGAGATAGTCTTTCAACTAAAGCTGACAAGAACAGCTTTATCTTTTTGTAAAAGGGTTTCATCTCGAATGGGACAAAAAGCCAACCCTCCTCCGCAATTTTTTTCCATAAAAGTGAAACCCCATAATATTTCTTTTTGGAGACACTGAAATGTGGTCTTTCCTAAGTGAAACATGCTTCCTGGGTCTCCAGACTGACCCACAATTTTACCTGGATTATGCTAACCATTAAAAAATTTCAGCATATCAATTAATTTTATTGTTGACATCTGTGCTGAAATGCAGTAAAATTTTGTTGTCTACTCTACAGATTGTCAATGTATTTCCTAGGACCAGGATAGAAGCTTACATCCCTACCTTCCTCTGTCCCATAACAAACACCCTGAAAAGTCTGTGTATCACCTAAAAATGGGAGAAATTCATCCTTAGTATAACTCCAGGTTGAATCCAGCACAAGTTTAGTTCTTCACCAGGCTACAGAGCCGAAGTTGTGATGAGTCTCCTAAGGGATACTATGATATATTGAAGCCTATCGCATTGAATCAATCATATCATGTTGCATTAATTATGAAGTAATAGAATACAGACTGATTTGTATCTGAAGTGTCATAAAATTCATAGAGACATAAAACAACAAAATGCTGAAGTGTTTGAATTGCTTTAAATTTGCAACTGTTCCCACTCGTCAATAACCTTGAATTATTATGACAATGATTTAAGTGAATAGTTCTAGATAGTGATTAACAATGATGGAATAGTTAATTGTGTCACAGAGGAGAAGTATAAGAGTCTTAGGTGTTGATTAATTTGGGGGAAAGGAGTGCCTCACAGAAGAAGGGCTCCACATTAACCAAAGTGGACCCAGGCTGCTGGCATTACAAAATAACAAGAGTTTGGAGGTTCAGAAAAGCTGACAGCTACTGAAGAACACACAAGTTGAACAAAAACATGTCCTAAAGATAGCTGCAAAAGAAAGATATCCCTGGCTTCAGCAAAGCATAGGCCTAAAAAAGTATCTAAATTAGAGGAGGGACAGACTGAGATCACATAAATCATTCTGGACAAGTAAAATACAAATAGATACAGAGACTAACTAAATAAAACTAGAAATGCCTATGTGGCAGGGTGAGAACCATAAAAGCAAAACCAGGCAAACTAGAGTGTCTGATAATGGAAGAGAATTTCCAATAATAAGCATGGCTGAAGCAGAATAAGAGTACTTCTAATCTGTTCAACTGATTGCACTGCATGGCCTTAACCTTTCTCTCCCTCTGTTTGCCCATTTGCCGACAGGTTACAGTGGTATTTATCCTTCCTCCTAGCTGTTGGGACATACAACTAAAGTTTATAAAGCACTTTGAGATCCTCCTCTGGAAGATGCTTTATAAGTGCAGGCAAAGCCAACAAGTGAGTAACTGATAATGTGGAAACTTTGAATTTCTTTGCTTTTGTGTGCTTAAGTCAAACACAATATTATTGCAGTGAAATCTTGTATATAATACACCAAAAAATGTGCAGATCCCAAATTATCTCCTTTTCTCTCCTACTCATAGATTATTCGACATACCTTCTTTTAGCTGATTGCTGCTGCTCTGGAAGTGGGTATTTACATGTTAGTAGCAGCAATGTGTCACATTTCTGCTCCACCGCATTGCACAGCTTTAAATCTCTTAGATCGCATCTTGTGTTATGTCATTTCACGTTGGCTTTACTGTGTGACACAACATAATATGATAGGAGGTGACAGAAGTAATGTAATGCAATATGATGTATCAGAAATTTAAAGGGTGTAGAGATTAGTCATTTGGTGTCAATTTAAATAGGAGGTTTCAAAGTCAAAATGAATCTGGCAGACACTAATGGAGTGAATGATACAGAGACTATTGTAGCTGTGAAACTCTGCACTCTGAAGTTCGTCAAACTAAATTTAGGTGGTTCATAAAAATAGTCTGAAATATTAGGAGAGGTTCTGCATCTGTGGTTGATACTGATGTGCAGCTTGGGCAAGATCTAAATGACAGATACTGTAAAATATTCTTCTTCCCCTCCCCACTCTTTTTTCCTGCTGATTATTTGTTTTGTTGCGTTCTTCAATGAACTGTGGACTAGGGAAAAAAAGTTTATAACGATTGGATGACATCGTTGCACTAGGTTATACCAGATAACCTTATATTACATGGACTGGCATTAAAGATGTCAATGAAACTGAAGTGCCCACTCTATGTTCAACATATTATTTTAACACTATTTTTATTTTGGACTCTTTTACTTGTTAATGTTATATGGTATTTAGATGTCAAGATGAAAAGCACCGCAGGAAGAAAAAGAAAGAAAGAATTTCCTTTTTATCTATTACTATTCAAAGATCAGATGATTTCCATGTTTTTGTTAGTGACAGAAAAACTTAAAGTTTTGGACGTTCGGTTGCTTACACAAACCATCTGCATTCTTGAGGCTTCCTGATTATGTTTCCCTAGGCAAGTCTTTTTCCCTGTTCCAACACATTTTCTGGCAGTGAGTTAGCCATTCTGGGAGCAGCCATGTGGTACATGTACTTCTCCATCACAGCTGGTATGTGGCAGAAGAACTCAATAGTCATCTGACTTGTATTTTAAACTTTAAAGAAACTCTTGGCCTTTCTTATAATCTGTACCCCAGAGTGTAAGGAGTTCAAACTAACTGTGCAAAACACTCACCTCCTATAATGAAAGAACCAATAAATCCTCCATGATCTGACCCTGAAAGAGAAACTTGGTTAAAGTTAAAGGGATTGGGCTGCTCAGGGCTTCCAAGGGAGGAAAAAGGGCTGGATTTAGGACAGGAGTTATTTAGGGCTATATATGAGATGGAGAAAAGCAGAATGCCCTGGGAGCTTGGCAGTGATCCAATGAAGTAGTACAAAGCACAAGAGCAAAGTATGCCTTTCTCCTAGGAAAGGTATCAAGCATATTTTAGAACAATGTATATGAATTGCAGGGTCCAAAGTGGGATGTTATAGACAGGGTGAATGCACTATAGCTGATAAGAATTAAAGACAGCTTTAATTCCTCTTTTACTACTATCTAACTATAGCTCCTCAACAAAAGAAGATTCCTTTACTGAGAACTGCTGACCTACCCAATGATTCTTCCCTTTGTGAGCCTCCAAAGCATGAGCTTTATGCCATTTTTTCACCAACATAAAAGGAAGCTTGTGTTAACAGTAAGAAAAATGGTTAAGTGGTTTTGCCTATATTTCAGGAGAGACCACATTTGCTCCACTGTGTTGAGAAACAAGAAAATAAGCTCTACTGCCAGTTTTGCCAACAGTGAGATTTTTCCCTTCATGCAGCTCTTGCAGTTATCATTGTTCCCCATGGAATGATAGCATAATGTAGTTATTTCAAACAGCATGTAGTGTTTTATACTGAATGATTTGTGTCATTGTCATCATCCTAACAGAATCAATAGGAAATGTTTTAGATGATATTGGACCAAGAACTATGGGTACATTGACTCAGAAGTAGCTCCAACTGTGGGCAGGAGGATGGATCCAGCGAACCAACTAACCCTCCTCTTTATCCCTCACATCCATGGTCCTCTGGAGCAAGGACCTAAATCTTAAATCTTGTCCCTGTGAAAGACTGGTGAGGATAGTTCAGGATATTTTAGAGAAAGTAATAATGCTTGGCACAGTGGTGGTTGTGGATAATCTATATGGAAGAGGAAAACAATAGAGAAATAACATAAAACAAGCTAGAGATCATTTCTTCCCAGGGCTGAAGTGAGTAACTCTTAAAGGAACACAAAGGGCTATGAATTGATAGGAAACTTTTAAAATGATAATTCTTAAGAAGTTAAAGTGGTGCAAAACCACACATTTTGCAGAGCAGAAGTTGTTCAACTGTCATTTTTTTCCCTCTTACTATTATTCTCCCTTCCAATCTACTATCTTTTATACTGATATATTTTATCTCATCTTCAATTCAGCATCAATCCTGCAGACACTGACTCACAAACCTAACTTTGCAAATATGAATACGCCCATTGAACTCAGTGGAAATATATACATAAAATTAAGCATAACAATTTGTAGGATTGAGGTCAAAGACTGTAAACCGTTTGGGGAAGGGACTGTGTCTTCCTATATGTCTGTATAGTACCTATCACAATGGGATCCTGATCCTGATTGGATCCTGTGGGAGAGTTTGTTTATTGTGATCTTAGTGCCTCATAACCCTCTGACTCTCCAATTAATACATGCACCCTATGTGTTTCAAATTATGTCCCACCTCTTGGGGTCTGGTTTGGTTTGCCACAGCAAGGAATAAACAGACACTTCTTTTGGTCCTTCCAGTAACAAACATCTCTTCCCCTAGACTGCAGTTTCACAATTTCTGCTAGCTCTCTGGGTTTAGCCCTTCATGCTTCTAGATTCCAGGACCTAAGTGCATAAGTTCCTTCTGTTATTTTTGCCAGTGCTTGGCTCTCCATGAGAATAAGGCAGCTTTCATCCTGTGTTCTTGGTCTCTGTAGATCTATTCCTTGGCACTCTTTTCACAGGAAACCACCCATTCCAGATTCTTCCCAACAAATAACCACCACAATCCTGGTGAGCTACTCTCACCTGCTGAAGACCCCATTTTTCTGGAGGAAAACCTTCCAGGAGGTTCCCTCTTTATGTGAAAGGCAGACTCTTGAGACGAGGCATTGCTTCCAAGCTGCTGCTATATTGCCATTGATCACCTGGCTCCAATGCAGGGCAGAGTCTGTCTTAACTTTTACAAGCCCAGCTCACCCTGTGGCACATCATTCCCTACCTCATCACAAGAAGTGTGGAAGTCAGTGCACTTGGCAGTAGCCCAGCTCACTGTCAATGCAGGAATGGGGTCTGTGCACGTCATTGCAGAGACCAATCATACAAATAAATTGCAGACACTATCATGCAAATAAATTAACAGAGGCGTAGCTCTGCTGATGATGAAAAGTATCTTACATTTCTAATTTCTATTAGTCTATGAGTTACTAGAGCTGTGCAAAAGAATTCTCATTACTGAGTAAAATAGATACAAATCATTTAATTTTATTGGTAGGCTATAACAGGCAAGTCACCATTTTTTGCTGTTGTTCTTATCTCCATTTCTGGTGAAAGGAAGAATGGTTTGTGTGTGTGTTTGTTGGTGGGGAGGAGAGGGATTTTCATCTTGCTTACAAGGTACCGACTCCTAGTTTCAAAGAACTCTCATGTTAATAGCTACAATGCTCTTTCAGAATTTTGGCATGACTATTTGTGGCTTGTGGTAGTGGGTTTCTGTGGTCTCCCATTGCTGTGATTTTAAGCACATTATTCTGAAATGCTAAAAAATGTTGGTTGTGGAAGCATAGGAATGGAATAGGAAGTGTTTTCAAAAGAACGCATTTTATATTATTTGGATTTTGTGCATGTGATAGGATTCAAAATGACAGCATCTGCTATTTATTAATTATCAGGCCCTTTCTATGTCCTTTGAAAAGATACTTGAGCAGCCTTTTCTGCCATCTGCCACCAAGATGGATAGGTTTGTCCACAAACATATCATTTTATACATTAATTATGAAGTGGATAATATCAAGTCACTTGCATGAGGGCGTGCCAAGTTATTACACTAGTCTTTCTTATAAATATACATAATTTATATAATGTGATAAAGTATAATATTTAAGATACACACAGCTAAAGAGGGTTTTAAACCGCATTTATTTTTCACTCTGCTGGTCAGTGTGGTTGCCCTAAAGGGCTCAGAGTGCTTGCAATTATTTTTGATAATTATCATTACCGCTCTACAATAGGATATTACTTGCTGTAAGAAGTGCCATGCTAACACTGGAGCTAAATCCTTTTTCCAGTTACACCTATGTAAACTACAAAATAACCACACTGAAGTCAACGAGGTTACTTTATATTTACTCCAGCCTAACTGAAATCAGAATCTGGCCCTCCTCTCTTGATGTGCTTCCAATGCATTAGGATGTAGAAATACTAATTCATGCAAATGGATATTTAAAAGAAATTGTACTGCATTCCAAATAGACCTACTCAACTGATACCATGCTGATGACTTTTCTATTTATGATGACCAAATAAAATATACATGTTGATAGTAGAAATGTCCAGCATGATTGTTTGTTTCTCTTGCTTTAGCAATTTGAGACAGTTTTATGAGGTTGCTTCATGTCATAAAAATACAGCTTCTCTAAGTCTTTGAAAACACTGTAATAATGCAGAAAAAAGGACTGTCACAAACAAAGCAGAACTGAAGACTTATAAGCACCAAAACTCTGGAAAATACTACCTTGCTTTAAAACACAGCGCATACTACATGTCAGATAATCTCTGGCCTTTTCATAACTGGCAGATGGGGAGAATGCAAGGAGTCTTCTCCCTGCCACAAATACTCATGCAATCTGTACAAGGGCCAAGAACAGTGGCAGTTCTTGTCCTAAGGAGAATTAATGCAGATTGTATCAGAGGAGTAGCCGTGTTAGTTTGGATCTGTAAAAGCAGCAAAGAATCCTGTGGCACCTTATAGATTAACAGACGTTTTGCAGCATGAGCTTTTGTGGGTGAATACCCCCTTCGTCAGATGCATGTAGTGGAAATTTCCAGGGGCAGGTATATATATGCAAGCAAGCTAGAGATAACGAGGTTAGTTCAATCAGGGAGGATGAGGCCCTGTTCTAGTAGTTGAGGTGTGAAAACCAAGGGAGGAGAAACTGGTTTTGTAGTTGGCAAGTCAGTCACAGTCTTTGTTTAATCCTGAGCTGATGGTGTCAAATTTGCAGATGAACTGAAGCTCAGCAGTTTCTCTTTGAAGTCTGGTCCTGAAGGTTTTTTGCTGCAGGATGGCCACCTTAAGGTCTGCTATAGTGTGGCCAGGGAGGTTGAAGTGTTCTCCTACAGCTTTTTGTATATTGCCATTCCTAATATCTGATTTGTGTCCATTTATCCTTTTCCATAGAGACTGTCCAGTTTGGCCGATGTACATAGCAGAAGGGCATTGCTGGCATATGATGGCGTATATTACATTGATGGACGTGCAGGTGAATGAACCGGTGATGGTGTGGCTGATCTGGTTAGGTCCTGTGATGGTGTCGCTGGTGTAGATATGTGAGCAGAGTTGGCATCGAGGTTTGTTGCATGGATTGGTTCCTGAGCTAGGGTTACTATGGTGCGGTGTGCAGCTACTGGTGAGAATATATTTCAGGTTGGCAGGTTGTCTGTGGGCGAGGACTGGCCTGCCACCCGAGGCTTGTGAAAGTGTGGGATCATTGTCCAGGATGGGTTGTAGATCCCTGATGATGCATTGGAGTGGTTTTAACTGGAGACTGTGTGTGATGGCCAGTGGAATCCTGTTGGTTCCTTTCTTGGGTTTATCTTGCAGCAGGAGGCTTCTGGGTACACATCTGGCTCTGTTGATCTGTTTCCTTATTTCCTTGTGTGGGTGTTGTAGTTTTGAGAATTCTTGGTGGAGATTTTGTAGGTGTTGGTCTCTGTCTGAGGGCTTAGAGCAAATGCGGTGTACCTCAGTGCTTGGCTGTAGACAATGGATTGTGTGATGTGCCCGGGATGGAAACTGGAGGCATGAAGGTAGGCATAGCGGTCGGTAGGTTTTCGGTATAGGGTGATGTTAATGTGACCATCACTTATTTGCACCGTGGAGTCTAGGAAGTGGACCTCCTGTGTAGATTGGTGCAAGCTGAGGTTGATGGTGAGGTAGAAGCTGTTGAAATCGTGGTGGAATTTTTCCAGAGTCTCCTTCCCATGTATCCAGATAATGAGGATGTCATCAATGTAGCGTAGGTAGAGAAGGGGCGTGAGTGGACGAGAGCTGAGGAAGAGTTGTTCCAGGTCGGCCATAAAAATATTGGCATATTGTGGGGCCATGCAGGTGCCCATAGCGGTGCCACTGATCTGGAGATATATATTGTCATCAAATTTGAAATAGTTGTGCATGAGGATAAAGGCACAGAGCTCAGCAGCCAGTTGTGCTGTGGCATCATCAAGGATTCTGTTCCTGACAGCTTGTATTCCATCTGTGTGTGGGATGTTTGTGTAGAGAGCCTCTACATCCATGGTGGCTAGGATGGTGTTTTCTGGAAGGTCACCAATGCATTGTAGTTTCCTCTGGAAATCAGTGGTGTCACAGAGATAGCTGGGAGTGCTGGTGGCATAGGGTCTGAGGAGAGAGTCCACATATCCAGACAGTCCTTCAGTGAGAGTGCCAACGCCCGAGATGATGGGGCATCCAGGATTTCCAGGTTTGTGGATCTTGGGTAGTAGATCCACAAACCTGGATCTTCTTGTGCTGTTGGTGGGAGGGTACCTGCATATCAGTTCTCTGTTCAGTGTTGTTCTGAAAGTATTCTTTGAGTCGGAGACGGCGAAAGTAGGCTTCCAGATCAGTGCAGAACTGTATCATGATGGTGGGGGTTGCAGGGCAGAAAGAGAGTCCCTGAGATAGGACAGACTTTTCTTCTCGGCTGAGTGTGTAGTTGGATAGATTGACAATATTGCTGGGTGGGCTAGGGGTACCATGGTTGTGGCCCCATGTGGCAGGCAGGAGTTTAGACAGGCCACTTCCCTCGGATCCCACTGAGGAATACCCTAAGAAACTGCACCATCTATTCAGGACACTCCCTACACTAACACCGGAACAAGTCAACATACCCACACCCTCATAGCCCCGCAATATGCCAATATTTTTATGGCCAACCTGGAACAATGCTTCCTCAGCTCTCGTCCACTCATGCCCCTTCTCTTCCTACACTACACTGTTGATATCTTCATCATCTGGATACATGGGAAGGAGACTGTGGAAAAATTCCACCATGATTTCTACAGCTTCCACCCCACCATCAACCTCAGCCTGGACCAATCTACACGGGAGGTCCACTTCCCAGACACCATGGTGCAAATAAGTGATGGTCACATTAACATCACCCTATACCGAAAACCTACCAACCGCTATGCCTACCTTCATGCCTCCAGCTTCCATCTCGGACACATCACACGATCCATTGTCTACAGCCAAGCACTGAGGTACAACCGCATTTGCTCTAAGCCCTCAGACAGAGACCAACACATACAAAATCTCCAACAAGAATTCTCAAAACTACAATACCTGCACGAGGAAATAAGGAAACAGATCAACAGAGCCAGACGTGTACCCAGAAGCCTCCTGCTGCAAGACAAACCCAAGAAAGAAACCAACAGGACTCCACTGGCCATCACATACAGTCTCCAGCTAAAACCCCTCAAACGCATCATCAGGGATCTACAACCCATCCTGGACAATGATCCCACACTTTCACAAGCCTCGGGTGGCAGGCCAGTCCTCGCCCACAGACAACCTGCCAACCTGAAACATATTCTCACCAGTAACTGCACGCCGCACCATAGTAACCCTAGCTCAGGAACTAATCCATGCAACAAACCTCGATGCCAACTCTGCTCACATATCTACACCAGCGACACCATCACAGGACCTAACCAGATCAGCCACACCATCACCGGTTCATTCACCTGCACGTCCATCAATGTAATATACGCCATCATATGCCAGCAATGCCCTTCTGCTATGTACATCGGCCAAACTGGACAGTCTCTATGGAAAAGGATAAATGGACACAAATCAGATATTAGGAATGGCAATATACAAAAAGCTGTAGGAGAACACTTCAACCTCCCTGGCCACACTATAGCAGACCTTAAGGTGGCCATCCTGCAGCAAAAAACCTTCAGGACCAGACTTCAAAGAGAAACTGCTGAGCTTCAGTTCATCTGCAAATTTGACACCATCAGCTCAGGATTAAACAAAGACTGTGTTTGACTTGCCAGCTACAAAACCAGTTTCTCCTCCCTTGGTTTTCACACCTCAACTGCTGGAACAGGGCCTCATCCTCCCTGATTGAACTAACCTCGTTATCTCTAGCTTGCTTGCATATATATATACCTGCCCTTGGAAATTTCCACTACATGCATCTGACGAAGGGGGTATTCACGCACGAAAGCTCATGCTCCAAAACTTCTGTTAATCTATAAGATGCCACAGGATTCTTTACTGCTTAATGCAGATTGTTTCCTTGCACTGCTGTAGAGAGTTTTAGGGGTAGTTGCTGGAGGATGCTGGGTCATAGCCTGAGTTTGATGGGGGAAATGGGCTAGTCAAGCAACCAGCTCATTATTCTGAAATTAGAATAAACATGCTGTGCAGGGTGTATCGCCCCACATTGGAGCAGAAGGAGTTAAAGCAGTGGTCTTAGTAGCAGAAGCTATGCCCCTTCTCCTTCCCCCCTGACCCTGCTGGGCATGATCCATCTGCTTCTGCAGGATAAAAGGGAACAGTCTAGCTCAGTCTGGATTGGCCACTGAGGAGGAAGAAATCACCTCACCAGCTCCAGATGCAGCAAGGATCCCAGACCATGGGAGCAGGAGATGCTGAGGCTCAGGCAGGGACCCAGGTACTTGTGGATGCCCCAGGGAGATTGCAGTCACCACCTGAGGAGCTCACAGACTCCAAAGACACCCTGACCTCAACTGCAGGAGTCATGGTAGGAAACAGCCCAGGAACGGACTAGTCGGTGTCTCGACAGCAGTCGGCATGTTGGGGGTAGATGCTCCATTGACTTGTGGTGAATACATTTTCCACTACCAGAACCCTGGGCTGAAAGCTGGTGGAGCAGGGAGGGCCTGAGTCCCCCTATGTGGCCACTCCCTTTGCAGAGTGGCCCACTGAACCACTCCAAACTGAGTCTGTCCTTTAGGCTGTGCTTCCCTGCAACCAAGGACAATGGGCCACACTTCTCAGCAGTCCAGAGGAGTTCTATTGACTCCAGCCAGTGAGCTGTGCTTCCCTGCAGTCCAGGGAAGTCTTATTGACTTTGGTCAGTGGGTTGCACTTCCTGGCACTCCAGGGGAGTCCTATTGTCTCTGGCCAGTGGGCTGTGGTTCCCTGCACCCAAAGGGAGTCCTAGAGACTCTGGCCAGTAAGCTGCGCTTCCCTGCAGTCCAGGAGAATCCTATTGACTTTGGCCATTGGCCTGCACTTCCCCACAGCCAAGGAGAGCCCTACTGACTCTAGCCATTAGGCCATGATTCCCTGAAGTCCAGGGGAGCCCTATTGGCTTTAACAGTGGGCATACCCAGCCCTTGTCTCACCCAGGGCGACGAGATCTACTGGCCCTGAGACACATGCATTTCAGTAGATGTGAGCTGGTGTATATGGCAGTCTTAGAAAACAGAAATTTTTAATAAGTAAGGATGTTGGCCTCTAAGCAATGGTAAGTGGAAGAAGCCTTGTAATAAAGACACGTACATATACACACTAATAATCAAATCTGAGAAAAAACTGAGACTAACCTTTTTTTTCAAGTTTAAATGCTTACAATTAGGCATATTAACCCATATTAGTCATCATTTTCTAGTTAAATTTTTTTGTCAGTCTACATTTCATATTGTTTCCTCCCCTTTAGTCTATTTCAGTTTTGCCTAATGCTGTTTTTGCTTTTCTTTCCTCTTTTCATGTTATTCTTTCAAGACATACATTTATAACCGGAAGTGGGCAAATTGGTTTTGATAAAATAAGAACTGATCTGAACCTGAACTTTATCACAAAATTCACAATTCACAGTCCTTTGATGTGTCTAGCCCTTCAAAACATTTTTTTCCTAGCAATGATGCTTTGCTCTTCTGTTACCTGTCTGGTTCTTACAATAAACAATGCCATTTGCATCCTGAATTAGTTGAGAACTCCTCCGAAAACCTTTAGCATTTTAGTGAAATATTAAATAATTCCCTTATTTTTCTGTCTTAATTTATATATTTAGAAATGTAAATACTACAAACAAAACAAAAGGAAAAATATAAACCAGACTTATCAACTTCTCCACAGCCATCCCATTTATAGAGTAACTCCCCACTTAACATCCTCTCACTTAACGTTTTGATCTTACGTCCCTACTCCATTACAGAACATGCTTCGTTTAAAGTTGTGCAATGTTCTGCTATAACGTTCTTTGGCTGCCTGCTTTGTCCACAGCTGGCAGCCCTCACATAAGCTCCCCATGCCCCCACCTCAGCACCTCCCACCTGCTGGCAGACCCTGCTGATCAGCGTCTTCCCCCTGCTCCCACTACCTCCTGCCCGCAGCAATCAACTGGTTTGTGAGATTCCAGAGAGAGGTGCAAGGACTCAGCGTGCAGGTTCCCCTTTCCTCCTTGGTCTCCTGAATGCCACAAGCCAGCTGATTGCCACTGGCAGGAGGCAGGGGAGGGAGGGGGAGCCTGTGCACCAAGTCCTCACTCCTCGCCCCTCCCTACCCTGTCTCCTGCAGAAGGCAATCAGCTGGTTTGCGGTGTTCAGGAGGCAGGGGAGGGAGTGGGAGCCTGTGCACTAAGTCTTCACTCCTTTCCCCTCCCTCTTGCCTCCTGAACGCCACAAACCAGCTGATTGCCTTGGGCAGAAGGCAGGAGAGGGAGTGGGGAGGAGCGAGGATGCGGCATGCAGAGTAAAGGGGGAGGAGGTACTGGGGGAGAAGAGGTGGGTTAAGACTGGTTTGCAAATCCTGAGTGAGGACTATCCTGACAGGGAATGCAGCTCCAAAGTGATTATAGAGTCATCTAATGACTTTCTATAAAGAAATTTACCAAGAAAAAAAAGGAAAGCATAACAACAATCTCTAGATGTGTTTTTTCGAGTTCAGAAAGTTCAGCAAGAGGAGCAGCCGGCCAATCCACCCTCTTCCTCTCTCTGACTCCACCACCTCAACTAAGCTTCATACTCAGCAATGATGATTGTAGTATTAAATTGTTTCTTTAAAATTGTTTAAAACTTATACCTGTAGTAAATTGTTTAAAATGTACATAAGGTCTTTTGTCTGGCTAAAAAAAAATAATCCAGGAATCTAACACCCTCTACCCCCCATTTACGTTAATTCTTATGGGGAAATTGGATTTGCTTAACATCATTTCGCTTATAGCTGCATTTTTCAGGAACATAACTACAACTTTAAGTCAGGAGTTACTGTATTGCCAAGCTTTTTGCATTTTGTATGCAAAATAGGTCAGATTTAGAGAGAGAGAGAGACCTCACTTTATCAGTGAAAAGGGTGCTACAATAAAACATGCTGTACTCTGTGTTGGAATGATTTAAAAAGGCAGCAGGAACCAGATTGTGGAATTATTCCACGTATAACTAGAGCTGGATGAATTTTTTGGGACAAATAGTTTATTCTAAGAAAAATGCAGTTTTGTTCAACCCCAAACTATTTGTGAATATAACATGTTACTTTTTCAGATCCAGCAAACTGTATGTGCCCTTTTGTGGGCACTTGCCTGGGATGGGAGAGACCCACATTGGAATCCCCACTCTGAAACTAGGACTTGAATTTAGATCTCCCCTCTCCTTGGTGGATGTCTGAACCACAAGGCTATAGGATCTTCTAGAGTAGATGAACAAAAAAACAAATGAATTCAGGCATGTCTGCATGGGGGAGTAATGGGGACTATGGGGTGTGATTTCTAAAGCATACAAATGTGCTGCTTATTATTTGATCTGTGTCAACTCTACTAGTGCACACTAAAGGTTTCCTAGTGTGTTTTAATACTATGCTAAATCTCACTAAGTAATCTAGTGTGCACCAGCAGGGTCTACACAGAGCACTTAACGTTCACCATGTTAATCCACTTTAGAAATCACATCCCTGTAGTCCCCATTACCTAACTAGATAAAAACCCCTGATTCACCCAACTCTGTATATAATATCTACTAGAAAAAGGGCCCATGGAAATCAATACGATATTTCAATTGACTTTAATAGATTTTGGCTCATATCTCATAATACTCCTGATTGTAAAATTCTCTGGATTATAGGAGCCTAAGCAGAATGCTAGACACAAAATTTAAAAAGAAATGTAACTTTTATATCCTTATTTTATTAAATTAACAATGGGATCCTGGTCCATGGCTGGTAATACCACAACTAATAGTAATAACGATGTACATTTTACTGTCAGCTTTATGCCAATCAGCCATAATTTCCAAGAAATAAAGATCAACAGTCAATTTGGTAAATATAACTTCTCATTCAACAAGTTTGCTTTGAAAGAGAAATATCAATGTTTATCCTCTCCTGCTCGGCTAGCTCCAAGTCAGTCTACAGATGGAACATTACATGTAGGCACTTTTACATTCATTGCTTGTTTACAACACGTCAGGAAGTCATTCCTTAGAGGAATATTGTGGCTGTGCATCCTTTATGCTTTATATCCTGGGTAGATTTTCAATAATATTGATGGTTCTTGCTGCTATTGTTCAACACTGCACACACTGAACCTGTTCCTGCTGAGGAAGACCTTCTGCTATCAGAGATGCCAAATCCAAGCTGTTAGCATTGGTGTTTTATGTAAGCACAGTTGAGTGAACAAATAATTTTGGTGCCCGTGGAGTCAAAGAAAGGTCAGAAAAAGCTCTGACTATTAAATGATGCCTATTAATTTCACTGCTGTGGACAAGTAAGCCAGCTATGCAATGACAGAAATAATTGCTATGTCCTGTAAGATCATTAAATTAATATGACACTTTTAAATAATATTAAGGGCAATTAATAGCACTGATAATTCTTCAGTGTAACACTGCAAAATATATATTGAAGGGAAAAAAAACAGAAGTATAAAACAAATAGCAGCTAATTGGATGTAACATCACACAGAGATCCAGTTCAGGTAGTGGAGTACCAGTGGGATAAGTGCTCTACTGATTATGATACTGAGGAGATGGGATGTGAGGGTGGTTACCAGTTGTAGGTTATTTTAGGTCTTTGTCAGAGATAAAGGGAATATATAGGGTCCTCCAGAGATGGAAGGTGTTTTTAGCAACTGCTGATATTTGACTATGCAGGCTCAGTGCTGGAAGCTGTGAACTATGGTGAGGCTTTCCAGTTGATCAAAAGAAGTAAATACTTTGAGAACTTTAGTTTATCCAAGTTTCAATTTAATCTACCTGTTCTGTACCCATGGTCCAAAGTCTCTCAAGCACTATGTCAGCTCAGTGCTGAGACGTTGCATGTGCTGGATGAAAAAAAGATACATGCAGATTTGCATCATCAGTATATTCTTGTCATTGCAGCCTTAACCATCTAACACTATTCCCTACAGACATTAAAGAATATGCTATTGGGAACCATCTTGCTGTGGCAGGAAGATAACTAACATAACTTAATAGTTTATTTCCCTCCACCGCTTAGTGATTATAATACAGTGACCACATTTATCTTAAAGCTATACTGTAGTACTGATGTGGTTAACTATCAGCAATGTTTCTACTGGTGTAGCATGATATAACTAATATAATAAAATGACAATTATTGAATTAAAATATTGAGTCAGATTGTGATTGGAATATGGTATGAATCTCTGTCTGTGGTGTTTGGGGATTGGAAGGGTACCACATATGAAGCACTGTCCCATCTGTCCCTCAAGCTCAAAGTGGGCACTGTACAGGTTGGTGAATCTGCTCAATTACAAAGAAAGAAGGAGTTAGGTGTTACTGTGCAAATACACAAATACCTCTAGAGAAATATTTTCACACTGGGAAAATGTTTTCGTCAAATAATATTTTGAAAATCATAAAGGATCAATATTGATTGTGCTTATGTCCTTTAGGAAAGCATTCTTTTGATGTGGCATTTCTTGTAGAAACAATTCTTTTGCACAAAAATAATTCTACCCTCCCCCACAGTAGTTAAAGAAACAAGTTGAGTGACATACTATCTTCTGTTGGCAAAAGACAAAAACATTTGAGCTTCGTGAAGCTCTTGGGATCTGCGGAGCTTGAAAGCTTGTCTCTCTAGCATCCTGGTGCCACACAGACAACAACAACATTGCAAACCTTCTAGTTCAGGGGTCAGCAACCTCTGGCATGTGGTTCGCCAGGGTAATTCCCTTTGTGGGCCTGGTCAGTTTGTTTACCTGCTGCATCCACAGGTTCAGACGATCACACCTCCCACTGGCTGCGGTTCACTGCTCCAGGCCAATGAGGGAGGCGGGAAGCCATGGTCAGCGCATCCCTCTGCCAGTGCTGCTTCCCGCAGCCCTCATTGGCCTGGGACAGTGAACAGCTGCAATCAGCCAAACTTGTCAACACAGCAGGTAAACAAACTGACCCAGCCAGACAAGGGGCTTACTTTGGTGAGCCGCATGCCCGAGGTTGCTGATCTCTGTTCTAGTCTGATTAAACTGTTGCTAAGTAACACACAGTGCCATTTGTTAGAAAATGTGGCATAGTTGTTCCATAGAAGAAATGTTAACATGGCTGTTAAATTATATGATAATTCCCCAGAAATTAAAGCCTGCTGTGACTTTCCTGTACTTTCAGGGAGACAGAGGCATACCACTGCCTTAGGATAGCAGTAAATGGTTTTAAATATATACTTTTTAAAATATATCACATGCAAATAATTGCAGTTATTTAGCTTTCTATGTCCTCATTTGTAGAATCATGCTTGTAATATGAGGAGAGACCCATTAGATGGGAGATGATTTGAGAAAAGTAATTAGTTACCTATATGACCAAAGTCTGTTCTAAACATTCTCTATTTAATTTCCATAAAATTATCACTGCACAACATGCACAGAAGAGAAAATAAAAATCTTCTTCCTGGAATTTGGTTTGGACTTAGCCTCAGGTTTGGTATATTCATTGGAGAGTTGGTAACTCTAAGCTTATAGTAGGTAACAAATTCAGATCTAGTTCTGTTACCCTCAGTGGGATTTCATACTCAGAATATAATTTAATTCTTCCTTCATGACGTTAGGAAAAGAGAAGATGCTGATCTCAAAAATATGATAGCTGTATAGTTGTTCACTTGCTATATTAGCGAGAGTAGTGAAATAGTGACTCTCCCACATCTGAACGAGTCAAACTCTGAAACAAATTAAATGCATTAAATACAACTTAAAATTCAGATTTCCTTCAAGAACTTGATCAACTTTATTCCCAGTAGCAGAAATGTAATTGTCAAACAAAGCCCAGGGTGTCACTGCATTTGGGGATGTTATTTGTTTTCTTTTTATTAGCTTTACAATTTTTAATATATTAACACGTGCTTGTATTTGCAGATCAAGTTTATTATATTTAAGTTAATTATATTTACTTTTGAGATGTTTTACTTTTGTTGGGTTTTGCTGCAATAATTAATTATTCCATCCGTAGATGTGACCTTGTTCCTTAGCACAGAAGGCGACACGTTATTTATCCGCAGAAACAGGCCTTTTGAATCCTAAATTAGATAATAAAAATCTTGTTGCATCCTGACAGTATACATTACTATGTTTTATCAAATTACTTTTTAAAGTGCAACAAAAGAGGAAAAACAGCAGGATAATGTGGAAGAATTTCAGCTCCTGTGGTTTGCTATGGCTATTTGATAAACTAGCTTGATGATACAGATTCATGGGCAGCCTTATGACATTGGTTTCAAATATCAGTGAAAGAGCAGGATATACAGAAGGATATTGTTTTATTAACTTCAGCTTTTATTGTGATAATTTTTGTGTTTGTTTCAACCTACATTTATGTTGCAACATGCTTAAGGCCAGTGCTTAATTTGTAATGAAAGAGGTGCCGGGGTCAAACAATTTGTTTAGTTTTGTAACTGATATGGCAAACCCAGAAGTGCCAGGGCTATGAACTGCCAAGCCTAGAGATGCTGGGGCTCAGCCCTGTGAAGTCCTGTCACAAATTAAGCACTGGTTATGGCTAATTTGTATATGAATTCATTTTATTTCATAAATAATGTCTAGTAAAGAAAGCCTAACTTTATGAGCCATATTTCATGGAACTGAGGAATGGAGCTATGAGAAGATATGTTTAGTCTTCGTAAAACACCTGTTCTTTTTTTCTCTGGCACTTTAAATGTATCATACAAGACATATTGGAACAGAAACTGATTCTCTGTGTTATGACTGTGAGATTGCATTACTTGACCAAAGTTATTGCATGGGATACAATTTTAAATTTTCTTAAGCTCTATGTATGCCTTCCTCCCGCTCCCCATATGTTATAAGAACAAAATAAGAGTAATTTTAATTATACCAGCTGGAGCTCAGATACTACAGTGGTGGCTGATAATATAACAACCTGGTTGGACAGAGTCATAAGCAATAAGAACACAAGAATGGCCATATTGGGTCTAGCCTACTATCCTGTCTTCAGGTGCTTCAGAGGGAAGGAACAGAACAGGCAATCATCAAGTGATTTATCACCTGTTGTCTGCTCCCAGCTTCAGGCAATCAGAGCTAGGAACATTTAGACCATGAAGTTGCATCTCTGACCATTTTAGCTAATATCCATTAATGGACCTATCCTCCATGACTGTATATAGTTCTTTTTTAACCCCATTATGGTTTTGGGCTTCACAAATCCCCTGGAAATGAGTTCCACAGGCTATATGCTGTGTGAAGTAGTACTTCCTTTTGCTTGTTTTAAACCTGTTATCTATTAATTTCATTGGGTAGTTCTTGTGGTATGTGAAGAAGTAAATAACACTTCCTTACACACTTTCTCCACACTAGTCACAATTTTATATACCTTTATCATTTCCCCTTTTAGTCATAGAATCATAGGGATCTTATGAAGTTATCTAGTTCAGTCCCCTGCACTCATGGCAGCACTAAGTATCATCTAGACCATCCCTGACAGGTGTTTGTCTAACCTGTTCTTAATTGCATACATACTTATGCAGCTAGCTCAAGCCACTGCCTGTTCCACCACAGGCATGCTGCTACTTTTAAGCACTAGCTTGAGCAGAGCAAGCACATGTATGCCTACCCGTGCTAGGATTTACACCTGCCAGCTGCTATGTAGACATACCATTAGACTGCAAGCAGCCATCTTGCATTCATTTTTAATGAGAACTATACAAATAAAATTATTTAGCATTTATATAGCATTTTTCTCTCTAAGGTATATTATATAAGTTGCCAGAGAAGTGCACCCAGTTGCCTTTGGGTTTGAGGCCTGCATCCAGCTGATACACATACCACAGTATGAGAAAGGGACAAAAAAAACAATTCTTACTTTTATGAAAAAAATGCAACGAGATTTGAATATTGATACAGAGCAGACATGATTTCAGTTAATATAGTCCAGGGATCAGCAACCTTTGGCACGCGGCCCACCAGGGTAAGCGCCCTGGCGGGCCAGGCCAATTTGTTTACCTGCTGCATCTGCTGGTTTGGCCAATTGCAGCTCCCACTGGCTGCGGTTCACCGCTCCAGGCCAAAGGTGGCTGTGAGAAGCAGCATGAGCCGAGGGATGTGCTAGCTGCTGCTTCCCACAGCCCCCATTAGCATAGAGCAGCAAACTGCAGTCAGTGGGAGGCGCAATTGGCTGAACCTGCAGAAGCAGCAGGTAAACATCCCAGGCCAGCTCTCCAGGGTACTTACCCTGGCAGGCCATGTGCCAAAAGTTGCCAATTGTGGTATAGTGTCTTCTAAAAGACACAAAATGTAAACTGCATAGATCCCAATTTACCTGGGAAGATAAAGATGCTTAGTTGACCCTGCTCATGATTTTAACCTTTAGTTCTGGGAATCAAAGGGGTGAGAATATTTTTAACCTGATTCTTTGACTACTAAGCCATGCCCTTTGCTTACAGTAAGGAGACAAGTATCAGAGGGGTAGCCGTGTTAGTCTGGATCTGTAAAAACAGCAAAGAATCCTGTGGCACCTTATAGACTAACAGACATTTTGGAGCATGAGCTTTCGTGGGTGAATACGAACAGGGTCTTTCAACTTATAAACAATAGAAAGAAACTTTCTCCAGCAGAAACACAATTTAAGCTACTTCCAGCAAGTACATATATGCAAATGGAAAAAAAAAAATTAAAAGACTATGACCGCCTTTTCTTACTTACAATTCTGAATAGATAAGAGACTGTAGCAGGGTCCTGGATGGGGCTAGAGGTGCAACCAGGTTTCTGCCAATCTCCCTGCTACAGTCTCTTATCTATTCAGAACTGTAAGTAAGAAAAGGCGGTCATAGTCTTTTAATTTGTTTTTTTTTTCCATTTGCATATATGTACTTGCTGGAAGTAGCTTAAATTGTGTTTCTGCTGGAGAAAGTTTCTTTCTATTGTTTATAAGTTGAAAGACCCTGTTTGTATTCACTCACGAAAGCTCATGCTCCAAAACGTCTGTTAGTCTTTAAGGTCCACAGGATTCTTTGCTGCTTTTAGTAAGGAGACACTGAGCCCTAGTAATATACAAGATTTGACAGTCAGGACTACATTTTCAAATGGCTTCCATTTTACATGATCTCTGGATTTTACATAAGAACATAAGAACAGCCATACTGTGTCACACCAAAGGTCCATCTAGCCCAGTATCTTGTCTTCTGACAGTGGCCAATGCCACGTGTTTCAGGGGAATGAATAGAACAGGTAATCATCAAGTGATCCATGCCCTGTCACACATTCCCAGCTTCTGTCAAACAGAGGCTAGGAACACCATCCCTGCCCATCCTGGCTAATAGCTATTGATGCTCTATCCTCCATGAACTTACCTAGTTCTTTTTTGAACCCTGTTATAGTCTTGGCCTTCACCACATCCTCTGGCAAAGAGTTCCGCAGTTTGACTGTGCATTATGTGAAGAAATACTTCCCTTTGTTTTAAATCTGCTGCATATTAATTTCATTTGGTAACCCCCTACCTCTTGTGTTACAAGAAGGAGTAAATAACAATTCCTATTTATTTTCTCCACAGCAGGCATGATTTTATAGATCTCTATCATATCCCCCATTAGTTGTCTCTTTTCCAAGTTGAAAAGTCCCAGTGTTATTAATCTCTTCTCATATGGAAGCTGTTCCATACCCCTAATCATTTGTGTTGCCCTTTTCTGAACCTTTTCCAATTCCAATATATATTTTTTGAGATCGGGCGACTAGACCTGCATGCATTATTCAAGATGTGGGCCTACTATGGATTTATAGAGAGGCAATTTTCATTCGTACCTGTGTCTTCACACATATCTGAGGTTTGTGGAGACAAATCAAGTAGTTAGATACAGGTATATAATAACATTTATGTGTAAAAACGCTGGCTTTGTATCCAGAAACAGGTGCATACACAAATTGTGTGTGTAGGAAACAGTATTCCTTTGAGAGTTTGGCCTGTGAATGCCAGAGTGCTGTAAAACAAAGTGGAAAAGTATAACTTGTTCTCGTAGCAGACAAGTGTGCTGTGAGTTGTCGAGTATAGTGATATGGAATAAAGCAGACAATTTTGGAGGCATAAAACAAGAAGGAATCAGCCTTATTATAGACACCTTTCTTATTCTCTGTGTTTTTTTTTCTCCTCTCATTTAAAGAATGCTCAGAAGAATGAAAAGGAAAATAGGAAAGTACTATGCTATGTACAGGCAGAAGATTGAAGGGTTGTTTTTGCTGACAAAAACAACTACTTGCTCTGAAGGAGGGGAAGTAATAAAGAAGTGGAGGTGTTTTCAAATGATCTATGACTCATCTGGGATATGTTCTCAGATATGTAACTATATCATCAATGTCTAATTTTGAGAAAAGTAAGATACTTGTGCAGCGTATTGAAGTATGCATGAACTCTTTAGTGCTGAAAGGCAAGTGAGAGAAATTTCCATTGAAGGAGTGGAATTGGTAAAGAATAACTGAACTGCATATCCTCTTATGTTTAAAAGGCCAGAGTCAGAATAAGGAAGTCAGGAAAAAAAATATTTGAGGGCTCTGTTGCTTTAGATAAGGAAAGTGAATGGAAGAATGGATGCCATCACCCACATACAAATTAATTGTTCTACTCATCCTTCTTATTTACCAAACACGTAACTTTAAAAGTTTATTAAAAGTATAATTATTCAAGAAATATTTTAAATACTAGTGTTGTTTGATACTTGTAGCACACCTAACATTTTAGACATACAGTATATTACACTTCCATAAATGTAAGTGCTATTTGACAACAGATGAGTTACAGTAATTCTTATTATTTCAGAATTTCAAGCTAAATAATATAGCAAAATTTGCAACAAATTGTCACAAATGATAAGGTCAGGGAGAATTTTTGACTTCTTTATAGTGTAAATATATATTTTTCATGTAGAACAGAATGTATAGTTTTTAAAGATGAATATATTTTTCTCGTACGTTAGTCAATGATCTTCACTTCTACATTTGCTGGATGCATTAAAAATAAAAAAGACAGAGGTATACACAGAAAACAAGCGCAGAAATGATCTCTTAGCTTAAAAGTGGTATGCAAAAAATCCAATTTAAATAGTACATTACATTTTTATGAATTGGGACGAAAGTTGCTGACTGTCTACTATAACAAAGGCTCGGAAAGATAGGAATTCTATAAAATCATTCTTCTTCCATGAATAGTGCTCATTTCTAGAAGAGATTTTCAATGGAATGAGTTAGAAAAATTATTTCACATTAATACTATGGGTTTTGCGTTTTCTTGTTTCATCTGCCCTATAAGAGGTAATCATGGGCTTAAGAAAAAGCTCATCATAATACTTTTTAAAAATACTGCAATGATGGACAAAGTTATTGTAAGTTGTGTGCATTTTATATATAGGTATCTTGGTGACATTTCAATGTAATATTTTCCATTTTCTTGCAGATGCTATCCAAAAAGCATAGTTAGATGAAAGAGGACTGTTAAGCCAGCTGCAGTGGCTCAAGAGTGTGAATACCAACATCTACCAATGTGATATATGCTATTATGTGCTAGCAATGCCACTCTGCCATGTACATTGGCCAAACCTGACAGTCTCTACACAAAAGAATAAATAGGCACAAATCTGGCATCCGGAATCATAACATATTTGGTAAAGTAACCCTCATCCTTTCATGTATTTATACCTGCTCCTGTATTATTCACTTCATGCATCTGATGAAGTGGGTTCTAGCCCACGAAAGCTTATGCCCAAATAAATGTGTTAGTCTCTGGTGCCACAAGGACTCCTGGTTATTGTTGCTGATACAGACTAACATGGCTACCACTCTGAAAGCTCAAGGCAGACTGTTAATATGCAGGGTACAGACCACAAATAAGCTGTGAGATCTATACTTAGATTTCACCAACCAACTATCAAGTGTGAACTCCTGAAGCAAGATAACTGCTTTAACATGGAGCCACAGATAGTATCCTAGGGTACTCTGGTTCATCTTGACACCCAGGCATGCTGGCTTTTGTGATAGATGGTCCATTACACCAAAAAATCACAACGGTGTTCAGGTTTCTCCCAATCTCAAAGGAATGGTCACATATCCTAGGTCAACTGCACTTTAGATCTTACAACAAAGACAACACTTGTAGCCAATCCTATAATAAATTGGGTCATATACCCAGTCTACACATAAACTCCCACTGAAAAAAATGGGAATTCCACTGGTAAAATTATTACAGGGTTCAGACCTTGAACTTGATGGCTTTATAATAGTCTTTCCTTTATCTTCATCTCAAACCAAGTACCAGCACTATGCACCTAAATGTTAACCAGCAACATAGGTAATTCTGCAACAGTAATGTAGGATATATTTCAGTCATGAAAACATACCAGATGATTTCAGTAGTAGGCTCCATCTGTTTTGCGCTACTCTAATGATGCAAAGCAGCTGTAAACCTGGCTTAACCAGACATATAAGCCAGGTTTATGGCTCTGTTGCATCACTGAAATGGTGCAAAGGAATCAAAGAGTACTAGTGAATTTAGCAATTATGTCAAATGCACATACTCACAGGCAGATAGTCGTTTTAAGATTATTGGGGTATCATAAAGTAAGTTTCCATTAACAATTGCATCATAAATACTTATTATAGAAAATGATTGCTAGATTTAGTTACATTTATTACATTATCTTCTCATAAAAAGGGTTATAAAACACATTAAGGATCTTTAGTGGATGGCAATTATGAAAAGTTGTAATAAGCCACGTTGTCCTGTGCACATTTTCTTAAAACAATGTATGTGCCCAGAGTACTTAATGCATTATTTTAAGTTATGCAGTGTACTATACAGTGCCATGTAATTTGATAAATATAAAGAATTATGTACACCAAACTGCACATACAGTAAAAGTAATTTCCCTGAGGAGAAATGGTGACATAAAAATAAACCTTAAGAGCTGAGCTCAAGTGATTTGTTAATGCCACCTGTACTTCCAAATGGAATTACAGGCTCTCCTGAACACTACTAGTGACATGCAGTTTTTGTAATATAGTATAATAATATCACTTATTCACACCGACATTCTCTCTTTTTTTAAAATATAATCAATGCTTTCCCTTCGCCAGTCTCCCAGACTGTTCTTCTTTCTCCTCTTCCTCTCAAACCAAGCATCATAATTTCTCTTCCCATTTTCTGTGGCTGCTCCTCCTGTTTCCTCTCCTCCAACTCTCTATTTACATTCTCTCATCCTCTTTAAATGAATCTATTTAATTGACCCCACTCACTATGGTGAATCATTTGACCTAGGACTTGAACCTGCAGGAACAAATGAAGGTTGTGAGAAAGCAGCATTTGGCTATTGTTAGGTTTACTGAGCATGGTCCTTTGTTGCTTGCAAGGCACTGTGGATGTAATACACATAATCCTTAGCACAAGGCCAGCATGAGGCCTATGTTTCCCATACATCCCACTTAGGCCTTTATTGTCTCACCAGGATGACAAACAAGTTAAATTCTGGTAATCTGTTCTCCAAAGCATTTCATTTCTTCCCCTCCATTTCCCTTTGATTTTGCTGGATGCCACTGCAAATTTTCCTCACTTTAGGCCTTAAAAGAAATGAGATCCCCTCTCCCCAAGAGTTTACATTATTTATAACCATTAAGCACCTTTTTATTTACCAGTCAGCAAACCTACATGTTCCAGGAGGAGGGGTGCAGAACTTAAACCATCCAGAGATCTCTTTCTTTCTTGTGAATCCATCTTTACTATCCTCCTTCCACTCCAGAGAGACATCAGAGCTTATTTTGAACTAGTAAAAAGTACTTTATAAGTGCCCTAGGATAAGGCATCAAACATGCTAGACTCTATTTGAAATGAAACCCTTTTAGGTGCTTATTGAAATATTTTGGCTGCCTACATTTTTCCATTTTCCCAGATAAAATAATTTATTCAAGAGATGTCTACGTGTCTTCAGGGGCCAAAAGGTTTATTATTTAAAATTTCAATCATCTGTGGAAATTGGAGGGTGATGTAGAGCATTACCTCTGGGTAGCACATTTTAAACAATCTAGTCAAGAAGTAAAATTGATTCAAAACACATGTATCTACTAAATCTAGTCACTACATCATTATTTTTATTGTGGATCGGTTTTCTTTATAGTCTTTATTTAAATTTCAGAAAGCTTGCTTGAATCCTTGATGACAGAACTAGTGCTACTTATGACAAAAAAGATTTTTTCAAACAAAATCTTGACACTGTTTTTTTCTATCTAGTTAACAAAAATGTCAACTTGATAGGCATATTAAAATGTAATATGATTTCATCATTTTTCCCTCACTGATTGCTTTTTCATCTCAGCATTGATGGATATTGTACAGTGTAGTTATTTATTTTCTTGCTTGGATTTTCAAATTTGGACATGCTGGAAAAACAACAGATGCCAACTGAATTTCAAACAAGATCAAAATCTTAAGCCTCAGTGGTACTTATTATACATTAAAAATAGTTATTTCATTTTAAAATTTATGTGTGTAGAATATTATAATTTTTAAATACATTTTTATATTTTTGTATGTGCTGCACAATATTTCATTTCCTAATATTCTGCCCCCATTCTGCAAGGTAATTAAGTGTGTACCTACCTTTTTATGCACATTTACTTCAATGTTCTTAAAGAAAGACACTCGCTTAATCATCTTGCAAAATCATACCCACTGCACTAAATATTCCAGGATAAACTATGTGTGGATCTCTTCAACATAAAGACCCAAAGCTTTGCCTTATCTACCAAGACCATCCATTCAAGTTGAAACTTGGAAACTCCAAAACCAATGATTGCTTCCTATAAAAATAAATTCTTGCAAACATGATCACTTTCCTACAGCGAAACAGTTTTCGGTCACAAGAAACAAATATAGTGGAATATCTTGTAAAAGATATTGCATTGCTCTACACAGAAATATTTAGAACAGATCAGCACATAGCTGTGGCACAGTTGTGGTACAAATTATCCTGAAACAACCCACCTCTATTAACATAAATAAATGAGTCCTCAAATAGCAGAAAGACAAGGTAGGTGAAGTAATATATTTGATTGGACCAACTTCTGCTGGTGAGAGAGATATGCTTCAAGCGCAAAAGCTTGTCTGACTCACCAACAGAAGCTTGTCCAATAAAAGATATTACCTCACTGTCATAAACAGATAGTTAAGGGTTAATGTCTCTTTTACCTGTAAGGGTTAAGAAGCTCAGTGAACCTGGCGGACACCTGAACAGAGGACCAATCAGGAGACAAGATACTTTCAAATCTTGATGAAGGGAAGTCTTTGTTTGTGCTGTTTGTTTTGTTCATTGTTCGCTCTTGGGACTAAGAGGGGCCAGACGTGCAACTAGGTTTCTCCAATCTTTCTGAAACAGTCTCTCATGTTCAAAATAGTAAGTACTAGCTAGAAAAGGCGGATTAGTTTTATGTATGTTTTCTTACCTTGCAAATGTGTATTTTGCTGGATGGATATTTTACCTCTTTTTGCTGTAACTTGTATCTTAAGCTAGGGGGGAGGGAGTCCCTCTAGTCTATATAAGCTGAAGACCCTGTAAACATTTTCCATCCTCATTTTACAGAGATAATTTTTACTTTTTCTTTCTTAAATTAAAAGCTTTCTTTTTTAAGAACCTGATTGATTTTTTCCCCTTGTTTAAGACCCAAGGGGATTGGGTCTGAACTCACCAGGGATTGGTGGGGGAAAGGAAGTGAGGGGAAGGTTAATTTCTCTCTGTTTTATGATCCAAGGAGTTTGGATTAGTGTAACTCGCAGGGTAACCCAGGGAGGGGAAAGTCTGGGAGGGGGAATGGTTTATTTCCCCTTGTTTTGAGACCCAAGGGGTTTGGGGCTTGGGTCCCCCAGGGAAGGTTTTGGGGGACAGGGAGTGTACCAGACACTGGAATTTCTGGTTGGTGGCAGCGCTATCAGATCTAAGCTAGGAATTAAGCTTAGAAGGGTACATGCAGGTTCCCACTTTCTGGACGTTAAAGTTCAAAGTGGAAAAGATACCTTGACACTCACTCATCTTGTATCTCTAATATCCTGGGACCAACACAGCTACAACAACACTGCTTTAAAAATCCTCAGATAACAAGCTATTATTTTAAGGCTTACCTAGTCTGGCATCAGATTGAGTGATACTTCGGTTTCATTTTACATTTTTCAGTTTTCCTTCACATCCCAGAACCAGGCTCCTCACATGATCTCAGCCTCCTGCCCACTACCCCTCATCCCGCATGCCACAGTATCCCTCCACACACCAGATTCCTTGTCTCAATCCATTATACCTCCTATCTATCCCCAGGTCCACTTCTCATTCACTCTGCAATCAAGCCATGTTTCCTCCTTCACATTGTATGGACAGGAGCACCAAAAGCTTGGGAGAGACCATCTCCTAGTTTCAGTTTATATGTCCTGTATCACAGTGGCCCACAACAGACAGGAGCATCAATTGCAGGGAAAGTCCTGTGCAGCTCAGGCACCCAGGCTGAAGCCTGTTCAGTGCAGGTGGAATCTTGGGAGAATTTAGCTCCTGAACTAACAAATCTCTACCGAGCATCTCAAACTGAGATTTTCAGAAAAATATAATTTGGTCATTTGGGGGCATTTTTTTCATGGGAGCAACATATGGTTCATCCTGGCGCAAAGACAACCTCTCTGCAAAGATGCAAGTAGTATGGTTGGAGTATCTAAAAAAAATGGCTTTAATAATTGTTTAACATGGAGAGAATAATGTTTTTTCCCCTAGTCTCATTCTCAGGAACAGTTGAACCATTCTTGCTGAAAGAAAATAAATAATTAAAAATAGAAATCAGTTGGAGACAGATACTCAGCATGAAAATTTCATGGCAGAAGTTTGGTAAAGTCATGAGCAACTGCAAATAGGGTCTCATAATGGGGTATCAGGCAAACATAAGTGTAGGCAGTACTACCTCTTCTGCCTCTAATAAGGATAATGGATAATATAAGCACATCCAAAATCACAGCAAAGTGTCTATATTAACACTGAATAGCACAATAAAAGTAAAAATAGAATAAGACTTTCTTCAGCCTACACAAGTTAAGGAAAGTGTGTAACCTAGATAAGTAGTGGACAGACTATAATGAAACAGGAAATGTAAACACAGGTACTAGACATGTTTCCCAATAAAGAAATACTGGGACTGGACCAAGGGAAACGGTGCAGAATTCATAGAGCAAAATCTTAACTGTTGTCATCTACAATTATGTTACAAGATTTTCAAGAGAGCTTACTATGAAAGATGGCTTACAAAAATCCAGGATGGTTTAATTTAAAATGGAAGACTACCACTGTATAAAAGAGAATGCTAGTGTAACAATCAATTATTTGGTCTTCTTTCATCACCTAATTTGAAATCACAATGTATCCAACAACCTGACTACTTTTGTTATTTTCTTATCAAATTATTCTTATTTAAAACGATAGATTAGATTTATAGGTAAAGAATTGTCTTAAACAGACAGCTAAGGGTTAATGTCTCTTTCACCTGTAAAGGGGTAACAAACAACACCTGACCAGAGGACCAATCAGGAAACAAGACTTTTTCAAATCTGGGTGGAGGGAAGTTTTGGGTGTGAGTCTTTTGTTCTTGGTCTGTTCTCTTTCTCGGCTCTGAGAGTGATTTTTCTATCTCCAGGCTTTCTAATCTTCTGTTTCCAAGTTGTAAGTACAAGGATAGTAAAACAATAGGTTTATATTGGTTTTTTTGTATTTACATGTGTGTAGTTGCTGGAATGGGTTAAATTGTATTCTTTTTGGATAAGACTGTTTATTTATTTTTTCCTTTAAGCAATTGACCCTGTACATTGTCACCTTGATACAGAGATCATTTTATGTCCTTTTTCTTTCTTTTTATATAAAACTTTCTTTTTAAGGCCTGTTTGAGTGTTTTTCACTGGTTAAGGCTAAGAAACGGAGGGAAGGGGAAAATCTCTTTGTGTTAGATTTCCTAAGCCTGATTTTCAATACCCTCTGGGTGAGGGGGGAGAGAGATTAGATCTCTCGATACTTGTGTTTCAAGGACTTGAAGCAGGGAGTATCCTAGGGTCCCCAGGGCGGGGAAATCTGGGATGAGGTAAAGAGGGTAGAATCCCTTTGTTTAGATTCACGGAGCTTGAATCTGTGTATCTCTCCAGGAACCCAGGGAGGGAACACCTGGAGGGGAGGAGGGGGAAGGGAAATGGTTTATTCCCCTTTGTTGTGAGACGCAAGGAATCTGAGTGTTGGGGTCCCCCAGGGAAGGTTTTGGGGAGACCAGAGTGAGCCAGATACTGGAATCTTCTGGCTGGTGGCAGCAATATCAGATCTAAGCTGGTAATTAAGCTTTGGAGGTCTCATGCTAGCTTCTCATGTTCTGAACTCTAAGGTTCAGATCTGAGTAGGAGAGTTATGACAAGAATAGAAAACTATATTAATATACTAAATACACACATAAATACAACTTTATCATAGTTTTTTTAATGTTTTTGCACATAGTCCTCATGCAACATTTTTAAGAGCAGTGCATTTACTGATAAAATGTAGTATTTCAGAAGGGATAATTTTATCGCTTCCTGTCTAGGAGGCATCACTCTATATTTTGTCAGGTAGGATGCTAGCTTCAGAGCTATTTCTTTTTTTACGTTACGATTTATTTCAAGCCTATTCACTTTTTTCAAACCTCTCTCAAAGATTATATATATTTTCAACAAGCGTACAATGGTCCACTGAATGCAGACTGATGGGTGAGGTATCAAAGCTATGTGGTTTCTGTTCAACCTCATATTTATGCTTGAGCAACTTCTGACAAGATGTCCAGACTGAATATTTATAGATAAATATTTGTAATCTTTGAGACCTTTTAGTTTCAAAAAATGAAATGAGTTGAAAAAAATTATAGAGTGCAAACAAATAGCTCTGCAGCTAACTTCTTATTTGACAAAAATATACTGTGCTACCTAGTAAAGAGGAGATAATAAAATGCTGTTGATTTAAATACTACGTTTCATCAATCAGTTCAGTGTTCTTTAAATTGTTGTAATAAAAACATAGTAGGAAAGCACAGATACAATTTTATTTTATTTTTTCTATATATGTATTTAGTGTTTATAAAAGTTGCCCAATTAATAACTCAGACTTTTTTTTCATATCATGGGAACACCATGGAAAAAGTAGTTCAAACCTCCTTACCACCTTACCACTGGGCCTGAATCCTTTATGAGATACCACTTGTAGAATATCAAAGCATGAACTTCAGAAAGCATTGAACTTGAGTGTGAATAAAGGCCTCAAAGTTTGCTTCGTTGAACCTAGTGCTCTTCAAGTATTTTTAATCTGCCAAACAGAACAGAAAATCTGACAAGAACGATCTTTTCTGAGAGGTACCTCTTCTGGTCTTTCTGGAAACCCCTCTCCTGTATTTTGACACTGATTTTAGCTGTGTTTGGGATAAAAAGTGCAGTGGAATTATATGCTAACAATAACCTATCTCTGGTCTGCCTATCCATTGGCTTCTATAAGACTACTCACAAGAAGAGGACGCTAATCATTGTTATTATGAGTGGCAGAATCAGGCACTAACATTACAAATCAATTTCTATTATAATCCAATTTTGCAGTCCACCAACAGACCTTTATTTTTAGAGCTGTCGATTAATCACAGCTAACTCATGAAATTAATTAAAAAAATTAATCATGATTAATCACACTGTTAAACAATAGAATACCAATTGAAATGTATTAAATATTTTTGAATGTTTTTCTACATTTTCAAATATATCTATTTCAATTCCAACACTGAATATAAAGTGTACAGTGCTCACTTTATATTAATTTTATTACAAAAATTTGTACTGTAAAAATGAAAAACAAACAAAAATAGTATTTTTCAATTCACCTCATACAAGTACTGTAGTGCAATCTCTTTATCATGAAAGTGTAACTTACAAATGTAGTGTTTTTTGTTACATAACTGCACTCAGAAACTACCAAAACTATGTAAAACTTTAGGGTCTACAAGTCCATTCAGTCCTACTTCTTGTTCAGCCAATCACTAAGACAAACAATTTTGTTTACATTTACGGGAGATAATGCTGCCTACTTCTTAATTACAGTGCCATCTAAAAGTGAGAACAGGTGTTCACATGACACTGTTGTAGCTGGCATCACAAGATATTTATGTGCCAGATGCGCTAAAAGTCATATGCCTCTTCATGCTTCAGCCATTGTTCCAGAGGACAGGCTTCCATGCTGATGACGCTCATTAAAAAATAATGTGTTTATTACATTTGTGACTGAACTTCTTGGGGGAGAATTGTATGTCTTTCGCTCTGTTTTACCTGCATTCTGCCATATATTTCATGTTATAGCAGTCTTGGATGATAACCCAGCACGTTCATTTTAAGAACACTTTCATTGCAAATCTGACACAACACAAAGAAGGTACCAATGTGAATTGTCTAAAGATAGCTACAGCACTTGACCCAAGATTTAAGAATCTGAAGTGCCTTCCAAAATCTGAGAGGGATGAGGAGTGGAGCATGCTTTCAGAAGTTTTAAAAGATCATCACTCTATTGCGGAAACTACAGAAACCAAACCACCAAAAAAGAAAATTAATGTTCTGCTGGTGGCGTCTGACTCAGACGATGAAAATGAACATGCATTGGCCGACACTGCTTTGGATTGTTATCAAGCAGAACCTGTCATCAGCATGGACGTATGTCCTCTGGAATGGTGCTTGAAGCATCAAGGGACATATGAATATTTTGTGCCAATATATCGACTTTGTTAAGGATAGAATTCCCTTTTTAGAAAAACACTAAAGCTCATGCTTAAATCCTACTGAAATTAAGAATAGTATTAAATGTTTTGATGAATAGGGCTGGATTTAACCATGTGTTTTCCTCAATCAGGGAAACTCTTTGTATCTGTTCTAAAACTGATTGTATAGCAGGTTATTCCATACAGCAGTACTTGGGCTCCATTTAAAGGTGTCTGATAGTGGATGAAGCAAATTTCTCCATAAGGATAATTTAAGTGAAGAGTCTTGAGTGGCTTCAGTAATGGACAGATTATGTTCAGCTACAATTTTACAATGTCTGTCCAGCTTTTAAGAACCCAGTAGGAGGCACTTCTGCTCATAGGACTAAGTGAGAGCACATGAGTTAACTCTTTAGTGAATGGTTACTGCTGTTAACAGTTGCCCAGTTGTATTATGTATGATTCTTAACTGCATACACCGTATGAACAAATTTCACAGCTTTATTTAAGGGTTGCCATTTACTGATTTTTTTAAAAACTATAATTAATTGTCAGTAGTGTTGTAGGATCAGATTGCCAGCTTCAATGGAGCTATGTTGATTTACAGCATCTGAGGATCTAGTCCATAATATTTAAGTACTGAGGAACTAAGAAGTCATAATGATGTTTACATTTTGACATAAAGATATTTTTTGTCATGGTAACAGTCCACTGTTCAGAATTTTCTCCCTTTGTGTGTACAAGTTAGGCAAAGGAAGGTTATTTTTTCACAACATTTTATAGGGAAAACAAAATTTCCTTCCATTTTGTTTGCCTTTGCATTTCCAAATGTCATTCAGCCACATTTATGTGGCTACTTCAAGCTAAGACTGTCAAGGATGCATTTAATTTCCAATGCAACTTTTTTTTTTAACCCGGAATTAGGTGAATATAGGAATAAAACTAATGCAACCATTTCATTTTCTTCTATTCATATTTATATATATGAAACTATTTACAGGTATTTTTACTGTTGAGTGCTTAAACTTAACTGCATCCATATTTTTCATTAAAAAATATTTTTACAACATAATATGTAAAAGTTTAAACTTTTATCTGAGAATTCCATTTTGATGTGGTATTTTCATCCTTTCACAAGCAGAAAGGGCCACAAGGTACACTTCATTACAGGATGACAAAGCACAGAGTGTAGTAGCTCATTTAAATTATATGAAAACCTAAGATGCACAAGAAGTAAGTGACAGCAGTACAAAGACCAAAGTCTTAACATGAAAAATAGAAATTTATCTTATTTCACATGCAGTATCCACCTTGGATGACAACAGATGTTTTCAAAGTGTAGCAAAGGTTGAATTTTCATTGATATTTAAAACACAGCGGTCTTTAACATTGGCTATCCCCTGATGGGAGCTGACAGCTAATTTCAGCAGTGGATTCACAAAACAGTGTAGGCATCCCCCTCCCCCTACACCTCCAGTTTGTAAAAATGGGAATAACTTAATCCACAAAGGATGTACCCTGTAAACAAAATTTAACTTTTATGGCAAGCCCTGCTTCAATCAAAAATTGCATAAATATGTTTCATAATACTGTACCAAATATAGATCCATTTACACTGATCTAAAACCATTGATTGGCAAAATACTCCAGTCTGAAATACATTATTTTGCCAGGAAATAATGTTATAATACTCTTTATTTCCAGTCAATACTGTTGTCTGCACTGGCTGACTATTTTTTTTCCTGATGACAAATCATTCACTGTTTCCTGCATTTATCAGTCATTTGATAAGTGAATATAATGCACAAAGCCTATTTTTCCCTGCCTGTCAGCAAGACTATAATCAATAAAACTATGTAATGCAACTTACTCTATTACTCTTTTCAGATAAGAAGGTACATATCTCAGCTGGTACTATGCATAAAATATACAGATAAAGACCATAAGTAATATCAGTACCTGTGCACTTTATCTCGTTACATGTCGGATCACATCTGGTTCTGTATATTACTATTACAACTTAAAAAGACGACATTAAAAGAACATTATTAAGATTGTAAAGTCAAGCTCTTAGAAGTTAGGAAATACCAGAATTATGGTTGCCTGTGAAATTTTAATTCAGTCTGGATTGTGTTATAGTTTTCAGTTACGAGATCACATGACTATTTTGTTTTTTTATTTCCAAAAAGCGACCAACGTTTTAATCTAAAAAGCAGATCTAACTTCCTTGACCTGCATCATCTTACTTGGATGTCAACAGATGGTTTCAAAGTGTAGCAAAAGTTAAATTTCCCCCGTCTCATTCAAAGCACAGAATGATCGATGCTTACTTAATGAGCAGCTATTCAATATTTTGTTTTATCCTTGTTGTTAAGTGTGTGGCCATAAACCTGATTTACTGCTCACTATTCAAACCTTTCTTAAGACAGAATTATGAATTTCCTTATATGCTTTTCTATAGAACTCCTCACTAAAGTTTTTCAGTGCTTCAAAAATATTAATGAAATTATCTTCACAACACTTCTGGAAGATAAATGGGTATTATTCCCATTTGAAATGGAGACAGTTCAAATGCAGTTAGGCAAACAGAAAAGAATGCTTCAGGCTATTGGGCATATGGCAAATTTTGCACTTAATCAAAGCAAGTGCATAAGCTTTAACTGTCATCTATCTGGGTAGGTCAGTAGTGGCAGAGTTGATTGGGGAGTAAATTCTATAATAGGTGATCTAGAAATGGGAAAAAAATTAGTAGATATTTGGTATCCTAGCTCTAGCCCTAAAGGGAACATTTCACTTGAGCACTGACCAATTTGTTGCTGGAAATCAGTCTGTTTCACCTGTGCGTTAATATGGTTAAGATGGGAATTGAACTTATAACAATGTGTTTCATTTTTAGACTTTATGAAATGTTTGTAAATTGCTGCATGCATTAATCTTATTTATAATATCATTATCATATGCTATATGATAATATTTAATTTTTTTCTTTATGACTGTAAAATGTTTGCTCTGAAACTGTGAACCTATCAGATGAGATCATTGCCTGCTCATCAAGAAGGCTATCAAAACTAAATGGGACACTGGGGTATTGCCCCTTCACACCCATGAAGAGGTTACATGCAAAAAGGCCTACATTCTGTAAGGACATTAAGTTAACTGACAAGAAAATTTTTCATCTCTTGCTGTCTGAACTCTCACAGAGCTGGAGCTACCAAACAGAAGATTCCCAAGGTCAGCCTGGGTTAGCCCTAAAAGACATTCAGAACTGACAGATTACTACAACTCGGTCACCTTTTAAAACCATAGACCAGGCCTGCACAACTCGTAAAGTGGCGAGAGCCACATTACTCCAAAGAAAACAGCTGAGAGCCGAAACCTCCCGGCCCCATGGAAACACGCCCCCTCCCAGGACCTCTAGGCCCGCAGTAACACTCCGTCCCAGTGCTGCCCAGCCCTGCAGAAACAAACCCTCCTTCCCCAGCGTGGCCCCACCAAAACAGCTGTGGGCCAAAAAGGAAGGTTGGGGGTGGGGAGGTGATACTTGATTTTAAATCAACCAGGGGCTCCCAGCTGAAGAGGTGGCTGGGAGCCCTCAGGGGTAAATTAAAGGGCCTGGGACTCCGGCGGCTGGGAGAACCCAGAACTTTGCGGGGCTGGGGCAGGGATTTAAAGGGCCCAGAGCTCCTGCCGCTGAGGGGAGCCCGAGCACTTTAAATCACAGCCCCAGCCCATCCGCTGGAGCCGCGGCCAGGATTCAAAGGGCTCTGGGCTGTCGGTGGCAGCAGGGAGCCCTAAGCCCTTTAAATCTCAGCCGTGCTGGGAATCTCTGCCGGTAGCCCAGAGCCTTTGAATCCCAGCTGCGGCCGGCTGTAATTTAAAGGGCTCTGGGCTCCCCACTGCTGTGGGCAGCCCAGATCCCTATGAATCCCAGCCGTGGCTGAGATTTCGAGGGCTCTGGGCTCCCCGCCGCTGGGGGCAGCTCAGAGCCTTTTGAATTGCTGCTGCAGCTGGGATTTAAAGGGCTCAGGGCTCCTCACAGCTACCAGCAGCCCAGAGCCTTTTGAATCCTGGCGGCAGCTGAGATTTAAAGGGCTCAGGGCTCCCCACCGCCAGAGCCCTATGAATCCCAGCTGTGGCTGAGATTTAAAGAACTCTGGACTCCCCGCCGCTGCAGGCAGCTCAGAGCCTTTTGAGTCCCAGCCGCTGCTGGGATTTAAAGGATTTGGGTTCCCCGCAGCTGCGGGCAGCCCAGAGCCCTTTGATTCCCTGCTGCGGGCCGCACAGTGATCCTCTGTGGGCCGCATGCAGCCTGCGGGCCGTATGTTGTGCAGGCCTGCTACAGACTGTAACTAATTTGAATGCATGTTTGCTTGTTTTAACCTTGTAATAATGTTCTCATTTCTTTTCTTAGTAAATAAATCCTTAGCTAGTTTACTATAGTATTGGATACAAGCATTGTCTTTGGTGTGAGATCTGAGTACAAGTTGAATGGTCTCTGGGGACTGGAAGCAACCCAGATACTTAGTAGTAGTTGGTGTATAGCAACCAAGAGTCACTAAGTCCAGCTTGCCTGGGTGGCAAGAAAGAACTGAATGGCCAAAGGGGCTATCTTTGACTCCCTGATAGGAATGTTATAGTGCTTTAGGAGTCTAACACAACCAGTTTGGGGTCTCTGCCCTGCTTCTTGACAGTGTCCCTAAGGTTGGCAATCATTGTTGTGAATCACTCTAGGCATTGTAACAATGGGATCTTGTTGAGTGATGCCTATCGTCATATAGAAACCTTAATGACCTTCAGGTATTTTGATCTAGACTTGCATCGAGTATCTAATTTAAAACTATGAAACCAGATTAAAGAGTTCAGTTGGGTCTGCATGGGAAAATCATTCCTCACTAATGCAACCAAAGTTGTGTGTGGTTTTGTGATGCAGTCTGGTACAGAGAAGTGCAAAGTTACACTAACTAAAGCTAAGGATTCTACAAATATCTAGGTAGAGATAGCAGGTGTCCAGTGATTTGTTTTCACCCCAAAGAACAACACTCCCTGCTTCTCTGCCAATGATTGCAGTCCCTAAAAGGGTTCTAATTAAACTGAGAATGATGGCTCATTGCCATGTGGACTTTGAGCTTCATGTGGCAAAGACTGAGATCGCTGATATCTTCAGAAGGCATTTTTTCCCCATGGATTCTAAACTGGTAACCTTGTTTGATAACTTCCATGCTGTGGAAGCGATAGTAACCAGGAGGGAATTAATGTGTTAGACTTTTTAAAATTTAGACAGCAAGACAAATGAACATTGAGCCCTGATTATGTACTTTTGTACTGAAGACTTGTCCTGGACTGTACATTCACAACACTTTTCCTTCACAATAGGCCACTTTGAAAATCATAAAGTGTGAGAATGGAATGAGGTTCCAGTCTCCCGATGCAAACTTTTCAGAGAGGTTCAAGACCCCAATGTTCATGACAGAAAACTCAAAAATAAACAAATTGTTTAGGCTGAGAATGCAAATGTTTATTTGGATTATAAAGCTAAATAACCCTTCTCCCAGGTGAAATTGGCAGCAACAAAAGGCTGAGTTCAGTATCAATATCCTTGTGACAGGCTGGAGCTGCTCTAACCCTCCTGCAAGGGATGATTCTAGGACTCATTGACAATTGGGCCATAATGTCCTGACACTGGGGCAACGTCCATCAACTTTGGCCATCAGGCCGCACTGCCCTGACACTGAGGTGACTTCTACGGTCTTTGGCCATTGGGTAACACTGCCCTGACTAAGAGGGGTGATTGCATGGAGATAGGCCATTAGGTCACACTGTGCAGCCCACAGAGAGGCGAGCATGCAAACTTGAGAGTGGTGAGGTTCTGACATCCCTTCCCCACCCCAAAGAGACAGTAAGGAGCCAGACCAGTCACCACTGGTGAAGAATGTGGGCAACAATGAGGGCTTGAAAAAAAGGACCCAGACACCCAAGATTGAGCCAGAGAAGCTTCTGAAATGGCTGCCGGACAAACAACAGCAGCAGGCAGCACAACAGCAGCAGTAGCAAGCACAGTTGCTCCACAGCTAGCAGCGCAAAAGCAACTGAAGGTGGAACAGCAGCAAGAACAGCAGCAGCAGCTGATTTGGGAGCTGGCAGCCCAACAGCAAGCAAACCAGGCTATTCAAGCAGATGTCAGTTTTGCTAAGACACATACCAAGTCCTCCCCCAGGTTCGGCTGGGGGTGGGGGCTGGAGATGATCTACAAGGACTACCAGTGCACCTCACAAAGATGGGGCCTGGGGACAACCCCAAGGACTTTCGAGTGGGTTGCAACCACTGTCCAATGGCCCACCGCACACTGGGCCACTATTTTAGCCCCTTACTTAAGTGGCCCAGCTCAATTTGCATATTGCAACCTCAATCCACAGGAGGCATTAGACTACTCGAAGGTCAAGCAGCCATCTTGGAGCAAACAGGTGTCAACCTCAAGACTTGCCACCAGCGACTCCGCCAAGAACAGTACCTGCCGGGGGCCAGACCATGAGCTGTGGCACAGTGAATCCATGACCTCTGTTGGAGGTGGCTAGAACCAGAATGCTGGATGAGTGTTCAAGTAGCCTAGGCTGTGGCCCTAGAGAAATTCCTCCAGACCCTACCTACCGGGGGGCAGGGGAGCGGACTGGGTACAGTAGCACCACCCAAGGACCTTCACCAATGCCACCTCTCTAGTGGAGGATTGCATAGCAGCAGAGGGACAGGAGAAGACCAGCCCCAAATTGAGAAACTCAGGTGAACAGAACCTGAGGGGTGCGCAAGGTAGAGGGGAGGAACCCCTGTTTGTACTCCCAGCCTTTGGGGACCCTGCCAACCCTCAGTGCAAGAGACCCAACAGGGGAAACCTCACACAGGGCAAAAATGACTTGTTAGAAACACAAAGCACCCTACCTAGAGAAGGAAAGCGAGACTGGTGTTACTAGTGTGGACAAATAGGCCATTGCTGGAGGGAGTGCCCATACATGGATTGTATTTATGGACAGGTTTGGGCCACTGGTCTGTGCCCAGAAGTGGGAGCTGGATAAGATTATTGTACCAGTGAAAGTGGACAGGGCATCTACTGTAGTCTTGGTGGACTCAGAATGAAGCCGGACAGTCATCTGGGCTGGGCTGGTAGAACCCACTGGCCTCACTGGGGCCCCCATATGCCTGCAATGTATTCATGGGGATATTAAATCCTACCCTACCATCTGGGTGCAGCTTGAGGTTGCTCACATAAACTCTTGCATCAGAGGCCTAGTCTGAGGCCTGAAGCCAGAACCAAAGTACTTCCAGGCGTTGCTAAGCAAAATCTGGGCTGTGAGCCAGAGGCAGGCCTCACTCACAGAAGTGGCGAGAAGAGGAACTTGTTCCAAGATGACATCAGGACACTCCACAGACATAGCAAGGAACAGGCAGGTGCATCTTAAAGACAGGACAGCATGATCAAAGGGGAAAGAGCACCCTAATGAGCCAAGAGGCTGTACCTCAATGCGTCAGGAGGGATGAGTAATCTGTCCTGTAACTTTATAAAAGTAGATCCTGGAGTGCGTATCTTTGTTCAGCCTAGGGGGCAGTGGAAAGTCCCGCCACTGACTGAGCTGGTCCATTGCCACGGGGCACATATTCGTAATATGTCCTTCAGAGTCTATAGGAAACTATTACTGTGCTTCATTTGACAATAAAACTGTCTCGGGTTCCTTCGTACCTTATTAGAGTCTGTGGTCTTTGAGTGTTCTCTAGGGGTTTGATGTGTCAACTATCTGTGCAGAGCCGGGGCAGCCCGCAGAGGGAACTGTTATCATCATCATGCATGCAGCCAACTGTTATCATCATCAAACAAGAGCAGAGCACCACACCGGTAGCTACTGACAACACCGTGCTAAGAAAGTTCCTGGAAGACAAACTTCGGCACTGGGATAAGTTGCTCCCTGTGCGAGAGATGTCATAAGCTTCCACAGAGTTCTCCCCATTCCAACTTCTGTGTGGGAGAAAAGCCTGGGGAATCTTAGATCTCCTCTGAGAAATGTGGGAAGAACAGGAGACCTGGGTCAGAGTATCCGTTCAAGATATCCTCCACCTACGGGAGCAGCTCCGAAAGTTGGAGGCCTGGGCACAAGAGAATCTGGTGCAGCCCCAATGTACTCAAGAGGTTCAGTATAATAAGGGGGAAAAGATGAGGAGTTTTGAGCCTGGGGACCACATCCTCTTGTTACCTTCCTCCAAGTCTAAGTTGTTAGCAAAGTGGCAAAGCCGCTTGAGGTGAGCAGACAAAGAGACCTGTGGACTACAAAGTTTTGTTGTTGAGGCTAAGGAAAGACACTCAGGTCTACCATGTGAACCTCCTCAAGGCCTGGAGAGACAGGGAAGACCTGATGTACCCTCCAGAACCCAAATTAGGGCCATTGATCAGCAAACCGGCAGAACCACTAGTGGCAGGCATAGGCCAGGAGCTCGGCCCTGTACAGCATTAACAGGCATGACAGTTGATATCAGCCTTCCCCAAAGTCTTGTCAGCCCATCCAGAGAAGATCATGTTGACCAGCCATCATATTGCCACCATTCCCGGCCACAAAATGAGGGACAATTACTGCCCGCTCTCCAAGAAGATGTGGGAGACCGTATGGAAAGAGCTCAAGGTGATGTTAGCCCTGGGAGTAGTCGAAGAGTCAAGAAGCGAATGGCGGAGCCCAATAGTACTAGTTCCTAAGCCGAATGGACAGTCAGGTTCTGCACTGATTTCCGTAAGGTGAACGCGGTCTCTCGATTTGGTGCCTATCTCTTGCTCAGGGTGGATGAGCTGCTGGAGCGACTAGGCAAGGCAGAATTAATCTCCACCCTACAGCTGACTAAGGGATATTGGTAGATCCCTTTGACACCCACCTCCAGAGAAAAGACAGCTTTTCCAACACCATTCAGCCTCTAACAATTCACAATGATGCCTTTTGGGTTGCATGAGGCCTCAGCTACCTTCCAACCTCTCATGAAACAAATGTTGAGCCCCCACAGTTCATACGCCACAGCATACATCGATGACATCGTCATTTACAGTGCCAATTGAGAGGAACACCTCCAGCACTGCGCCAATGTGCTATGAACTCTGATCAAGGCAGGCCTCACTGCAAATCCACCCAAATGTCACTTGGGATATATAGTGGGCTGGGGGAAACTATGCCCTTTAGTAGATAAGGGGGAACCTTTGAAGAACTACCCTACCTCCATGACAAAAAGGCAAGTATAGCAGTTCTTGTGGCTCACCGGATACTATCGATAATTTGTACTTAACTTTGCTATGCTTGCTGCCCCCCTGACAGACCTGATGAGAAATTCCCAGCTATGAAAGGTATAGTGGTAGGAAGACTGTGAGAATGCCTTCTGTGCTTTGTGGGAATGGTTGACCCAAGAGCCAATATTGGCACAGCCCAACTTCACAAAATCCTTTATCCTCCAGACCGACACCTCAGAGTAGGGCTGGAAGCTGTGCTGTCACAAGAAGTAGGGGGAGAAAAACACCCCGTTTTATACCTAAACTGCAAGCTGTTCCCCCAAGAAACCTGGTATTCCACCATAGAGAGGGAGGCCCCTGCAGTTAAATGGGCAGTTGAAGCCCTGAGGTACTACCTATTGGGGAACACCTTCTACTTTGTGACTGACCATGCACCCCTCAGATGGATTAATAGCATGAAGGAAATAAATGCACAGGTAATGCAGTGGTACCTGTTCCTTTAGCCCCATTCCTTCCACGTGTTACATTGGCCAGGAAAGGCCCATGGGAATGCAGACTTCTTTTCCCAAGTCGGGGAAGAGGAAGGGAGGGAACGGTCAATTGTCAGCCGACCTCAATGGTCATCTTAAGGGAAAGGGTGTGTGACGGTGAGTGCACTGGCACCACAGGGGTTAACCTTCCTTCCTAGCAGAGGAAGCCATGCCCCTGAGGCTCTGCTGGGTGTGCTCCAGCTGGAGAACATGTATAAAAGCCTGCAGAGCTACTTAGTCTGGGCTGACCACCGGAGGGGAAGGAGGCACACCGCACACTCCTGAAAAGGGACAGCCTGCGCTCCAAGACCCAGAAACCAGCCAGACTGGGATGCACCCCTACACCAGAAGGAATACATCACAGAAGGGGAAGAGACCGGAGGACCCCCAGACACGGAGGACCTGGAGGTTAAGGTAGGAAGTGACCCAGGGGAACTTTAGAAGAAAATGGTGTTAGAGCCACACTGAGTCTCGATGTGTTTCGGGCTGATGCCTGCTGAGCTGGCGACAAGAGAATTTGCCACTACCAGGACCCTGGGTCGGGACCCGGTGGAGAGGGAGGGCCTGGGTCTCCGTACCCCGCAGTCATCTTTCCCCTTGAATCATATGTACTTCAACTGCTAGGCTGCTCTAACCCTCCTGTGAGGGGTGATTCTATGTACTCTGGCCATTGGGCTTCACTATCCTGATTGCTGGGGTGATTTGCATGGAATTTGGCTATCGGTCCACACTGCCTTGAAGCTGGGGCAACTTCTATTGACTTTGGCCATTGGGCCGAACTGACCTGATTCTGGGGTGACTTCAATAAACTCTGGTCGTTTGGCTGCATCATGCTGACTAAGAACATAAGAACATAAGAACGGCCGTACTGGGTCAGACCAAAGGTCAATTCAGCCTAGTATCCTGTCTACCAACAGTGGCCAATGCCAGGTGCCCCAGAGGGAGTGAAGCCTAACAGGTAATGATCAAGTTATCTTTCCTCTGCCATCCATCTCCATCCTCTGACAAACAGAGGCTAGGGACACCATTCCTTACCCATCCTGGCTAATAGCCATTAATGGACTTAACCTCCATGCATTTATCTAGTTCTCTTTTAAACCTTGCTATAGTCCTAGCCTCCTCAGGCAAGAAGTTCCACAGGTTGACTGTGGGCTGTGTGAAGAAGAACTTCCTTTTATTTGTTTTAAATCTGCTACCCATTAATTTCATTTGGTGGCCCCTAGTTCTTATATGATGAGAACAAGTAAATAACTTTTCCTTATTCACTTTCTCCACACCACTCATGATTTTATATACCTCTATAATATCCCCCTTTAGTATCCTCTCTTTCAATCTGAAAAGTCCCAGCCTCTTTAATCTCTCCTTATATGGGACCCATTCCAAACCCCTAATAATTTTTGTTGCCCTTCTTTGAAATTTTTCCAATGCCGGTATATAATTTTTTGAGATGAGAAGACAACATTTGTAAGCAGTATTCAAGTTGTGGGCATACCATCGATTCATAGAAGGGCAATAAGATATTCTCCATCTTATTCTGTATCCCTTTCTTAATGATCCCCAAAAACCTGTTTGCTTTTTTAACTGCTGCTGCACAGTACGTGGACATCTTCAGAGAACCATCCATGATGACTCCAAGAATACTTTCCTGATTAGTTGTAGCTAAATTAGCCACCATCACATTGTATGTACAGTTTGGGTTACTCTTTCCAATGCGCATTACTTTACATTTATCCACATTATGTTTCATTTGCCATTTTGTTGCCCAATCACTTAGTTTTATGAGATCTCCCTGAAGTTCTTCAGAGGGGTGATTGCATGGAGAGAGACCATTAGGCTGCACCGTGCCACCCACAGAGAGCCAAGCACACAAACTTGGGAGTGGCAAGGTTCTGACACACACCCCACCCCAAAGGGGCAGTAAGGTGCCAGACCTACCACAATCCTCTTAACATTAGAAAAGTGAATTGGCTTGAGTCCGCACCCAGTAATCTCAGAAAGCTAAACAAAACCCCTGGACACCTCTAAAAGGCAATATTTTCCCACTCTTAAACACAGAACTTTTAATAAAAGAGAAATTGAACCAAGCATATAGTGTGAACTCCTGAAGTATTGTAACATTTCGTAAAGTCTAAACACATTCTTATTATTCTAATATCTATTTTAACAATACTAACACACAGGAGAGCCAGATTGGTTTTCAGTTATGCATTTGTTACTGTTCAGTGAGGCCTTGTCATGTATTGGCATCTGGTCTGCTAGCATCACAGTGACAAATAGGGATGTATTTTGGCACTAAAGATTCTCAGTATATTCTCCTCTCTGTTGCTTTGCCATGCTTTCCCATCTAGCACAAAGGGTGCATATATCTGTAGAAGACCAAATTAAAACTCTTTAACATTGCACATCTAAGAAAAAAAAAACAAAGTCAAACACCTGCTGATAAGTTAACTGCTTTTCACGAAGAAAGCAGTGCTTGTTGCACATGCTGAAGAGGAGATCCAGCAACTTTGCTATAGCTTTGTGATAGTTTCAAATGAATTTGGACTATCCATTAGTCTAAAGAAGACAACAATTATGTCACACAGTGCATTGACTACACCAGATGTTTTAACTGCACGTTCTTCCTTGTAGAATACCTGGAAGGAAATAAAAAATGCTACCTTCCTGCCTTCATTCTCTGGGAAATTCAGAGAACTAACTCCCTTCGTCTCCCATCTGTCTTTGTCTTTCCAGCCACGGCTCCTATGTCTATGGTCCTAGCTCTTAATAGGATTCAGACACTTGGAAATTTTGTAAATTCTTCTAAGCACCCATATGCATCTTTAGGCATGTAATAACCTTTGAAAATCTGGCCCTAAGTTCTTACTCTCACATATGATTTGACAGTCCAGGGTTAAGAAGTATGTTTATGACCCACTTAAATTATTCAGCTTGTCTTTACAAATAAACTTTTTTTTTTAAATGCAGTTATATAAGTAGTTTCATAGTTCAGGAGCCTGAGACAATCTATCTGATCTCAAGGATTGTCCCAGACATTTAATTATACCAATTTATTTCACTTTATCTGCTCAATGGGCCTGAATGTCTACTTTTCTACACCTTGTGTAGTCATTTGTATGTGTGAGAATGATTTGATAGTGGATACCAAATGCTATTATTCTATTGTGGTAGCATTTGACACTCACTTTGCACACACGCAAATGATGCAAGACAGCATAAAATCAGGTCTGCATTCTTCATGACATTGCTCAAGATGATTTCTTTATTTGTTTATCCAGCTCTGCGCAAAGATCATAGTTTAATATTGAAAAATACCGTGTTAAAATATAAACCTAATTAATAAAGACTATAGGCTACTTGGGCAAATCTATCTATCTATCTCAGGATTTATATTGCTGGCTATCACTGTAGTAATATCTGAGTGTCTTCCACCTAAAATGGATAGCAACTCCAAAGTCCATAGCGGACTACAAGGAGTGTCTGTCACTGTTCCCATTTCAAGTTGAAAGCTCTACTTGAGATAGGGTTTTTTGTTTTGAATTTTTTAGATTGTATTAATTATTTAAATGATTAGGGTTTTTTTAGGTAGTAGAGGGGGTCAATAGTATGCCATTTTTATGATGGAGAGGAGTTTTCAGAACAGAAAGTTTTGCAGCATTTTCTAGGAACCTGAATTCACCTCAACTACTCTGGAAGTTTGTTCCAAAGCTGGAACCATGTTAGTTATATTTCACTTACATGTTAGTTATCAAAGCACTCATCATGCAATCTGATCTCTGTGGATGGACCCCTGCAACCATATGGAATATTATGGAAACCACAGGGCCTCCCAACAAGGGAAAAGGTCCAATAGTGTGGATCAGTTTGAAGGATCAGGCCCAAATGTGCAAATTCTTTTTAACTTGATGATAGTCATCAAATAAAAAATAGACTTTTACCTTAGTCAGTATGGGAAGGGGAAAAAAAGTCACTCAAATATGTCATTTTCAATTCTAGACTTTCTGCTGAAAGTCTTAGAAAGCCATGAAAAAAGCTATCACATTTCCATCCAGCTACCTTGGCAAATTGAAAATCTATGACATTCCCTCAGAGAGAGTTTAGCAAATAAATACAAGCCTTTTCCTTTGTTCTATCAGAATAGCTTGGCTTTATTATTATCATACATAATCTTCAGGCATGCAATAAATCAGTTGAGCTGTCTTTGAGATCATTGTATCCACGTCAGAGCTTCTGTCCTCAGGTTTTCAATCCAGGCTTGTGTAGTTTCTTACATGGATGAATAAGGTTCATGGCTGGATGCATTGTGTATTCATCAGTTTCCAAAGCACTCCTTCTCTACACAAGGCTATGATTTCAATGTTCGGTATTTTAAGATGTGAATACCAGAGCAGCATAACTAAAATTATTGGATCTGGTTTATTCATCGAATTTATTTTTTCATAACAATACATGTAGAAATTACAGCAAAATTAACTTGAGATTATAATGAACCTTAAAAAATAGGAAATTGCTTCTCAGTTAATGAAGTGTTTGAATACTGATCACTTAGGACTATTTAGCTTGCCAATATTATACCATTCTTATGTTCATTGTAGCATATTGTGATGAAGAAATATTAAATTGATGCACCTCAATTATACTTTGCTCAGTTTAGTTGCCCACTGCAAAATCCATATATGTAAATTATATCTATCTATTTGGCAACTCATTACTTTGGCTTGCTTGCTGAGCACTTCATTTACTGCACTTGCTAGAATTCCAAATCTTCAGAACTCTGAATCTTTGTTTAATTAGTCATTTCTGTTTTTATTTTATCTTATTTTTTTAATAAAGCTTTTTTTTTTCACAAATAATGCTGGGAAACAAGATGATTTCCTGTTCCAATTTGTAAATTAAAATTATGAACATTTACAGATATTTTTTTAAAAGAGTCATACAAGTAATCTGAATGTCTTTGTTTTAAATGGAAACCTGTTAGCAATAAGCAATCCTTTTTGATGAATTCATAGCTTTAATATTTAGGGTACAGCTATTGGGCTCAGTTGAAGGACATACCAGAATTCTGCTTGATGCAGCACCTGAGTGGCTGCCTGGAGGTTGGTTTAGCCCTTGGGTACAGTCAGAGCAGCCACAGAGTCACTGCAATACCCATGTCTCTCATCCCAAGGTCAGAGATCCTGGCATGTCTCCCCTGCTAAGACTTGTGAGGGTGAAGTTGACTTGGAAATCTCCTTATGGCACAGGTTTTCTGATTAATGAAGTAGCTTAAAAGTGGTCATAGAAGACCTTTGAATTGAGTTAATAAATTAGAATTCCATAAGCTATATGTGGTTCTGCTAATAAATAGAACAGTATCACAAAATTAAGTACCAGCAGCATCGTGCAAAACATAAATAAAACTAGAATCCTGCCATTTGTGCTGTTTACATAGAAAAGGCAAAGAATCTTTTTTTCCCGTTATTATTTTCTCTTATTTCATATTGATGTAAGAAGAGGAACTGTATGTGGGTGAGTGACTGTAGACGTCATAGAAGAAGTGATGATTATACTTCCTTTTAACTCCCTTAACCATCCATGTGTACACTTTACTGTCTGCTTTTCATTGTCTTTTAAAATAGCCTTTAAACATGAATAGTTACATTTTAACTTACCTGTGGTATACCACTGGTTAAGATGGTGAGTATTTAATGCTCTCATTCAGTATTCAACCTGTTGGAACTAACAAGTGATAGTTAATGGCAAGATAAATCAAATTCTGAATTTGCTCTCAAGTTCAAATTGTTTTATATCTGGTAATATCTTCAGTGTCTTTCCCCCAATATTTCTTATTGAAAAATAGCACATTCAAGAGGTGGTACTGAATTATTCAGTATTCTTTGAACTTTATAGTGTGTGTATAGAGTTTCAAGCCAGACACTCACTTAAAATGTGTATTGTATATAATTTCTATTCACAAGTTTTTAGATATTCCTGACTTAGACAGTGTTTTAGACATTCCTGATTCCAAATCAGCAAAACACTTGAGCATGTGCTCAACTTTGTGTACAAAAGTATATGTGTTGTACCACTGAGGAGGTCCAAAGCTTCCGAATGCCAAATAAGCAACTGTAGCCTCACATCTATAGCCGCCTTTACAAGCACTTTACTCTTTCTCTATCGAGGGACAATAGTTTGGTGATATACACAGACATGGGTCCACTGATTCCACCTCAAGTCATCCCCGACTCTAAATCCTTGGGAATCCCAGAGAATACAAATCTTCTGTGCAAGGATTTCTGAAATTCTAACTTCCTCACCCTCTGTGTCTGGAAACAGCCTTATTTCTTCTGTGTCTGGGATCCTCCACACCCTGGATGTTGAGTGACTGGATTTTACCATTAATAATAGAGTGGCACATTACCCTCTAATCTCCTGCCCACCAGTCCTACAGCGCTAGCATGCCTTAACATCATAACTGGAAGTTGGTCACTCAGTTGAAAAGGTCACTGCATTTGAATATCAACATGGGTTGATGGACAATAGATCTGTCTAACTTGATCTTCTTTTTTTTTAATGAGATTTCAAGTTTAGTTGATAAAGGTAATAATGTTGAGACAATATACTTAGACCACGTACCATGATAGATTAAAATATAGACCAATATACATTTAACGTGACACATTAAAATGGATAATTTATAGACTGTACCTGAGAAAGTATTGGATTCTTGGAGGACTTTTGTTGGTTTTCTAGATAATTTTGTTCAGATGTTGTAAGGACGGATTTGTTTTATAAGCTAATAAATATTTGCAAGTAAAGTTTGTTGTGTCTCACAATGGTATCTTCTGTGGAAAGCTAACGGATGGGATAAAAAAGAAGAGAAAATTAAAAGACTATCTCTCTCCCTCATTCTAGTTCACAAGAAATTGCAAAGATGCAGAGGGAAAATTTCAGCAGAAATTATTTAAAAGAATCCTTGTCAACATATATCAGAGTGTGGGATTTGGGGAGGGTTTGGCCATTTTTCTCTGAAAAAAAGTGTGTGTGGGGGAGAGATTCCACGCAAAAAATGGTTACTACTCCAGCTACACTCAACACAAACCACAAAAAAGCTCTTTGAAAAATAAGGTGAGTCCTAAAGGTTATCAAACATGTTTTGTGGGATCAGTGGAAGAAATATGTTCCAGAATGTTCTTTGTCAAGAATGTTCAGCACTCTATAATTGGATATCTGCATCTATAGACTGTTAGCTCAGATGCCCCTCTGAGATCACTTATTTCAGTTGCTTATGGGGCAACAGAGAAGCGATACCTCTGATTACCAGTGCCCATGGTAAATACAGCAAAGCTTTATACATCAAATTCAACACCTAAAATTGCACCTGAAGAAAGGGAAAGTTAGAAACAGGATAGAAAGTATCAAGACTGAAATTGTCAAGCAAATGAATGTTCATTATTTCATATTTAAATGAAGCCAAATGCCTTCTTTTCCATTAGGAGTTCTCATCAATCTTATCCATAAGTGGAACAAATCTCTCTCTTTTTACAAGCCACAGTGGGAAAGATATGTCATAGGACATAGGAACCTTCAGAACTGAAGTGGCAAAACTGTCTGAAACTTCTTCCTAGAATGATATCATTTTTCTATACCCTCCTGTGGTGACGCAACAACTCACTGCTGCAGCGCCTCTTGATGGTTGTCCAGGGAATTAGCTTTTCAGCCTCCAGAGCATCCTCTGCAGGCTGGTGTCTCACCTGACACTGGCTCCATGTCCTTCCCAGACCCGGGTGCCCTTCACCCAGGGGTTCTGCCCACCACAGTACCCTCTCACTCTGGGTCTCCTCTGCCATGGGAAACCTCCACCCCATATTCCCACCTTGCCTCAGTGGCTACTGCCAGTCATCGTCTATCCCCCACTCTCTGGGACAGACTGCAGTCTGTAAACCACTCATCATTGGCAAGGGGGGGTTGGACAAACTGCTTCTGTCTATTCCTTGGCTGCCCCACTGCAGCCTTAGTACCCTTATATGGGCCCTTAACTCAACCTCAGCCTGGGGCTTTGCTAGGCTGGAGCCCCTCAGCTCCTTGTGCTCTTCCCCAACACTGCTCCACACTAAGTACCCTCCTCAGCTTCCCAGGCAGCCAGGTCCTTCTGTCTCTGAGAAGCTGGAGATGGTGTCTTCAGCTTCTGGCCCACAGCCCTCTTATAAGGGTCAGCTAGTCCCTGATTAAGCTAAGCACAGCTGTGGCTGCTTTCACAATCAGCCTAGCTTTCCCCAGCGGTAGCCATCTCCAGCTGCTTTAACTCCTCCGGGCAGGAGTGGGTGGCCACTCCGCTACACCTCCCCATGCTTTTAATGTACAGATATCCCTCCACTCATCCTGTCCTCACACACAAGGGCATTCAACTTAACTTAATTGAAAAATTCCTCACAGTAAAAAGGGTCTGTGTCAATGAAACGGACCTTCCTTGCAGAAGTGGGCACTTATCTCTATTTAGATAAAAATGTCAGCTCTATAGTGTGATCCCAAAACGTATTTCTAAACAGCAAAAATACAATTTCAAACCCCAATGCTAGATATTTAAATGTAACATTATAGATAATATTTAAACATAACATGCACACAGCCAATTAATAAATATGTAAAATATGACTTGGAAACATTTTTGAACACATATGTACGTTGTACACGTTTTTTCATTCTTTCATAGTATAACATGTCTTTTCATGTCAAAAATAAATCTCTGTATGTTTATAATCTTGTCTCTGGCTACATGACAGGAATAAGTGGAAATAATAGATGTGACAACAATAAATGGAATGGCATGAATATGGTTAAGTACCTCAAGTTTAGTCAAGTATACCACAAGACAAATTACATTAGTTTAACTTTATAATTCATCTATAAAGTGATATTCAAATTAACTTTACAGTGTACCTTTGAGAGAGCAGCAAAGTGAAGTAGTTTGGAAAGTGTTCACACTTGGCTGTCTAGAGTAATTTTGTTCTAATCTTTGTTGCCTTTTCTTCTTTGAGGATCGTGAAAGAAAGGCTCTGAGCTAGTCAAGTGAAAATGACAGACACAAAATTGATTTAATATTTACTGTGTAGTACTGTTGTGATAAGAAATTTAAAACAAGATTACATTTGCTAACTAATGTATATACTACAAAGAGTTGTTGGTTTGTTGGATTACATTTTTATGAACTTTATTTTCAAAAATTTATATAATTTTCACAATCTTTTTAAAACTCTTGTGCTTCCAACACACTAGTGTATATGTATAGAATATTAACATTTGTAATGCCTCAAAACAACCCCAGCTCCATGTAGGCCAAACTGGTGGTAAGGGAAAAATTCCTCCCCCACGCTCCCAAAAAGGAGCACCTAGTACAATTGCCACAGCAGGTCTTGACCAAACCTGGTATTTCACCATCTAAAGGGAAGAGAGGGTAGGTGCTGCCTCAGCTTGTCCGATGAAAAAGGGTTTCATACACAGCCTGCCTTTTTTAAACACTTCTGCCCATCTTGTTCTCAGCATCATCATGCTGGCCCCTTGTCCCCTTTTGCAGCCGTTTGACCTCTCCCTTCCTCCCACAACCATAAATCATGGTTCCCTTCATTCATCCAACCAGACAAATCATCCCTGTCCCACACTGAAACGTACAGTGCGGTCATTTCCACTACCTAGGCTGGGAAGCATACGGGCTGGGAGGATGTCACTGCACCCATGTGAAGCCCTATTGACTTTAATAAAACTCAGTGCTGGCATTTGAGGCTGTCCACATGTATCAGATTGTAGGACGGGACAATAAGCCAATAAACAAGAGACAGGCAAATAAAAATGTAGGCTTAATGTTTGGCATTGCTCTCTGTCCTCAGGGTTTGAGCCAAAATATAGTGAAATCACAATACAGACACTCCCCGAATTACGTAAACCCGACGTATGCAAATCCGAGTTTACGGAAAAAGTTCCGTAAGCTAGAAATAGCAGCTTTTTGTGCGTGTGTGTGTAATGGTTGGAGATACATTTCTGACTTTCACAAAATTCAAGTTACTCAAGACTTTCCAAAAGGAATGTTTGTGTAAGTCGGGGACCATCTGTAGTGAAAGGAAGCGTCTGACAGGTAATCCTGAGATATTAATTTAATTTAGGTGTTCTGTAGAATCTCCCAAATCAGTTCCAAGATGAAACCTTTTTTTCATTGACTGTTTTTTTTTCAGGGTGCTTTATCCATTTGTGTAATATGGAAATTTTATCAAATGAAAAAATACTTTGGCTTATACATTTTCATTACAGAACTGAAGTAATTAATGTCATTTATACTTCATACAACAAAATAAGTGGGAAACTCATTTTGCAAGCAAAAAATCTAATATATGATCAGAAACTAATTAGAAATAAAGTATTTCTTCCAGGAGAAATTCTGTATTTTAGTGATTCAGCTTCCTAGTTTGGGGGGGTTTTTTTAAACCCAGAGTGCTAAATTAAGATGTCTTTAAAATATTTTATGCCAAGGTGCCATTCAATGGATTATATTAATGTAAAAATAAAAATGATTTACAAAGGAAAGTGTTTCAAAAGTTTAATAACCTCTATTTAAAAAGTAGAGTCACTTTTATTGCTTTAATCTATTTCAGCGTTAAGGCACCTACTGCAATTACTTATATGGCACATCTCAGTGACTCTTCAAATAATGTCACTAGGGCCTTAAAAATATTTAAAATGGTCAAAGGACATGAAAAAAACAGAGTAGCAGGGTTACAAAAGCCCTATGTCTAAAGGATAAAACCCTGATGGGATTTCACATTGAATGGGAGATGACCCCTTGGTGAATGTCTGGTTGTGATTTAGTCATTAGCTATGCTAACATCATAAATCTTCTTTTTATGCTTGTTTTTATTCAAATCTGAATTCCTTAATGATCCTCCTTGAAAACTTTGAAAAAGTTCTACTGTGAGACCAATTTTCTGGCTCTTTATATTATTTCTGTTGTTTTCTTTCTGTGTATTCTTGTGTTTTTTGTTTTCTGTTTTCACTAGCATCATGTGCCTGAAGGCAGGACACTTGTTTGGTGTGCTTTTGTTGCATCTTCCTTGTACAAAATAGTCTAGTGTTTGTATCATCATAACAAGCCAAGTGATGTCACACACAAAAAAGTATGTTCTTAGTGTACAATATGCAATAATACAAGCAAAACAGTTATTTGAACAAAGTATATCAAGATTGCAGGAAGTATCAGTGGCTTTTTGGAGGTGTTCTATTACACATTTCAATTACAGCACTATCCTTGAAAGTCCATTTTGTGGAAGGAATTTTTTCAACTCTTCATTTGCTCTCCAGAGAACTAAGGATCTACAAAAGAGACAAGTTAGACCTTGGGAATGGGAAAGAAAGACCACTTGTCACAAGAGGACAGATCTCAAATATGTGGAGAAACTCTCTCATGGGATTTGAAATCTGGGCCTAATTCAGCAAAGAATTTAAGTTAGTGCTTAAACCCCATAGCCTTGAATAAAATGACTCTTGTGTTTATCTTTAAGCACATGGTGAAGTGCTTTGCTCAATGAGAACATAGGCACTGAAACCTCCAAGACCTGTAGCTTCTATGGAAGTCTTACAGAGCATGGGAATCTTAATTCAGAGATGTCTTGGCACCTGCTCAGTATTACATCCCTGGTATAGAGGGATGCTTGGTGCTTTGTTACCTTAGCATTTCCTTGCTGCATAGAAGGCTCAACACTTTACAAGAGCAGGGAATTAACTTCTTTCTGTGTGAAGAGCTCACTTCCTCATTAGATCATAGATAGGTAGGTAAATACATCAATGGGAGGCAATATTCCCTTGATACATGTGTAACTCTTCTGCCCCTCTGAGTAGCAGCAACAAGGGCCGGGTTCAGTAGCCAGGGATTCCGTTTCAATAACACAATGCAAAACCGGCTCGAACCCCCACCCAGTGACCTGGGACAATTACATACCACCCCCCTGGGCGCCTCTAGGAGGCAATACTTCCCCACTTGCAAGCACAGAGTCTGAGTGTAGCAAAATCCTTTTAATAAAGGAGGGAAACAATGAAGCATCACATTGGAGAAACACCACAAACAGGATTATAACACAAACCATAAGCAAAAACATACCTCCAAGTAAGTTTGGCAATGTCCTTTCCCCCTTAGGGTCTTAAGCCCAATCACACCAAAGTCCAATAACCCGAAAGTCTCTGGTCAGTGCCACCCCAGAGTTCAAAAGTTTATCTGCAGTGTTTTACCCACTCTAGCCTGGGTGGAAAGGGGGGGACACACGCAGGGTGTTAAGGGGCACCTTACGTGGGCCAGGGCCAAGTGCTCTGCCTCTCTGTGGAGTTCTGCTGCAGCCTTCACCACGACCAGCTCCACTACACCAGGTGTGCTGCTCCTTCAGCCAACCTGTGTGCCACTCCAGCTGTCCCCGCAAACCGCTCCACTCTGCTCACTGTTCCATGGGCTGCTCCAACATGCTGCAAACTGCTCCTGTCTGTCAGCCACTTAGCGATAGATCTTCAGGCTCCCCCACTAGTTAACAAAGCAGTCAGTGATCTCAGCTCAGTAAGCTTAGCTCTTTCAGTGATTTCAGCTCTTAGTGATATCAGCTTGTAGCCGGGGAGCCCTGGTACTGGTACACCATTGGCCCAGTGTGAATTGAGCTCAGCAGCCTCTAGATGGACTCCTAATGGAATCAAAATTAGCTGTACTCTTCAACAGCAGAGAGAGGAGGACATGCAATTGGTGTTCTAGGCCCTCAAAGGGGCCCATACCATCAGTTACACACACTAGTCCCCAACCTCTCTCATTTCAATGGGTTTTGGCACCCATGTCCCTTGTCTAGCAAGTGCTATTTAATTGATATTGAGACATCTCTGTCATAAAGCAGTCTCATAGTTCCTCATTCACATAATCAGGGTCACAACACTTTATTTCTCCTGCCCCAATAACAAAGAAATTGGAGATCCCAGAGCTGTCAAAATAACCATCCCAGGCTACCGTGGGCTATGCTAGGTGGGGTGGGTGTGCCAACGCAAATACCTAAAATTCCTTTCCACCCTCCCCATAATTCATCACCAGATGTCAGGGTAGAGCTCATCATGCATAGTGTTCCACATTTTCAGTTTACATATGTAAAAAAATTCCTTAAATTTTTTGATGTTTATTTTCCAAACTTTAAAACCAGGATGAAGTTAGGTTAAATTTAAAAAAAAATGGGAAAACTCAGGAAAAAAATAAAAACAAAAATCATCTAGTCAATCCTGCACTCATGGAAGGACCAAGTATGATCTCGACCATCCCTGAGAGGTGTTTATCTAGCTTGCTTCTAAAAATTTCCAATGATGAAATTCCTCAGCCTCCCTAGAAAAGTTATTCCAATGCTTAATCACAGTGATAGTTAAAAAGTCGTTCCTAATGTCCACCCAAAACTGCCCTTGCTGCAATTTAAACCCATTGCATTTTGCCCTACCTTCAGAGGTTAATGAGAAATTTTTTTCCCATCCTCCACATAACAACCTTTTATGTATTTGATAACTGTTATCACGTCCTCTCTCAGTCTTCTATTCTCCAGCCTAAACAAACCCAATTTTTTTTTCAATCTTCTCTCAGAGGTCATGTTTTCTAGAACTTTTGTCATTTTTGTTGCTCTTCTCTGGAATTTCTCCAATTTGTCCACAGCTTTCTTGAACTAGAGAAAATAATCCAGTTGAGCAATTATTTCTTGAGTCTTTCTGACAACATTCTGGCTAATATATCCCAGAAAGATGTTTATTTTTTACCAACAGTGTTACACTGTTGACTCATATTTATCTTGTGATCCCCTGTCACCCCCATAGCACTTTCCGCAGTACTTCTTCCTAGGCAGTCATTTTACATTTAAATGTGTACAACTGATTGATCCTTCCTAAGTGGAGTACTTTTCATTTGTCCTTGCTGAATTTCATCCTATTTACTTCAGACCATTTCTCCAGCTTGTCCAGATCAGTTTGAATTTTCATCCTATCCTCCAAAGCATTTGCAACCCCTTCCTTGGTATTGTCCACAACTTTATAAGTGTACTCTCTATGCCATAATCTATATCACTGATGCAGATATGGGACATAATCGCACTCAGGTGTGATCCCTGAGGGACCCCACTCAATATGCCTTTCCAGTTTGACTGTGAACCACTGATAACTACTCCCTAGGAATGATTTTCCAGCCAGTTATGCATGCACCTTACAGCTCTTCCATCTTGGTCAGGGTTCCCAAACTTGGTTTGTGGCTTGTTCAGGGTTAGCCCCAGGTGGGCTGTGAGATGCTTTTTTTACCTGAGCATCCACAGGTACGGCCAGTCACAGCTCTCAGTGGCTGCCATTCGCCGTTCCCGGCCAATTGGAGCTGTGGAAGCAGTGCAGGCCAGGCCACTGTATTTGTCCTTTCCCAGTCCTCTCGAATCTTTCCAGTCTTTCATAACTTTTCGAAAATAATTGCTAATGGCTCAGATATCTCCTTAGCCAGCTCCTTGTGTTTTCTAGGATGAATTTCATCAGGTCCTGGTGACTTGAAGACATCTAACTTGTCTAAGTAATTTTGAACTTCTTCTTTCCCTCTAATCCTATCTCATTTTCACAGGCATTCTCTGTGTTAGATGTTGAATCACTACTAACCTATTTGGTGAAAACTGAAACAAAAATGTCATTTAACATTTCTGCAATTTCCCCATTTTCTGGTATTGCTTTTCCCCCTTATTAACAGGCATATCCTGTCCTGTGTCTTCCTTTTGTTTCTAATGTACTTGCAGAATATTTTCTTGCACCATTTATATCTCTGGCTATTTCAGTATCATTTGGACTTTCTAATTTTGTCCCAATATACTTGTGTTATTTGTTTAAATTCATCTTTTGTAATTTGACCTAGTTTCCTCTTTTTTGAGGTTCAGATAATTGATGATCTCCTGATTAAACCAGGGTGATCTCTTGGCATACTTACTATCTCGCCTACACAAGGAAGTAGTTTGCTCTTGTGCCCTTAATAATGTTTGTCTGAAAAACTGCCAACTCTCTTAAACTGTTTTCCCACTTTGAGTTGCTTCCCATGGGCTCTTACCTTTGAACTCCCTGAGTTTCCTAAAGGCTGGTTTCTTGAAATCAATTGTCTTATTGTGTTGTTTTGCTTCCTACGATTCCTCTGAATCATGAATTTAACCATTTCATGATCACTTTCACCTAACCTGCCTTCTACTTTCAAATTTTCGACCATTTCCTCCTTATTTGTCAAAATCAAATGTAGAACAGCCTCTCCGCTAGTAGCATTCTTCATCTCCTGAAATAAAAAAATTCTCTCAGGTACAATAGCATAACACATTCCTCACTGCTGGCTGGATATATTTGTTCATATTCTGAACTAATGCAGTGTTCATGGAATCACATTTCTTTGTATCATTCAGAAGCTTCTGATTTAGTTAGCATGACAGAGATGTGCCTGAACTTGAATATCTCAACACTCCTGAATGTGGTAATAGAAATAAAGCTCCAACTCAGCATTCAAAACCTGATTCAGATCCAAGTGCTGACAAAGGGCACCAATTCCAGAAAATACCTAAGCTGTGTGCTTATTTTTAAACATGCTTAACATTAAATATGTTCTTCAATCCAATCAACAGTAATAGGATTTAAGAATGTGCTTAAAGTTAAGCACATGCTTAAGTGCTTTTTTAAATACGGATGCATTCCTGAATGAGCTCAAGTAAGAAAAACAGTCTTAATGAGCTAAAATAAGAAAAAAAATAGGGAATGTGCTACATTTTAATGTCACTCTGCATCTCATTTAATATTTTGCTTTTTATTAGTATATAATAGTTGTGGATAATTGAGCACTTTAAAATAATCAGAAGATTTTATTCAATGTCATTCTGAGTCACTGTGAAGGAATTTCAGTAATTTGTACAGGACGTCTGATTTTAATTTCATTATTCATGGGTGACATTTCTTAAGTATAAATGAATCACACTTTTATGCCAAAATTACTATTTTGTATACCCAAGTCTTATCTATAAAAAGAGTTAAAAAGAATCTCGAAAAATCCTTTAAGAGCTTAAATTTCTCCTGAACCCTTCAAAGATTGAAATGTATTTATAATGGAATATTTTTAAATGTTTCCTTAATTGTGCACATTCTCATCCATAATTGTATTACTCATTTAAAAATATTGTGTTATTTCATATACTTCAATGAAAAGATTTCTTCATCTGAGCCTTTCCATGGTTAGCAGATTTTTGTGTCTTAAAAATCTAAGAGAAAAGAGAAGAAAACAAACATAAAAAGAGATTGTGAAGAGAACACCAGTATGGCAATATATTCAGATGAAAATTTTTCCTAATCTAGAGGTATGGATAGAATATATTCTATTTTTTCTTAAAATAAATTAACTGAGATTGAAGCATTCTTTCCATTTTGCATTGTTTATCAAATTACTGCAATGTAGCACTATTATACTTAAGGTAGAGAATGAATTCTTTGGGAGAAAAAAATATATTCACTTTGTCCAAAATATTCCTTTTAGGCTGAAACGTTCTCTGTTTGGTCTCAGTCTGAAAAAACATCCAATTCTATGTATTTCTCTACTCATCATTAGGGGTCTCATCCAAAGTCAACTGAAGTCAATAAAAGGATTCATGTTGACTTGCTGATGGATCCTGATGGTTTAATTATCTAAATAATACAAGTACTAAGATAAAAAAAAATTATTTGGTTTTAGTCTTTACCTCACATTTTGGGTTTCGAAGGAATCCTGTTGCCTTCAATGTGTTTTGGATTAGGACCCAAGTGGTAAAAATTTCATTTTTTCCACTTCCATCTTTCTAGGAAATTCCATCCATTCCTTCACAATGAGGTCTTGGCCACAATGAACCATTTGTTCATCACTTGGTGACTAGATTGGTGTTTCTTGAATGATATGTGGAGGTTTCAGCTTGTACAGCGGGTGGCTGCATGCCTACTCTACTCTGCTTTGTTGCAATTTCAGAACAGTAGTCCTTATCTCTAAAGCCATTAGTGCATCAGTGTCAGGATCCAGCCACATTAGTGACTGCTTCATCCTAAACATCTGCTCACTTGTGGAACAACACAGCTAACAATACTCCATTAAAAGTGCTTGAGAGCTGGTAATAAAACATTCTAAACCAAGGAAGTATATTCCCTTCCAGAGAATATCAGATTAGTTCAGATGACATGATGATGACATGACGTGAAGATGAAGAATATACAAAAAGCAGAACCTTTTTTAACCAAGGAAGAGCACAACACTCCAAGAAGTCCACTAACAGACCTCAACATACCAGTTCAATTTACCTGTGAAGTGGGTACTATAGAAAACTCTAATATAGATAGATGGATTACTTAGGTCTTGCCTACCCTACACCATTATGTCAGCAAAAGGCAGCTTTTGCTGACAAAACAGTGGTGGCATACACACTACAAGGTTACTTTTGGCAGCAAAATTCTGCCATTTTGCTGACAAAATAAAACCACCTCAATGAGATGCAGAGAGCTTTTTGCGGCAAAGTTAAAGCAAGAAAGTGTTAGTGAAGACACTGTCATTTGTTTTGTCGCCATAACAGGCCTACCCCAGTATCTCACAATGCCTGCCATGACTACTCTGCTCACTGTTTTGAACTCGGTTGTCCTGCATCTAGGTACGCAGACATGCACCCATCCCTTTTCAAAGCTGTGGAAATCTTTGACATTCCTCAGTGTGGAGAGGTCATAGTGCTGCTGAGAATTCCATTCCCCGTAGATGAGGAGGCTGTGGGAGAACTCAAAGAGACTAACTGAAACCTTAATGTGGAATCAGAAGGCAGGCAGAGCATGCTGCAGCTGCGGGACGGGAGGGGAGGGGAGGGGAGAGAGACTGCTGAGTTGTGCAGAGCAAGGAGTGTGCGGGGGTGTCCCCTTCCTCCTGCCTCAGGATTGGTTGCGGTCAGGCAGCTGTCTGATCTTAAAGAGACAGCATGCCAACATATTCTCCCACAACACACACACTTCCCCCACACACACTCTGTCTCTCTCATATATTCTCTATCCAACTCTTCACTCTCACAAACTTCCTTAAAAACACACTCTTTCTCTCTCCCCCCTCCACACACACACACACACACACACACACACACACACACACACACACACACACACACACACACACACACACATTCTCGGAGTCTCACCCCCTCCCACTTCAGTGGAAAAGCATCTAGCAATCTAGTGAAGATGTCCATCAAAGGATAGGACTAAGAAAATTGCAGTATGGGATGCTGTACCTGCCCCATGTGTCATTGCAAACCCTTCCCAAAGCCCCCTGCAGCCGATTGCACAGTGGGTTAGCTCTGTGTGTTGATGCAAAAGCTGCTAGTGTTGAAGCACTCTGCCAACACAAGAAGCATAGTGTGGACATACAACGGTGGTTTAATTAAAGCGCTTTAATGAAAGCTGCATAGATTTTGTTGACAAAACCTTGTAGTGTAGACAAGGCCTTAGTAAATTCCAATATTCAGAGTTGTGTTGGTTTACTCAAAAAGTTGATTTAGCAGGTAGTTATGGCATGCTACAGTTTAAAATGTAAAATACCAAGATCTTATTCTGTTTACTCTGTTGTTCATTATTAAGCAATTGATTAGCTATTCAAGTCTATCACATTACAGTGTGCTACTCTTGTGTCAGTCAGAGGAAAAATTAATCATATAAAAAGCTTTGTTCAAAAGTCTTCAAGAAATGCTGCACAGAGTTTCACATCAAGGCAAAGTCAAGCTGGAATAAAGAACAAATGTAATATAATGTGAAATATTTACAGTATCATATATCATTCTGGTTTCAAACTTTTTTTTTAAATAAGTTCTCTAATCAGAACTAAGGGGACATTTCTCATAGCCAAATTCATAATTACACATTGAGGGTCAAAAAACCCAGGTTGAAAGTTAAAGACAATGAACAAAGAAGAATTCTGAGTGATGCAAAGTCTTGAATGGCACAAAGGGGTTGGAATCTCATTTGATATTCTGACCCAGTATGTCCAAATTATGAAGTTTCTCCACAGCACTAGGTGTATGTTTGAGGTTTTTAAAAACCTTTTGGGTCTATATAGTTACTATTGAACAAAATCATATCTTCTGTTGCTAAAAGTTTGGTAATTATGACTGGCTAAATTGTTTTGTCTATTTCACAGAATGGAGGATTAAGTCACAAGTCACAATGGATTTATCCTGGAAAAGTTGCATACAATACAAATTGATCCAAAATAACTCTCATTAAAGTTAATAATCTGCCATTGATTTCAATAAGACCAGGATGATGGATCACACCAAAGGGAACTATTTAAAAAAAACTATTGTTTATACCCAATATTAATAATACCAAATATTTTATTTGTAAATTGGATTAAATATGAATAAATGTAATTAAGTCTGAGGGCATTTGTTTCCATATATTATTATTATTATTACTACTTCTATAGGTTACTAAATTTGCATGATGCTTTACAATAGGGATGAATTTAAAAGTAATGTTATGGATTAATTTAAAAAGTAAGGTTATAATTAAAAAAGTGGTAACGGCATAAATTATCTTGAAAAATAAAAGCCTATAAAAAAATCTAAATCATCAACAAAAGTGGCTTCAAAAGACGCAATGAAGAAATTCACCCAAAAAGTGGCATGACATCATAAAAGATTGCAGCCGTATTTTAAACAAGTTATGTAGAGTAAGATATCTTCATTAAGAAAACAGCTGCGTAAATTATTTTAAGAGACTAGCTAGTCAATATCATCTGTATACACTGTAATTCCTCAAATGACCTGTTTGAAAAGATTGGTGTTCGTCTTCTATGATCAAATAATGACTAACACTTATATTATAGGCTTGGTTGCTAAGAGTCCTGCATCAGACGCAACACTGGATATTCTGCTTTGTATTGTCCATCCCTTAGGTGATGTTCAACATAATCCTGAGCTTGCACTGGGAATCACGATAAAATAAATCTTATTTTACCCAAATTTATTAGTCAATATCACAGCAAGAACCAGTAATGTTACTGAGTAGGCACCGAATTGCATTATTTGGCTAACTAACGACCGTGATATTGACCCACAAACCATGGAACAAGACCTGAGAATCTGAAACTCACATAATGTCCCACTCTAATTGGGCTGTAAATCTGAAAATGAATAGTACAACAGATTAATCTGTTCCGTGTATCTCTATCACTATACTGATACAATGTATTTTATTCAGAATGTTTAATTTTGGTTTATTAAACTGACCTGAATTAAATACTTCTGTATGAGTGAGTTCAACACTAAACTAATTACTGTTTGGTGGCATGTTGTCTCATGGTAGTTGTTTGGGTTCCTAAAGATCCCATTCTTCTCTGTGGGCTGAGCTTCTTACATTATCCTCATCTTTCATTATGTATCTGTCGTAGTTCAGGGCAACTGCCCGTATATTTCCACTCTTGTGTTCCAGCAAGAGACCTTCTCTAGGCTCCTGGCTCTGCAGCCATACTGTCTCTTGGGCAGAAATCCACATCTCTCTGTCTCCTGACTTGGGATTTTCCAGGCTGCACAGTTCCCTGTCTACACTGTAATAACCTCCAGCAAGCCATCTGACCTTCATTTTCTCCTCAGAGGATGTAAACAGTGTAATTGCCACAGTTATAAGTTACCACACAGATGTTTCTAAGAAGGCACATTTATTCTTACAATGAAAGAATTACAGAGAAAACATATTAAAAACAATAAAAGAAACTAAACACATGCTAATAAGCTTTCCACAGATCACTCAGAGTCTGAGTCAGACATTCAAACACCACTTAGGGGGTTTTCCATGGTTTCCAGCTGATAACAGATTTTAACTTACAACCAGCACAGCCATGAATGTTCTTTCTTTCCTTTATACAGCCTGGGCATTTGATCTTGTTCTCTTGTAACAGGTGATCAGCAGACATAGCGTAACTCAGGAATTTCTCAGTGTCAACTGGAAAAGGCAGAGGGGTGCAACAGAGTTCTAGATGTATCCCTTGGGTCTAATATAAACACAAATTCACTAAGGGGTGGCTTGCAAGATCTCTACAGAGAGCCAATAGCACACTGGTTGTCATAATCATTGTGAAATGTATATGTGGATAATATTTAAGGAGTTATGTATCTGTAATGAAAATTATATTCTGATGGCAGGTAACCAGGATGTGACATATCTCGGACAGGTTCCTTCCAAGCAGGAGGTAACAGGCTTTAATCTCTCTGTCTGGTCATGATTTTATTCAGCATTCTATGTCTCTTAGTGTATCCCTTTTTGCACACCTAGCCTAGGCTAATCAAGAGATTGTGAAATTTTCAAGAGAGGACATATACAAGAAGAAATAAACAGCATGAGGGGATCCTGATTGTGAGTAAAGACAATGAAAAGGTGGAGCATAACTGAAAGTGCAGAGGGACACCCTTGATCTTTCACCAAGGAGGTTAAGTCAACACTTTCTCTGTCTCATGAATGAAAGATCTCAGCCTAGCCTGGCTGTAAAATACTGGAAGGACTTTATGGGAGCATTGCTCTATTAGCCATGAAAGTATCTAGTTAAGTAAGCTTAGGCTCTAGAATGTGTGTGATAATTTTATTTTATATGTAACCATTTTTCGAATACTTTTACATGATATCACTTGAATTTCTATACATTGTTAAAATAAAGTGTTAGGTATGTTTATAGAGAAAACAAATAAGTTCTATGTGTCAAGCTGAGTGATGACCTGATCTGAAACCTGTAATCTGGGGTCTACTGTTTCTTTGGAAGAAGCGAATCTGAGAATACTATGACAAACCAGTGGACCAGAGGTTGGACACTCCAGAAAGTCACTCAGAAGGCTCAGGGGCCGTAGTGTGCCTATTGCTAAGCTGTAGAGAGTGAATGGGGCCTGTGTAGGCCTAAAAGGAAATCCTTGTTCTTCCATGGCCAGTGGAATTGGGAGCTGACCCACAGAAGGCATAAACAAGGCTTCTTCATGCTAAGAGCTGGTGCCTCACAACCCTGAGTGCCACCAGAAAATGTCACATAATAGTCGCCTCTTCAGGATGTAGCTTCAAAAGGTTTTTTCCTGTCTAGCTGGCAGAGCGCATGTTAGATTAAAACCCAGGCTTCTTGACTGAATATGGAAGCTGGAACTTTATAATTCAAAGAGCACATTTCAGAAGAACACTTCCTCTCTCACTTTATTATAAAAAAAATTCTTAACAAGCTTTGTACTTTACACTTTAATTCTCAGTTGAAAACAACATTTTTATTCAGTTGCAGTTACTCTCACAATTACATGGTAGAAAATGCTCCAATACTTTATATAATAAGATAAAGAACTGAATTTAGTAGAGAAACGAGCAATTGTGGTAATTAGCCTGAGTGCAAAGATTTATTTTACATTCATTGTATACAAACTCAAAATTCAAAATCTTATCATGAGAGATCATTATACTGTAATGTTTCTTTCATGATTTTTTTAATCTTGTATTCATATTTTTCCTGGATTTTGTCATTGTTGGAGCTTCTTGGTGTCTCTTCTCCGCTAGATTTTCTTGGCCGGGCCTTGTGATTTAATTGTTTTTTCTTCATCTTCAGCTTGTATGACAGCAATTGTACTGTAAGATATATTGTAACATTTCCTGGGGTTTAGTGAAGATTTTTCCTGGCCCTAATGCATTATCACAGTTTTATGATATATTAAAGAAATGTAATGCAGAGTTTATACAAAGAACTTCATGTAGCTCACTAGAAACTTCACTATAGAATATAATTGAGACACAGAGAGAGAGAGTCTTTGACTTTTCATAAAATCAGTACAGAAACAAAGTAAAAAAAACCCAAGAAAATAAATTACAAATTCAAAAATAATTACCCATCCTGAACAGTATAAAGTGCATGTCTAATAGCTCACCACTGAATAAATTGAACCAAATTACTTTTAAGAATATAATATCCAAACTCCAAATGAAGGAGGAAAAATATTAAAAATTAAAAACAGACAGACAAAGAATATCAACAATCCCAAACAATTTACATCATCTACTTTTTTAAATGGCCATCTGTGCTTGACTCAATATAAAGTTTGCAAGGTATAGCACAGATCTCTTTGTGAACTTATACGTAGTTAAAATGAATGCAGCTGGAGAGATATCAAGGGACAATAACCAAAAAATACCCTAAAGTAAAAGAAATTGTGACAAAATACCCTCAAGTAAAAAAAAAAACCACCTTGGGAACTGTCACCTGATGTGACAAGACTACTTTTGCCCCTGCTTTCCTGCTCTGCCAGCTTGGGACTCCAGCTCCCTGTCTTGCTGAGCCCGACATGCCTGTTTGCTCCAACACCAACCCAGGGTCTGAACCATGTACTCCAAAGCTGCAGAATAACTGAAAGCAGCTTACAGAAGTGTTCCTGTCTTTAACACTCAGATGCCCAACTCCCAATGGGGTCTAAACCCTGAATAAATCCATTTTACCCTGCATAAAACTTAGAAAACTTATACAGGGTAAACTCATAAACTGTTTGCCCTCTATAACACTGATAGAGATAGATGCATAGCTGTTTGTGATGCCTCCCCCCGCCACTGGGCAGGTATTAATATATACTCTGGATTAATTAATAAGTAAAAAGTGGTTTTTATTAAATACAGAAAGTAGGATTTAAGTGGTTCCAAGTAGTAACAGAGAGAACAAAGTAAATTACCAAGTAAAATAAAATAAAACGTGCAGATCTAAGTCTAATACAGTAACAAAACTGAATAAAGATAAAATCTCACCCTCAGAGATGTTTCAATAAGTTTATTTCACAGACTGGACACCTTCCTACTCTGGGCACAATATTTTATCCTGGAACAGCTCTTGTTCCAGCTTAGGTGGTAGCTAGAGTGTTTCTCATGATGGCTGCCCCCTTTTCTCTGTTCCACCCACTTATATATCTTTTGCATAAGGCAGGAATCCTTTGTCCTTCTGCGTTCCCACCCGACCCTGCTTCTCAATGGAAAAGCACCAGGTTAAAGATGGATTCCAATTCAGGTGACATGATTATATGTCACTGTAAGACTTCATTACCCACTTGCCAGCATACACATATACAGGAAGACTTACAAGTAAAACACAGTCATCTGCAAACAATTTTCCTGGTTAGTGGGAGCCATCAAGATACCAAACCACCATTAATGGCCTACACTTTGCATAATTACAATAGGCCCTCAGAGTTATATTTTATATTTCTAGTTTCAGATACAAAAGTGATACATTTATACAAATAGGATGACCACACTCAGTAGATTATAAGCTTTGGAATGATACCTTACAAGAGATATTTTGCATGAAGTATATTCCAGTTAAGTTATGTTCATACTCAGCATACTTTCATAAAATCATATAGAGTGCAACATCACACAAATAATGTGTGTAACCCTGTGTGACGGTGCTGTCCGTAGGAGCCAACTGAGGTCACTCAATTAGGATGAACTGCAAACAGAAAGGGGCAGACCAACCCCAGAAGCTGGTGGTTATTCCAATACTTAGACTTACCAAGCCAGCACAGAACAGCTTCTAGAGTACCTCACTTTTTACTTAGAAATTCAAACACCGCAGTTCCCTTAAAGTGCCAAGCCTCAGACCTCCATCCAGACACACCTGTCAGATATGATGATGATTACTGAAAATCTTATCTCATCATATAAAAGAAAAGGTTCTTCCAATCCCAAAGGACAAGTCACATACCCAGGTTCAATTACAACTTAGATCTTACCCAAAATACACACTAATAGCCAATTCTTATTAACTAACCTAACATTTATTTAAAAAAAAGAAAAGAGAAAGAGTTTGTTAAAAGATCAATATACATACAGACTTGAATTCAATTCTTGAGGTTCAGATGCATAGTAGAGGTGAGCTTGTAGTTGCCAAAAGTTCTTTTAGAAATAATCCATAGGTTACAGTTCAATGTCCATATTCAGGGTGACTTCAGTCAATGACTGGGGATCTCAATCCATGTGGCTTAAGGTTTCTACCTCTTGAAACCCAAAGCAGATCTGAGATGAAGTAGGATCATGTTCAAGAGTTCTTATACATTTCCAGGAGCCTTTCAGCTTGAGAAAACAATAGGCTTAACTCCTTCTCCCAAACAGTCTGGCAATTAGTACATGGTAATTTATCCATTAAACAGTTCAAAAAGAAGTTACCAAAGTCTTCAAAGAGACACATAGACAATTCTACTATTTCACTCAAGTATCTTCCTAATTGTTAATATTCCTTTTTTGATCTTTGAATCAAAGCTATAGTGATAGACAAGACTTGTTTGCTCATATCACAAGACCTGAACAAACATCTACCCTTGAATCTCTAACAATGCAGACTTGCATTTCAAAGCTCTATTCATTTACATATCTTCCTAACGAGTCCTTAAGTTTCACCCATGGGTCAGGTCAGTTGGTGAGGTGAGCTAATTAACAGTTTCTGGCCCTGTCGTCTTTCAGTGAGATATTATATCACACTCATAATGTCACACCCAGAACAAGTAAGGAATACATGAAAAACAGTCTCCTCCAAGTCACAAATGGATATGACTCAAACTTCTCTGTAGTCAAACAATGCACAAACAGATTCATGGCATTAGTTCCAGGAAGAATTCCCCACTGGTGATCACATATCCTCTTTGTAATTGGAGGCTTGTATGCAGTTTGCCAGAATGGATGGATGGAATTTGTTACTAGAAGCTGTCTTCTCCATATCGTAGTGAGATAACCAACAAGCCTTCAAAAATGACATATCTTTACCACAAGCATATACAATGACTTATGGCCTAAGCTATTAACAAGTAAATTCAGAAGACCTATTGAAGGCAAGCAAACTGCCAAGCTTGTCACATCCCAGTCCACAGCAGGAACTACAGGCAAGAAAATACAAACATGAGTATAAGCAGGAATAGCTTGCATAAGGAGGCAACTGTCTTGACTTGCAATATAGCGCCTAGAAAAGGTTGGTTCCACCTCTGATAAAAACAGAGAAAACCCAGTTAACAAAATGAATACCAAGCATGACAGCCAATATAATTGCTGAGACCCATGGAAAATTAGTAAAATCCATTCAATGATTTTTGTTCTACCTGCTGCAATAAATGAAGAGACAAGAATTCTACAAAAAGAATAGGAATCCTGGCAGCAGGGTTATAAACAATGGGTTCAGCAAGCAGCCCTGGGAACTGTCACTGCCTGGCCTGCAGCCTCATCTTAAAAAAAATCTGCAAAAGTTAAAAAGGCTTTGATAAAAAAACAGATAATGCCTCATAGCCGAGGCACTCAGGATCCAAAAAATAAAAGTTCTCAATCAAAACACAAACCCATTATTTGCCAAAGAAAAGCAAAGGTCAGTTGCTTCCAAGTAACAATCTCAGAAACAACAGCTGCTGCAGGGACTGCTACTAAAAAATATTAATGAGACCTTGACCCTCCATCACAATGGGTAGATACAAAATACTCTGACCCAGCCAATGATGTCATCCCTGAAAAAGGCCAAAAGAACCTTCTAAACTTTTTCTAAAAGGCGTGGAGGGGTATCTATAACAATATACTTATCCCACAACATAGAGGCAATTAAATTATCAATGACTAACACTCACCCTCAGAATTGAAACAAACACCATTTTCATTTTTACAACCTCTCCTACAACTTTTCAATAACTTCCACCCAATTCTGACCCAAAATATCCTCCAGTCCAGTTCTGAAAGCCAGTTCAGCTTCACAATAGCTCCACAATAGCATCTCATAGCAAAAGTGCGGGATGCAAGATCACCCAATTGCCCCCAGTCCCCAAAAGCAAGTTCCTAATCTCCACAGGAACTGAAAGCACTTGGCCCAACAACTTCTTGAAGCAGCCAATCATCTTCTGTTCTGCACATTTCTTTTCTAGCCAAAGAAGGACTGAATAGGTTCATCCATTTGAGAAGGGTTCTCAGATTGGGCCCTAAGCAGTGAAACTTGAACTTTGCTATTCTACAGGTCTTGCAAGACCTATACATATTTCAAGCTCTCTTGCAACCCAGTATCATTACTGCCATGAAGGGCTTTTTCAGGTTCCGCAATCCCCAACTCTAACTCTTCCATACTTCAGTGAATGCCCAGGGTTGTCAGCTGCATATATTGCTGGAAAAAAAACACATTTAATATTAACTTTACCCACCTTCTGCCATTGTCTCAAAGAGGGGCAATCATCCTTTGAGGCAACCCAGGCTCCTCCCCAAAAATGTAGAGTCCCAAAAGTGAACATCTTGTAAAATGTGAGTTTTAAAATGCCTATATGGATGACAGTTTTGAATAGAAGGAAAAGACAACACAAATAAGACCGAAACTATGATCTGAAATCCCAGTAGAGACAATATAACTAGAAAGAAAATGAGACAAATGATGAGTAAAAATATAAAAATGGCCCAAATAGACCTCAGAGACAGAGCTGGCTCTGGCTGTCAACATGATGTACTACTGTATAAGCATGAAAATTTTGGCACCTATCAATCAGGTCGGAAGCCTGTAAAAGAGTTGCAAATCATTAAGCAAACAGTGGATGTAGTTCTAGATGATTCCAATCCAATATTTTATCAAGAGTACAATTTAAAATCTCATCCCAAAATTAAAATATCACTTGTCAAGCAATTTGTGAAAAGAGCACCCAGTCCCTGAAAAAATACACCCCGACTTTCCATACAGTAGGGGCATAGAGATTAATAAAAAAAGATAAAAATATAAAATTGCTCAAAAGTAGCTTGAACTGTCAATAAATGTCCTGAAACAGCTTCCTGCACAACCATCAAATCAGGCTTCACCCTGTCTGCAAACTAGAAACTCCAGTTTATAGCAAAAATTCTTGTTGTTAGTGCTTAAGTGCATGACTCTTCAATTTGAACTATTAAATTTCATCCCATTTTTATAACTCCAATTATCAAGGCCATCCAAATGTTGCATGATATCCTGGTCCTCCTCTGTATTGGCAATACTGCCCAACTTTGTGTCATCTTCACATTTTATTAGCACACTCTCAGTTTTTGTGCCACGGTCATGAATGAAAAATGTTAAATGAGACTGAGCCCAAGACTGATCCCTGAGGATCTCCATTAGCAACCTCATTCCAGCCTGACAGTTCATCTTTCAGCATGCCCCATTGTAGTCTCCCTTTTAACCAGTCCCTTAACCACTTTTCAAGTATTGTATTAAACCCCATCTTTTTTCAATTTAATTAATAATTTCCAGTGTGTAACTGGTGTAATAGATCTACTGCATATATAGGAGCCATCTTTCCTCCAATATATTCCTCAAATATATACATTAGATCTCTGATATCTAGCTTCTAATCAATCACTTCCTTCTGCAGAGAAGTTTCAGCGGGGTAGCCATGTTAGTCTGTTTCAGCAAAAACGAGGAGTCTTGTGACACCTTAAAGACTAGCAAATTTACTAGAGCATAAGCTTTCGTGGGCTATGAACCACTTCTTCAGATATATAACTGCAGAGAAGTTATAGTTGTGTGCATTTTTTGCCACTCATGCAAGCTGTCAGCTTACTATTCTCTGTATCACTGATTCTAAACTTAGCTTCCTCAAGACCTGCTTACATTTTATATAGTTTAGAATTAATTACTGCTGCTTTGGAGTTTACATCTTTAATACATGCAGTTAATTAGTCTTTTGAATTTTTAATTTCTTTTAGGGATTGCTGCATCACTGGATCCTATCAGTGGCCTCACCACTGAATGCTGGGAACCTCTGTTGGTCACACAGGTATTCAGTTGTTTTATCTTGAACAGCATTCCTCCTTGGGTCATTTCTTGACTGTTTGATGACGTTTAAGTTCTTCTGTCCTTTCCAGTCAAATTTCTTTAACTTGCTTGTGCTGTATCGTGGAAATAGGAGGTGAAAACATCTTGCCAATTGATTATTTATGTATTACTTGTTTTGTTAGTATCCATAATGTGGTAGGCCCTGTATAAAGACATATTGAAGGCACAGCCTCCGCCCTAAATAGCTTATATTCTTTCATATATAGTCAAACAGATGCAGTACTTAGATTACGCTAATAAAAAACACTTTTAAGCATTCCATAGTATTTAATTTTTTTAAACATTTTACTCCTTTGTAAACTGCTTTGAGATATACTAATAAAAAGTGCTATCTATAATAATTAAATTATTAAAGTATTAATTATTATTATTATTATTATTATTATTATTATTATTATTATTATTGTCTGGCACTCCACTGTGATGGAGCATAAAAACTCCCAGCCTTCAACCATGGGGTGGCTGAAGCCTAAGACAAAATAGGCATCATTTGTCAGTAAACCCACCTGGTGAGGAGCTAGCTTTTCATAAAGGAAGGAACACGAATTAGTGGAAGAAAGGTCAGAGAGCAGATCGAAGCAAGAGGAAGTTGGGTATTTCCTGTCTTGTACTAAAGGCTGAGAGAAGCCTAGGAAGCTTAGAGCTTGGAGCTGGAAGCAGAAGGTTCTGAGTGAGGGGGAAGCTAAAGAAGGTGGAGGCAGTGAAGCTTGGGGCCAGAGGTGAGTTTTCCTGTGCCAGGAGAAAGCCAGAGGTAGCGAACAACAAGAGACTGTGACAGTAAGCATAAGGGGCATTTGGTCTGGTGTTTGAGGGGCTGTAGGGAGACAGGGAAGAACACTGCAGTCTTACTGAGCACTAGAAAGGGGAGATATCTGGAAGATGCAGGATTGGAGCAAACTTCTGTGGCTGATGCAAGAGTAGGAACAAGACCTCTGGGAGTGATTGCCTTAGAAAAATGCTTGAAGAAAGGTTAATACTAAGAAAGAGAGTAAGATGGAAGTTGCAAGGTGTCTGATAGACCAGACTTTGGTTGCTTGTCCCTCGGATATCTGGACTGGAACGCAGTAAACAGAACGGGCCTACGTTCCTTTGCCAGGCAGTCGAAAGGGGGCATGAAGCTCCCTGACATAAGAGACACAGGGACAATTTGGTGCCCAGATAGAAGAGTGCAAGATCCACTGGTCTGGAGTCAGGGGCTGGAGACCTCACATAAGTCTTGGAATTATTTATTAGACTTTTTTGGTTGGGTTTTCTGTTACTCCAAAAGGGGTGTGGAACTAAAATGTGACCTAGCTGATGGCTTAATCACTGGAGGGATACCACCTACAGGACCAGAACAGCCATCAGTAAGGGGCAATAGAGAAGCCAGCTGTTATGTCACTCCCAGCCAATAGGGAGCACACACACAGTGAGCCCACGAATCTAGATCCACACAAAAGTTATCATTTCCTTTTCTGTACTTCATCTAATGCAACATTACAAATAATATGCCCCCTTTTTTTTAATGGCTGCCTAAATAAATGACCCAAGTTTTGAAAATACTGAGTACTCTCACAGCTCCCATGTCTTCAAGGGAAACACATCTTTTTGGAAATCAGGACACATATTTAGGTATTTAAATGTGAATTTAACTTGAGATGTCCATTTTTAATATTTTGGTCCTAAATTCATCTACAGCTTTTATTCTCTTTCAAGTCCAATCATTCCTGTGGCTTAGGAATAAAAAAAAAAGGCAGGTAATTTTTTTTTTTACTTTCTTGTTTGCTTTGTGATGTGTATGATTGCACTGTAGGAGGACTGCCTCCCTGAACTTACTGTTACCCTGTGGGTGACCTTCTACAAGTATTTCAGCCACAACATAATTATTTCTTTTCAAAATCTGCATTGCATTGATAGAGATGGAAACAGTTTTGGTGCAATTCTACTATAGAATAAGAAAGCAAGACAGAAGAACTTTATTGCTCAGCAAATTTCACTTCCATGAAGAGGCTTATTGAACAGCTAGTGAAGTGGAGACTAGGTTAAATAACTCACTGTCAGGTACCAGCTGTCATAAAAGATTAGGCACAGTCATTGAACACACAGAACTGTTAATTTGATTCAGCATTTGTATTCCTCTTTGGTGTAAGATTCAAATGTTTCCACTCCAGCTGGCACTGAATGGCAGATTCCCCATTATGGAACTCTCTATAATCATTAGAAGGAACAGGCTAATATGGGATATTACTATATATTATAAACAAAAACATAGGCCCCATGAGATGTCTCTTGCTGTTAAAAAATGTTATTCATTCCATTTATTCTTATAATACTGACTTGCATTTTTGTACCAAAAAATAGATTAAAACAAAACTAAGAATGCATAATATACCTCCTTCCACTTTAGTGAAACATTCCGTTTATATAAACTATACAGACTATTTTATTCTATATGTTAATGGGCCATAATTCATCATAAGTAATATTTACAAATCATAGCATAAAGCGGCTATTTTTTCCTAAGGTGATTTATTTGTTTGTTTTCAACTTTTTAAAAAAAAATGTATTTTAAGGATTGATAACAGCAAATGATAGATATGCAAAGGAAAGAATGGAGGCAGAAAAGAGGATTTTGTCATCATTGGCTCTATCATGAGGCACTGAGGATCATTCTCAATTCCTAAAGATTTCAATGAAAGTTGAGGGTGGGAAGCACTCCACAGGACCACTCAGGACATAATATTAAGTAGAGTTTCATAGATCATAGCCAAAGGCCAGCAAGGACCATTGGATCACTTATTCTGACCTATTGTTTACCACAGGCCCTATGATTTTACTCAGTTGCTCTTGTATTGTGGTTGGATTAGTGAAATTGAGAGCAAAATGAGAACTAATACATGCAGTATTTGACCTCTGCATTTCCAGAATTGAAATCCATTTGCTTCTGCAGAATTTGTCTTGGAGTATCGCTAATCACATTTTGTTTAATGGAATCTTCCAAATTTCAGGATAAGAACATAAGAATGGTCATACTGGGTCAGACCAATGGTCCAGCTAGACAAAGGCTTCCTCCAAACCCCGAGGGTGCTCAACCTTCTTCTCCACTGCAGTCCCTGCCCCCACCCACCCCCATTCCCCAATCTCCCATCCCTCTTCTTTCCACCCCCACTCCATTCCCGCCCCACCCCTTCCCCACAGTTCCACCCACTCCCCTGAGCACACTCTATCCTCGCTCTTCCCCCTCCTCCCAGAGCCTCCCACCTGCTGCGATCAGCTGTTCTGAGTTGATCTGCGAGGTCACCAGAGAACAGGAGGTGCTGGGGTGGGGAGGGGAAGCAGGCTGGTAATGGTTGCTAAGAACCCACTACTTTTTTTTCCATATGTGCTGAAGCCCTGGAGCACCCATGCAGTAGGTGCCTATGCATCTAGCCCAGTATTTTCCCTTTCAACAATGAAACATCTGGAGCCAGATGTTTCAGAGGGAATTAATAGAACAAGGCAATTATCAAGTGATCCATCCCCTGTTGTCCAGTTGCAGTTTCTGATAGTCAGAGGCTTAGAGACACCCAGAACATGAGGCTGCATCCCTGACCACCTTGGCTAATAACCACTGATGGACCTAGCCTCCATGAACTTAACAACTTCTTTTTTTAAACCAGTTATACTTTGGACTTCACTTGTTATATTTGTTATCCAACATCCAACAAGTTCCACAAATTGAACGTGTATTCTGTGAAGAAGTACTTCCTTAAGTATTTTTAAACCATTCTGCCTATTAACTTATTTGTTGCTGATTCTTGTGTTACATGAAAGGGTAAATAACATTTTTTTAATCACTTTCTCCACACCATTTATGATTTTGTAGCCTTCTATCACATCCGTCCTTAGTTGTCGCTTTACTGAGCAGAACAGTACCAATCTCTCCTCATCTGGAAACTGTTCCATAACGCTAAGCATTTTTGTTGATCTTTTCTGTACTTTTTCCAATTCTAATATATCATTTTTGAAATGGAGTGACCACAACTGCATGCAGTATTCCCGATGTCGGTGAACCATGGATTTATACAATGGCATCATGATATTTACTGTCTTGTTATCTGTCCCTTTCCTAGAAGTTCCTAACCATTGTGGCTTTTTAGTGCAGCTGCATATTGAGTAGATGTTTTCAGAAAACAATCCACGATGACTCCAAGACCTCTCTTTGGTGGGAGCAGCTAATTTAGACCTCATCACTTTGTATGTATGGTTGGGGTTACATTTTCCAATATGCATTACTTTGCATTTATCAACATTGAATTTCATCTGTCATTTTTTTGCAAAATCACCCAGTTTTCTGAGATCCCTTTGTAACTCCGCCATCAGCTTTGGCCTTATATATCTTGAGTAAATTTGCACTGTCTAACTTTTTTTCCAGATCATTTATGAATATGTTGAACAACACTGTTTCCAGTACAGATCCTTGGGACACTCCACTGTTTACTACTCTCTCCTGTGAAATCTGACTATTTATTCCTCCTCTTGATTTCCTATCTTTTTATCTGTTACTGATCTATGAGATGATCTCTCTTTTCCCATGACTCCTTACTTGGCTTACGAGCCTTTTGTGAAGGACCTTGTCAAAGGATTTATGAAAGTCCAAGTACACTATATTCACTAGATCACCACATGATTTTTCAAATCCTCAAAAGAATTCTTAGAGACTTATGAGGCATGACTTGCCTTTACAAAAGCCATGTTGACTGTTCCCCAATATATAATGTTTATATATGTGTCTGATAATTCTGTTCTTTACCATAGTTACAACCAATGGGCCCGGTAGTGAAATTAGGTTTACTTGACTGAAGTTGCCAAGGTCGCTACTGGAGGCTTTTTAAAAAATCGGTTTTACATTAGCTATCCTCTGGTCTTCTGGTACAGAGGCTGATTGTAAGCGATTGGCTACATACCATAGTTAGTTTCATATCTGGGTTCCTTCAGAACTCTTTTATGGCCCTGGTGATTTATTGCTGTTTAATTTTTAATTTGTTTCAAAATCTCCTGTATGATACCTCAATCTGGGACAGTTCCTCCGATTTGTCACCTAATACGAATGGCTCAACTGTGGGAATCTCCCGCACGTGCTCTGCAGTGAACATCAATGCAAAGAACTAATTTAGCTTCTCCACAACTGCCTTGTCTTTCTTGAAGGCTTCTTTAGCACCTTGATCATCCAGTGGTCCAACTGATTGTTTGGAAGGCTTCCTGCTTATGAAGCACTTAATTTTTTTCCTGTTAGGTTATTTTTCCTATACTAGTTGCTCTTCAAATTATTTTTTTGGCCTACTTATTATATTTTCACACTTGACTTGCCAGAATTCATTTTCCTTTCTATTTTCCCCAGTGAGATTTTACTTCCAATTTTTAAAAGATGCATTTTTGCCTATAGCTGCCCCTTTTATTCTGTTTAGCCATCATGGCCATTTATTTTGTTCCTTTAAAAAAACTGAATATACTTTTTTCAGCCTTTATTATGGTGTTTCCATGCATCTTGCAGGCATTTCATTCCTTTTAATTTCCATTTAACTAGCTTCCTTATTTTTGTGCAGTTCTCCTTTTTGTAGTTAAATGCTACTTTCTTGGGGTTCTTTGTTATTTGCCCTCTTTCAAGGATGTTAAATTTAATTGCATTATGGTTGCTATAACCAAGTGACTCACCTGTATTCACCTTTTGGAACAGATCCTATGTGCCACTTAGGACTAAATCAAGAATTGCCTCTTCCCTTGTGGGTTCTGGGGCTAGATACTCCAAGAAACAGTCATTACTGATGTCTGGAAATTTAGTCTCTGCATCCCATACTTATTTGAAATGTACCCAGTCAATATGGGGTAATTGAAATTCCCCATTGTAACTGAAAGCAGCAAAGAGTCCTGTGGCACCTTATAGGCTAACAGACATTTTGGAGCATGGGCTTTCGTAGGTGAATACCCACTTCGTCGCATGCATGTACTGGAAATTTCCAGGGGCAGGTATACATATGAAAGCAAGAAGCAGGCTAGAGATAATGAGGTTAGTTCAATCAGGGAGTATGTGGCCCTCTTCCAGCAGTTGAAGTGTGAAAAACAAGGGAGGAGAAACTGGTTTTGTAGCTGGCTAGCCATTCACAGTCTTTGTTTAATCCTGAGCTGATGGTGTCAAATTTGCAGATGAACTGAAGCTCAGTGGTTTCTCTTTGAAGTCTGGTCCTGAAGTGTTTTTGCTACAGGATGGCCACCTTTAAATCTGCTATAGTGTGGCCAGGGAGGTTGAAGTGCTCTCCTACAGCTTTTTGTATATTGCCATTCCTAATGTCTGACTTGTGTCCATTTATCCTTTTCCATAGAGACTGTCCAGTTTGGCCGATGTACATAGCAGAAGGGCATTGCTGGCATATGATGGCGTATATTACATTGGTGGAGGCGCAGATGAATGAACCGGTGATGGTGTGGCTGATCTGGTTAGGTCCTGTGATGGTGTCACTGGTGTAGATATGTGGGCAGAGTTGGCATCGAGGTTTGTTCCATGGATTGGTTCCTGAGTTAGAGTTACTATGGTGCGGTGTGCAGTTACTGGTGAGAATATGCTTCAGGTTGGCAGGTTGTCTGTGGGTGAGGACTGGCCTGCCACCCAAGGCCTATGAAAGTGTGGGATCATTGTCCAGGATGGGTTGTAGATCCCTGATGATGCGTTGAACTGACCTCATTATCTCTAGCCTGCTTCTTACCTGCATATGTATACCTGCCCCTGGAAATTTCCACTTCATGCATCCGACGAAGTGGGTATTCACCCATGAAAGCTGATGCTTCTATACGTCTGTTAGTCTATAAAGTGCCACAGGACTCTTTGCTGCTTTTACAGATCCAGACTAACACGGTAACCCCTCTGATACTTGACACCTTTGTAAGTGAGTTTCCCATTTTTGTAGCCTCTCTGATCTCCCTGAGCATTTCACAATCACCATCACAATCCTGGTCAGGTGGTTGATAGTATATTCCTACTACTATGTGATTTCTATCCAGAGAGATTCTATAGTACAGTTTGATTCATATAAGATTTTTACCATATTTGACTCTATGCTTTTTTCATACCTCCACATAGTTCCATACCCCCATCAGAAAAACCTACTCTGTTACTTCTATTTATTTTGTTCCCTGGTATTACTATACCCTATTGATTGTCATAGTTCTACCAAGTTTTTGTGATGCCTATTTTATCAATATCTTCATGTAATACCAGGCACTAAAGTTCACCCATCTTAATATTTAGATTCCTAGCACTTCTATACAAGAATTTATGAAAATTGTCAATATTTAATTGTCTGCCATCATGTGATGTAATTGAATTGAACTCTTCTTCATTTGACTGTTCCTCTTCAGTTCCTAATTATATTTTATGAACCTCTATCCTTCTCTCTTTACTAGGATATAGATAATCACCTTTAATGAATCCTCTTAGGGATGTCTCTGTCCAACCATGAGCTCCCCTGCACCTGTTGGTTTTAACCAAGCCCTTAGTTTAAAAAATGCTCTATGATCTTTTGAATTTTAACTTTCAACAATGTGGTTTGGTTTTAGTTTAAGTGGAGCCATGCTTCCTTTATATGCTCCTTCTTTCCCCAAAAGGTTACCCATTTCTTAATAGACCTAAGTCCTTCCTGCCAACACCATTGTCTCATCCTCACATTGAAACGCTGTAGTTCTGCCTGACTCACTGGCCCGGCATGTGAAACTGGAAGCATTTCAGAGAATGCTACCATGGAACTCTTAGACTTTACTCTCTTACCTAGCAGCCTAACTTTTCCTTCTAGGACCTCTATACTCTGTTTCCCTACGTCACTGGTACCTACATGTACCACATCCACCAGCTCATCCCCAGCACTGCACATACATCTATCTAGGTGTCTCGAGAGGACTGCAACCTTTACACCTGGCAAGCAATTTACCATGCAGTTCTCCCAGTCATCACAAACCCAACTATCTATATTACTAATAATCAGATCCCTCATTAGTATTTCCTAAGTCTTCCTAAAATAGCTTGGATCCCCTCTCCTGGAGAGATCCTCCATGCGAGAAAATACCATGCGAGGACATCATCTGGAAGAAAGGTTTCAATGATGGGATCATTTCCATCCACTCCAATTTGATGTTCTCCTTCTCCTGGGACTTTCATCCTCCTCAACAGCACACAGGCTGTCAGACTAGGGAGGGGACTGCTCTACTGCATCCCAGTAAGTCTCATCTATCATAAAATTGTAGGACTGGAAGGGACTTTGAGAGGTCTTCTAGTTCAGTCCCTTGACTCATGGCAGGACTAAGTAATATCTAGACCATCCCTGACAGGTGTTTGTCTAACCTGCTCTTAAAAATTTCTAATGATGGAAATTCTATAACCTCTCTATGCAATTAATTCCAGTGCTTAACCATCCTGACAGTTGTGAAGTTTTTTTTTCTAATGTTCAATCTAAAGTGGTTTTGCTGCAATTTAACCCCATTGCTTTTTGTCCTGTCCTCAAAAGGTTAAAGAGAACACTTTTTCTCCCTTATCCCTTTTCTACCTCTTTTCTCTGGTACTTCTCTGTCTCCTTTAGTTTCTCCTCCAGTTCAGCCAGTCTGGTATCTGGAGCCCATACTCCGAGGTCCATGAGTTTCTTGGATCAAATGCATACATATGCCACCTTCCTACAATGAAGGAAATACATTCAGTGCAATAAACTGGATAATCTCCCTTTGCTGCTGGACTTCTGCCTGAATTATTTTTACTCTTGCAGGGCTTTTTTGTTCTTTTTTGGGGATATTGATCTATGTTTAGAGTATGTTTGTTAGGTGTATCTGGCTCTCACACCCTCTCTAACCAACTTCACAAATCTCCTGTGTTATCTAGCTTTTTAAATCCATTTTCTCCTTATATGAGCCCCACCCCTTGTTGGGGAATCCTAAAGGGATTAGGGAAGAAAGTTTCATTAGGAAACTCTCATCCTTCCTTAGCAAGCACCTGGGCTCCACACACAGTCCCCAAAATAGATCACCCTACAAACTTCAATCAAGCAGGCACATCACAAACAAAAAAGCACACAACTAACTATTTTGCCTTGGAAAAATGCAATCAATAAATCATATGGCAGCATTTCTAAGGAATTTGTCTTTTGGGTAAAATTGAAGACAGTAATTCAAATGTATCATTCAGGGAATAAGCCTCTAGTTCTTGATTATTTGGCCACTTAAGTGGCTATAGTCAATCTATTGACCTTATAAAGACTTTTCTTTTTTGGGGGGTAACTAAATTCAGGGATGATAGGGGTAGCGGTGTTAGTCTGGATCTGTAAAAAGTGACAAAGAGTCCTGTGGCAACTTATAGAGTAACAGAAGTATTGGAGCATAAGCTTTCATTGGTGAATACCCACTTCATCAGACGCATGTAAGTTCATGGAGAGTGGCATGCGAGTCAGAGCTGTGATGTCAGTCAAATTAGTTAAGCTCTAATACAATTCCTCTGAGAACATTGTTACCTTTATAAATCATATAGCTTCAAGTATCAGTCATCTTTGTATCATCAGAAATACGACTGCTAATTGGACTATCTTTATACCAGCTTGCCACACTGTGAGAACTGGCCAATTGCAGCTCCCACTAACCATGGTTCACCATCCCAGGCCAATGGGGGAGGTGGGAAGCCATGGCCAGTACGTCCATTGGCCCGCAGAGCTTCCCGCTGCTCCCATTAGCCTGGAACGGCAAACAGCGGCCAGTGGGACCCGCGATCAGCTGAACCTGCCGACACGGCAGGTTAACAAACTGGCCCCACCCACCAGGGTGGTTACCTTGGTGAGCCGTGTGCCAGAGGTTGCCAACCCCTGGGCTAATGGGACTTCTGTGGAGCTCCTGGTGATGATCACAGCTCAGGGCAGCCATTTCACTTTGCTTTGAGCTTTTATTTTTATCAAGATATGTGCGCTGTAAGAACTCAATATCCTATTTTAGTCTTACAGCCATTAAATTGATTATTCCCCTGATATTCCATGAAGCAACTTTGTCTTCTAGGCCTCATTTTTTCACAAAGAGTGTAGCACGTCTTGGTATGATATGATTCATAAATACTTTATCCTTCCTTCGCCATCTTAAGGAAAGCCCATCTCTCACTCAGACCAAAACTTAAAAGAAGCAAACACTTATTGTGCCTTTTCTCTTAAATCACTGCTAAATAAATTGCATACACTGTGATACTGAAACCTAAATACATGTGCTAATCCTCTTCTATGACTAGGAACCTCTCGGAGATTTGCCCCTCTTACACATGAGCCATTTTCCCATTACAACTAAAGTGAACAAAAAAACAAACAATTTTTGGTATATAGAATCCTCATTTGTCCTATATCAGATCTCTAATATGTTCAACAGTGAAGCTGGCAACAGAAAAAAAATATGGCTATAGTTCTCCTCTTTTATATATTTTGTTTTTTTGTTTGTTTTTATCCTTTCTGAAGTAGAAGATGAAGCTTCTCTGTATCCTCATTATGCGCACACAGAAACATACCTTAATTGCTCTGGAGTCTTTAGTGGAGAAAAGTTATAGCCTCAATCTGTTCTTAGATTTAAAATCTCAACTCTTTGGGTTGTTTATCTTTTCAGAACCTATTTTCTGTGTGGTTTTCACTGCAATTCATTTCAAAGCTCTCCAGCAGTCACTCACTCAAAGACATCTATTCAATAAAAATAACACAGTAATCTTGTTTGTAGATATATAGGATCATAGACTTTAAGGTCAGAAGGGACCATCCATGACACTGGCAGATAAATAATTAATATATGATTTTTCTATTGTTATTGATCAAAAGCACCAGTAGAACAAAAATACTGCTGTTGTAAAAAAGTATATTATAAATCCAGTTCTGGCATTAGCTCTGTAATTAGCAATTACAAATATCATGAAACTTTTAAACCTCCTGACTACAAGAGAAGAATAAATAAGTGAAAATATCCCAAGAGATATCCTGTGGAAAAACTTTCCTTTGCACACTATTCCTTCTCTTATCTCCCATTTGAAAATTCGACCAGCCACATGGATTAATTATTAACTATGAACAAGATTATGACCTTTACAGTAATGAGCAATTAGGCATGTGAGTAATCCCACTGAACTCAACACAACCTGGCATTGACTGAGGTGTTACTTAATGTGAACCAGGGTGTTAATATCTGGCTCGTAACTATCTTGGATGTTTGCTATAGATACATTAGTGACTGACATGTAGAGGGGCACATTTAGATAAAACATATCCTGATACATTTAGGATTTCTAGTGTTTTCTGTACAATATTTTAGCAAAAATTACCATTCTCATACAGCATGTATGCAGCACAAGGGCTGATTACATTATCTTCCTCAGGCTAGTTCCCTAAGCTCCTATGTTTCTTGCCCTAGGTATGTGAACTGCTGCTCCCTCTTGATATCTCAACACCTATCTTCCACACAAGCCCAAATGGGATCCATGATCTGGAGAAAGATAGGCATTTGTCCACCTATTTTGCTTGTGGGACCAAATCTGGTATGCGTGATCAGAGGCCATCTACTGGATTGGGTCCCATTCAAAATCTGGGTGATGGTGTTGCCTGCCTTTATACCTTTTATCCCAGTGGTCAGAGCACACACCTGGGGTGTGGGAGATCCAAATTCAATTCAATCCTTTGCCTGATGGAGAAGAGAACTTTTGACACTGGCCAGAAAGAGAGAGTGTAAATTTCTCTGTAGCCTGGGAGGTGGGAGACCCAGGATCCACTCTCCCTACTCCACTGACTCTTTAATTGTTTATCAAAACTTGAACAGATTCAACAGAAGAGACTGAGGGAACCCCACAACAGAGTACCCCATAGCTCAGTAGTCAGGGCACTCTTCTGAGAGGTGGAAAATCTCTGCTTGCATAATTTCTCCCCAGCCATAAGGGGGGTGAGGAAATGAACCTGGATCTTCAATATCCCAAACAAGTGCTCAGACAACTTGGCTCATAATTAGAGGGTGGGCTCCTGCTGCTAGTGTCTTGCATGGGGGGTAAGGAGGCAGTTGCATAACTCATTCTCCAATAAACTACTTAGGTGTTCCTGACTTTGGATCAAAAACAGAGACAGGTGCCTAAGCACAGACTGTACTTAGCCACCTATCCCTTGTGAGGGGCAGTACATAGGACATCTATTTCTTGTCCGAATCTCCCATTGCCTGCCTTAGGCAGCTCCCCACCTAGTGTGCTGACTTTTGTGGGTTGCATTTCTAGGCACTTATCTTTCTCCATCCATTGCACAGAGAACTCTGGCACCTAACTCTGTTTTTTCACAGAATCATAGAAACCTAGGGCTGGAAGAGACCTTGAGAAGTCATCAAGTCCAGCCCCCTATGCTGTGGCAGGACCAAATAAATCTCTGACAGGTGTTCGTCCAACTTGGTTTTCAAATTCTTCCAATGATGGTGTCAAGGTTCCTTCCCCACTCTGAACTTTAGGAGACCTGCATGAACACCTCTAAGCTTAACTACCAGTTTAGATCTGGTTTTGCTGCCACCACTCCCAAATACTGACTCCCTTCTCTGGAAAGTCTTGAGAGACTTCTTCACCAAGTCCCTGGTGAACATCAATCCAACTCCTTGGATCTTAACACAAGGATAATTTAACCATCCCCCCTCCTTCCCCACACCAATTCCTGGTGAGTCCAAATCCAATCCCTTTGGACCTTAAAACAAGGAAAAATCAATCAGGTTCTTAAAAAGAAGGCTTTTAATTAAAGAAAGAAAGGTAAAAATCATCTCTGTAAAATCAGGATGGAAAATAACTTTACAGGGTAATCAGATTCATAGAGCCCAGAGGAACCCCCTCTAGCATTAGGTTCAAAGTTACAGCAAACAGAGGTAAATCCTCTTAGCAAAAAGGAACATTTACAAGTTGAGAGAACAAAGTTAAACCTAACAGGCCTTGCCTGGCTGTTACTTACAAGTTTGAAATATGAGAGACTTGTTCAGAAAGATTTGGAGAGCATGGATTGATGTCTTGTCACTCTTAGTACCAAGAGCTAACCACCCCCAAAAACAAAGAGCACAAACAGAAGCCTTTCCCCTACCAAGATTTGAAAGTATCTTGTCCCCTTATTGGTCCTTTGGGTCAGGTATCAGCCAGGTTTCCTGAGCTTCTTAACCCTTTGCAGGTAAAAGGATTTTGGTATCTCTGGCCAGGAGGGATTTTATAGTATTGTACACAGGAGGGCTGTTCCCTTCCCTTTATAGTTATGACAGATGGGGAAACCACAACCTCCCTTGGAAGACTATTCCAGAGCTTAACTATTCTTATAGTTAGAAAGTGTTTCCTAACATCTAACCTAAATCTCCCTTGCTGCAGATTAATCTCTTACTTCTTGTCCTACCTGCAGTGAAGATTGATCGCCATCCTTAACATATTGGAAGAAAGTTATCAGGTTGTCCTGCAGTCTCCCTTTCTCAAGATTAAACATGCCCAGTTTTTTCAACCTTTTTTCATAAGTCAAGTTTTCAAAATCTTTTATTATTATTTTTTTTTGCTCTCTCATAGACTCTTTACAATTTGTCCACATTTTTACTAAACTTCAGTACCCAGAATGAGACATGGTACTCCAGCTGGGGCCTCACCAATGCTCAGTTGAGTGCAACAATTACCTCCCGTATCTTACATCAACACTCCTGTTAATACACCTCAGACTCATATGAACCCTTTTTTTTTATTGCAGCTGCATGATTTTGATACTCATATTCAGTTTATTGTCCATTATAATCCACACATCCTTTTCAGCAGTACTACCACATAGACAGTTACTCCTCATTTTGTAGTTGTGCATTTGAATTTTCCTTCCTAAATAAAATAGTTTGTCCTTATCTTTATTTAATTTCATATTGTTGAATTTAGACCAATTCTCCAGTTTGTCGTAGTCATTTTGAATTTTAAAACTGTCATCCAAAGTGCTTGCAACCCCTTCCAGGTTGGTGTTACCTGTAGATTTTATAAGCAAACTCTGTACTCTATTATCCAAGTCATTAATGAAAATAGAGAATAGTACCAGACCCAGGACTTACCTGAGTGAGACCCCATTATACATGTTCTCCTAATTTGACAACAAACCATTTATAACTACTCTTTGAGTATGATCTTTTAACCTATTGTGCACCCACACACATTACAGTAATTTCATCTAGATCACATTTCCCTAGTTTACATATGAGAATATCATGCAGAACTGTGCCCAAAGCCTTACTAAAATCAAGATATATGAGATCTACTGCCTGCCTCCCCCATTCACTATGTCAGTAACACTACCACAGAAGGAAATTAACTAGTTCTTGACAAATGCATGTGTAACCCAGGCCTGCATGGTTTGGCATTCTGTCTCTCTCTAGTGGCAGCTAGACCAGCTACAGATTGATTGATCAGCTGCAGCCTTAGCTAAGAGACATATGTTTTGTAGCTCATGCACTAGAGGCTTGCGTGTTAAGTTCCAGAATTCCCAGTTTTGATGCCAACAACACCATCGTCTGTCAGCATTGCAATGGGGGCTCATCCAGGACATCTATCAGGACGTTTCTGAAGCTCAGGGCATGCTTCCTCTGTTAGGGGAAGTATGTAACCCATGCCTGTTTAGTGTGGCACTTGGTCCCCTTCTAATGGTGACTAGACCAGCTAGAGATTGTGTCTACTATAGGCGTGGTTAAGAGATATGTGTTTTTTTAGCTCATGCATTAAGCTCAAAGGTCTCAAGTTTGATCCTGGCCACCAATGACCGGAGTCTTTTGTTATTACACATGCTCACAATTCCTTCTAACCCAATTATCCTCAACGTGCTTTCAAATTAATAATTTGCACCAATATGTTTCCAGATATTGAAGTTGGGCTAACTGGTTTATAAATCCCTGGGTTTTCTTTGTTTTCTTTTAAATGATAGATACCATGTTTGTCCTTCTCCAGTCTTCTGGGACTTCTCCCATCCTCCAGGAGATCTCAAAGATCATTGCTAATAGTTCCAGCATTGCTTCAGCTTAGTGGATCCTATTGCAGACATGACAACCCCCTAAAAAAATGTAGAAATTGGGCATGTTTTTGGCTTAACTGGCTTGTGAGTTGCTTGTTGGCTAGTTTTTGGCCTGTTGCTTGTTTGGCTTGTAGTTTATTGCTTGTTGTAGCTTGTTGCTTCTTTTTTTTTGATCGGCTCCCAGCAAGCAGGGGTAAAGGGGTCAAGCAGGGGCAAGGAGCAAGCAGGGCACTGGGGGAAGATATTCGGGGTGCTCAGTGGGCCCACTACAGTCCCAGACTGCACGCCAGGGGGATCTAATCACATATAGTATTGGAGTTCTTAGGGATTGGCTTGTTTTGGCCTTGTTTTGAAATGGGAATAGTTTGATTTCTGGCTTATTGTGAAGGTCGGGGTGCTTATTTGCTGCATTAAAGTTGGCAACTGTGTTCTACTGGTGATGTTCCAGTGATTTCCTAGGCAACTAAAATTAGATGTTGCAAGTCACTGTTAGAATGCCTTAATTCCCTTGTGGATCTAGTACAAACAGATCACTACAGTGGTTGCATTTAGGTCCTAGTCCAATTTCTATTGAAATCAACAAGAACCTCTCCTCTGACTATAGGGCATTGGATCAGATCCTTAAAAAGTTTAATCTGTTTTCAAAGATTCTACAGGTTTGTAAAATATTCCCTCTGCTTACAATGGGCAACACCTTGGAATTGCTAATTCATCTCAAAATGGGAGAATCTCTTCATGGTTTTGATCAAAAGCACATGGATTCCAATAGAGAGACTTCCCTTTACCTCATTGGATGTTGAATCTGTCTTTTTGTAAGTGCACCAGTAAGGTAGGTAGGTAAGTACAGTCAGTTTGTCCCCTTTTTTAAAATTACTACTTCCACCCAAAGAATATGACCTTTTTATGGAGTAGGAGAGACGTCAAAAGTGAGGCAGAATATAACACTGTGCAAACAGAATTCCAAATACTTTTTTTAAATTTTATTTTTACAAAGGGATTACTTCTAACAGAGAGCCTTGTAGAACAAACTGGCAGACAAGGAGTTTCAAGACACACAATTTCTCAGAATTCCCTTCCAGTAGTAAAATCAGCAGAATGTGTAAATTGAAATTATACATGATTACATATTCAAATATGCATATTTTATGCTTTTAATATGAACAGTGAATACACAACATCAGTTTACAGAAAACCCATGCATATGCCACAGGGGAAGGAAAGGTCATTCAGTCATCTTTCATATGTCTGATCATATCTTAGAAGAACTTGGTTTATTAGCTTATTTACAGCACACCTGATAATAACATTTATGTGACTGGAAAGATTAATATGATATAGGAGATATATTGCCAGCAAGTATTTGACAAATGAGCAAATAATTCTTTTCAGAAATCTATTAAATGAAGTGCTTTGGGGAATTAAATGCAATGTTTTCCTTTGAGGTTAAACCAGTAATTGGTTATCTCTAACATTTATTCCTAGTAGCATTGTTTTAATTTATGGCAATCTCTATTAAATGACCCAAGATAAGATAAATGTTAGATTCAGAATGAACCTAGGATGTGCAAATCCCAGTTGCTACATCTGAACTGAATAACATAGAAATCATTTACATTCAGTTAAGTTTTCTAGTATATTTTTTTAGCTAGTACAGTGATCCAGAAACTTAGTGTGAAACAATATTTGATCAAAATGATATTAGCAGAGCAAAGGCAGAATCTGATACAAAAATATACAACGGAGAGATGTGGTTTTATGTCCACTGAATGCCCAAGGACCTGTAACAAAAAGGCATAAATTCAAAGAGTCTGTCTTATTCATTCTGTGCAACATTTTTATTGAGGTTTTTTATGTTTGTTTTTAAAAGGAAGCATTGAGAACAGCAGGGTTTCACTTTTTACAATAGTGCAGATGAAGAACCTATTTCTTGACTTGTATCTGCCCTATTAAATATTGAAATTGAGAAGCTGACTAAGCAAAATGAAAAGCCACACAAACTTTTATCCAACATTTTGAACCAAACCTAAATCTGACCTTTTATTGAGGTTTTATGCAGGGGTGGGGGAGTCAACCCTAAAGTACATTTTGTTTGCTTTTGCACCTTGGTGTGAAACTAGAAGTAGAATTTGGGCTTCTAGAGAGCAAAGGTTTGGATAGAGATGGAAACCAAGGTCATTTCACTAATTCACGTCCTGCCATTTTATGGCTTATTTACAGTTTGCATAATGTCTGCTGGAGTTCCTAAGCAAATAAGAGTTGTAGCAGTGAATTGGGGGTGCACTGCCACATCTTCTTCTGTGGTCAGGTCAGGTGCAATCCTTGCATGCAGCTACTGCATTTTTGATCAGACCAAATGCAAAGTGGGGAAGATGATCTTTGTGCTCTCTTTCCCTACGCACCTTTGCACGTAGGCAGGGCCCTACCTGGACTCAAACTTTCACTCACCTGTATTTTATTTTAACTGAATGTTATCAGTATTGTAGTATTATATTTATTGTGGCTAAATATGAGCTGTGTGATCCTGCATTGGGACTGTCCTGCATTGGGACTTTGGTAAGTGTGGCCTTTAGATGAGGATCCTGACTTTGTCTGAACTGTGACAACACAGATTATTGGTTTTTAGCACCACCCGTGGAGCTTTTTTAGAGAAATATTTAAGTATCATTATATCATATTGTTGCTAAGCTCTGTAACTTTATCCTTACACGCAATTCTTTCAAATTTGGTGGCATATATACCTCCAGACCAGTGGCACCGCCATGGGCACCAGCATGGTGCCACAGTATGCCAACATTTTTATGGCTGACCTGGAACAACACTTCTTCACCTCTCATCCACTCATGCCCCTTCTCTACCTATGCTACATTGACAACATCTTCATCATCTGGACCCATGGGAAGGAGACTCTGGAAGAATTCCACCATGATTTCAACAGCTTCCACCCCACCATCAACCTCAGCCTAGACCAATCTACACGGGAGGTCCACATCCTAGACACCACGGTACAAATAAGTGATGGTTACGTTAACACCACTCTATACCGAAAACCCACCAACCTCTATGCCTACCTTCATGCCTCCAGCTTCCACCCCAGACACACCACATGATCCATCGTTTACAGTCAAGCACTGAGGTACAACTGTATCTGCTCCAACCCCTCAGAGACTAACACCTACAAGATCTTCATCAAGCATTCTCAAAACTACGATATACACACAAGGAAATAAGGAAACAAATCAACAGAACCCGACATGTACCCAGAAGCCTCCTGCTACAAGACATGCCCAGGAAGGAAACCAACAGAACTCCACTGGCCATCACCTACAGTCCTCAGCTTAAACCTCTCCAATGCATCATCAGTGATCTACAACCCATCCTGGACAATGATCCCTAGCTTTCACAGACCTTGAGAGGCAGGCCAGTCCTCGCCCACAGACAACCTGCCAACCTTAAGCATATTCTCACCAGCAACCACACATCGCACCATAACTACTTTAAATCAGGAACCAATCCATGCAACAAACCTCGATGCCAACTCTGCCTACATATCTACACCAGCAACACCAACCCAGAACCTAACCAGATCAGCTACAACATCACTGGATCATTCACCTGCACGTCCACCAATGTTATATATGCCATCATGTGCCAGCAATGTCCCTCTGCTATGTACATTGGCCAGACTGGACAGTCACTGTGTAAAAGGATAAATGCACACAAGTCAGATATCAGGAATGGCAATATACAAAAACCTGTAGGAGAACACTTCAACCTCCCTGGCCACACAAAAGCAGATTTAAAGGTAGCCATCTTACAGCAAAAAAAAAACTTCAGGACCAAACTCCAAAGAGAAACTGCTGAGCTTCAGTTCATTTGAAAATTTGACACCATCAGCTCAGGATTAAACAAAGTGAATGGCTAGCCAACTACAAAAGCAGTTTCTCCTCCGTTGGTGTTCGCACCTCCACTGCTAGCAGAGGATCTCACCCTCCCTGCTTGAACTAACCTTGTTATCTCCAGACTGATTCTTGCCTTCATATTTATACCTGCCTCAGGAAATTTCCATTACATGCATCTGACGAAGTGGGTATTTACCTACGAAAGCTTATGCTCCAATACATCTGTTAGTCTTAAAGGTGCCACAGGACCCTTTGTTGCATTATACCATAATGGCTCTATCAGCCCAACTATAGTGCCACAGAAATCGTAAAATATATGAGTGTCATAATATTTATAAAAGCGTGGATTTTATTTTTGGGGGGAGAAAAAAAACCCATCAAATGTTATTTCCTCCATAGAACTTTTCAGGATACCTTTTGTTTTCTGTGTCTATTTTTTTTCCAGATTTTAAATTCTTTTGGGACAGGATCTGTCTTTACATATGGTTGCAATTAAACAAGTAGTAAAACCCACCTAAAATACTCATGAAAGAGACTTTGTTACTTCTGCATTTCACAAAGTATGTCTGCATGAATCAACAATAATAATTGTACACAATCTCTCCCTCTTGTTTATGCTCAGTAATGTTTAACATATTATCTCTCTGACATGTGATTAAGACATTACCATGGCTTTTTGATTTCAACTTTGCTTCTACTTTAAAAAGTGCACTTCTACTTTAGAAAGTGTCCTTTTAAAACAAACAAAAAAAGCATGGAGGGATTGCATGTTTATTGTCTTTCGGTGATTTTGTAGCCAACATCCTCACATTACAAAGCAAACACTTGTGTTTTCCTGTCAGCCCTGCAAACACAGCCTATGCTATGAGCAGCAAGTTGGCTTCTTTCCATCTCATACATTATCACCAATAAGAAAGGTTCTGCAGGCCAAATTAGTCCCTCGTTTGCACCTGTGTCCCCTAATGCTTTTGCTGGGTTTGCACAGGTGTAATTGCATAGAATTTAGTAAACAACTCTGATGATGCACAAGATGGAATAGAATCCCCACTTCAATCTCCCTTAGCTATGTTGACTGTACAATATTAACAAGAGTAAAAAGCAATGAAATATATTTATGTTAATGGTGTCAGTAGATATGATTCATGTTATACCTCAGGAATAGTTCTGTATAGTAAAGGGGTGCTGGTTCAAAGCAGAAATTCATTTTCATGTCATATTTTGTACAGTGGGGGCTTTGGACTAATCCTGCAAATTATTCCATATGTTCTTAAATTTACTATCATGAGTAGTTCCATTGGTTTCAGTGGGAATATTCCTAGTAGTAAGTGCCGTCAAAAAGACACAAGTTTACAGGCTTGGGGCCCTAGGCTTCTCTTCCTCACTGTCAGAGTCACTAGCTCATTGTCTAAGGTAGGAGCAGTTGCAGTCTGGTGTAGGGGCTGGCTAGTGTGGAAACAGGCACAGGCTGGAGCAGGAGCAAGGCATTCTGTTGAAACTACTAACAATAGGAGTGTTCCCAGCCAGGTAGTGACAATGAGCAGACAAGAGAGACTGTATATCTGCCTTGGGATCTGCTGGGTGGGTCCTTGTATGTGGATTGACTGGCTGAACCCTGGTTGAATAGTGTGGGACCTATTGTAAGACCTGTGGGTAATTCCTTCTGATGACTTGTCACACTCTTTGACTTAGGGATGCCTCATCAGATGTAAGTAGGCTCAGACTCAGAAGCATCACATCCACTGGTGCTACATAGCAAAGGGAAATCACACTTCTCTGAGTCAAGCACTTTGTGATAACAACTGAGCTAAGAAGTTCCTTGTGGGAAACTTTTAACCTTTCTCTTAATCAGGGTGAGACTGACATTACAAATTAATTACAACTTGCAGTTCACTAGGGACCTGATTTAGCTATAATGCAACATTTTTGCCAACTGACACTTTCTTTACAGGTTGCCAAGAAAAGACCTAGAGTTTAGCTTCTTTGAACCTATAGCAAGCTTCAGGATATCTTTCCTAGGCTCCATAGTTTTAGGACTTCCCTTGATTTCAGTATGATTTGGATTAGGTCTTTGCAGAACTGCCTTTTCAAAACCAGCTGCTTAACTCTCCCCCGTTTCCCCACACCATTTATCCAACTTCCTTCCAAACCAGGCAGCAGTTCTTGCCAAGGCTTTGGTCCTCAGCCGAGCACTGACAAATTCATTGCTGGAAACCAGCCTGTTTTGTTAAGATGGGTATTGAACTTATAACAATGTGTTTAGTGTTTAGAATTTATGAAATGCTTGTAAGTTGCTACATGCATTAATCTCAATTTCAAAATCTTCATCACGTGCTATAAGGTAATATTTATGTTTTTGCTTTACAACTGTAAAAAAATGTTTTCTCTGAAACTGTCAACCTGTCAGAAGGAATTCTCCCTTGCCCATCAGGAAGGACTCTTAAAACTAAAGAGGCCCTTGTGGAACATCACAATACAAAGACTTTGCTAACTACTCCTGCACAGGCTATGTGCAAAAGGGTTCATCCCAACAGCCTGAATTCTGAAACAAATAAATAAAGATAGTGAACATGATTTTTTTTCCATATATATTTTTTTTCTATTTGGATTGTAATAAGGCTGGAGCTAAGAAACTGAAGCAGAGATCCCTAGGGTCAACTTTGATTAGCGCTTGCAAATAACTACAAATTTGTTGCCTTTTAAAATCATAGACTGTTACTTATTTGTGCATGTATGTTTACCTGCTTTAACCTGTAAATAACTATTTTCTTCTTTGTAGTTAATAAATCCTTAGTTTGCTATAGGATTGACTTCAAGCATTGTATTTGGTGTAAATTTGAGGTACAAATTGACCTGGGGTAAGTGACTGGTTTCTTGGAACTAGAAGAAACCTGAATCTTTTGTGATCTTTGTTTTATGACAACCAACTGTCACACAATCCAGCTTGCCTGGGTGACAAGATTGACTGGAATTCCCAAGGTGACAGTCTGTGACTTTATGGTAAGACTTGTGACAGTGCTTCAGGAATTCACATTTGTTACTGGGTTGGAGAAATCTAATTAAAAAACATACCAACAGTTCAGGGTCTCTGCCCTGCTTTTAACAATCTTCTCTGAGTTTGGCACTCATGGTCATGAACCACTCCAGATAGCATATAGCCCTGCCCCCGTCATTTTGCTGTCCTCTGTGACTTTTGAGTTCTCAGTATTGTACTTAACTGAATTTTGCTCTGTGGTTCCTTGGAGATGAAAATGGAGATTTTTGTACATATTTTGTCCCTTCTAGTCCTATGTGACCTGATACTAACTTTGAGCTTGGGATTTTTCATTTGTGTGTTTGTTTGTTTTTCTGATATAGGAGTGCAATGTGCTGCCCACTAGGTCATTTATGCAATAATTTTGGAAAGAAGGTTTGTGATTTTTTAATTAGTTTTAACCCTTTTCACCTCTTCAAACATATTTATGGACATTATTGATTTCAATTGCCATACTGATAGCCTACTGATTTGCATTGCTTTAAACTCTTTAGCATTTCTTTGTAATGGATGCTTAATATGGTGTCTTTATACCCTTTAAAAACATTATTATGAAATGTTTGGGTTAAATACTAAAACACTGAAGCAATATGCATTTATCAGTTTACATGAAACAAAAGGTTTCCAAAAGAGGAAGGATTTGTGGGCTTTTGTTTTGGGTTTTTGTTTTGTTTTGTTTTCTTGTTATTTATTACATAACAGAGAATGTTGTGAATTCACTGGATCCATGAGAAAAAACAGAAATCTATTACCAAGAGCAGAGTCTAATATTGTCTCATTTGCTCAGCCTTTGGCTATTCTTAATAGGTTGTTTATCACATAATAGCTTGAATTTGTATATTGTAATATCCCTAATAAAGCATTTCTCATTAAAGTTGTATGAGCATTCTGTTCCAAAGACAAGGTATTTTCCATTTGACTGCCAGAGCTAAGTCTTATATATTCCCAAATTTGTAAGTGTCCATATTCCACTTACATAAACTCTCCAATCTCAACTATGTTTTTCAGATGGACGTGTGTCAGTTATAGAGTATAACACCTATTTTCTACCAACATTGAAAAAACAAGCTACCTTTTATTAATCACTACCTAAATGGGCAGAAATGTATAATACATAGCAACCTTACTCTTGATCCAGCTCCTTGAAGCAAGATTTTGCCAGATGCTGCACAGATGCACAAGCTGGGGACACAATACCAAAATACTCTACTCTGTTTGGTAGCCAGGCACAATGTGGTTTTTATGCTCCCTTTGGCAAAAGGATAATGAAATAAACCCAGCTACAGGTATTATTCTTTCAAAAGTTGACAGAAATCAAGTGATGCCATAGCTTCACTCTCTGTGCTCCAGATAACCGAACTAGCCAGGAATGGATGGGAGCTTATCCTGCACTTTTTCAGTAATGGAGCAGAGACTCTCCTTCCCAAAGGAGATTTTATACCAGTCCAAAATACAATGCTTCCCCATTGAGGTAATGGTCTCCACACTCCCTTTTGTGAGGACATATGGCTTTATGGCATAAACTAGCCTGAAATCTTTAAATAGGTAGTGTAGTACAGTGGTTCTCAATCAGGGGTCTGGAGCCCCCTAGGGGACCATGAACAGGTTTCTGGGGGTCCTCCAAGCAGGGCCAGCATTAGACTTGCTGGGGCCCTTGACAGAAGGCTGAAGCCCCATTGCATGGAGCTGAAGCCCAAGGCCCTGAGACCCACCACCTGGGGCTGAAGCCAAATCATGAGCAGCTTAGCTTAAGGGGGCCCCTGTGGCACGGAGGCCCAGGCAATTGCCCTGCTTGCTACCCCCTAATGCCGGCCCTGGCTTTTATATGCAGAAAACTAGTTGTTGTGCCATAGATGGGCCGTAGAGTTTTTATAGCATGTTGGGGGTGGGGGTGGGGGTGAGGGTGGGCTGAAAGAAAAAAAAATGTGTGTGTGAGTGTGAATTTCCATATTTCTTTACCCACAATTCCCAGGAAATTTCTGTAAAATAACCAGGTGTAATCAAGCATTACTGTGGGACCTCACTGCAGTTTTATTCATAGTCAAAATATTTACAGTGGCAGAGATTGCAGGCCTAGAGATGGGAAGTTTGTGTTTGGGAATAAGTTGTGTTTGGGGGGGGAGTTCCCCTTACAGTGTGATATCAATTTGTCATATGCTTCAGCACTGCAAAATGCCTTGAATCTCTCTATTTGTTTGATGTCATGCCATTGTGATGTCCACTGTCTTGGCTAATATACCAGGGACTGAACTGGAAACTCAAGGTGAAAATTTAGCAGCTCATGCTTTTAAGACCAAAGAGACAAGCCTCTTTTGGCGAGGGCTGATATCCTTTTTGATCAGCACACACATATGCCAGAAGGTTACATCATGATATTCTTACAGAATTGATTTAAAAAAAAGTAATATGTGTGTTAAGTACAGCAAGTACTGAGGTTTGATCCTTTGTGATACAAACTCTATAGCATACATAGGAAAAAGCCTTCAAAAGTAAATGCAGCTAAAAAAAATTAAAAAATATTAAAAAAAAATCATCTGTGAAACCTGTTTATATTTTGTCTATAAGATTATGACATTTTCTTTGATAGATGCCATATTTTAGTAATTTAATAGCCTCTAATGAACCAGTATTTATGTTTTCAGAATACTTAAATTTTAGGAAAAGTCATTTTGTTTTGTTCTCCCCTCCTCAATAGAAAATAATGGGTATCAATATTCAGATTCTCAGGTGTGTTTCTGAGTGATGGGCATAGACTCAGCAGCCATAAAATTACTTCCTGCTCTCCCCCCTACACTCTGAATAGGGATTGTGTCAGGGCATGCCAACGGCACATGGGATGAGGGTAGAGTACCAGGCACCCCACCTGATTCTCAGTTGATTCAGAAGTCCTTGTGGACTTCAGCCAACATAATTTACAGTAGTTTATATGGGGATAGTAGCTTATGCGGAGGGTTGTTTTGATCCCCAGCCAGATCAGAATCAAAGGAACAAAAAAAGTGGCTTAGAGCCATCCCTCTTCCTACTTTTTTGGCTGTACTAAGTCTGCATTCACTGTAGCTGAGGATTTAGTCTCAAATATTAAAAACACTGGACACTAACCAGCCTACAGTCATATAGGCTGTTTTACCCTTTGTTCTTTTCTGCTTCCAGACTCATCTGCAGTCCCTCTTACTGTATCACTAATGAAATGAAATAAAATGAGCTGTGGTGATGTCTGGGCCTTATTCACTTCTATATCGAGTGTCAAGGTTGCACTTCCCAATTTAAAATTTGTCTTTGAAAATAAAATGTATAAAACCTTAAAAAAAATCTTGTCTATTTCAGATTTTGAACTCACAGCTAGGACCAGATCCTGCAGCTCTTAGACAGGCAAAATCCTGTTAAAATGTAAAACACTGAATAAATCTGAACTGGTAACGATACACAACACGAAACACTTAATAGAACACAGAGGTAACTTATGACTAAGGCTAAGATTTTGTCATGGTTATATTTAGTAAAAGTCACGGAAGCCGTGACCTGTTTGTGACTTTTGCTGCTGCAGGTTTCCCTGCCGCCATGGTGGCTGGGAGCTAAGGGGTTCCACCCCGCCAACCACACACACACACACACACACACACACACACACACACACACACACACACACACACACACACACACACACGAGGCTATCACCAATCGCTGAAACCCTGAGGAGGGCCCCCTGGGGAAGCTGTCACTGGAACCCTGCAATGGGACCCTGAGAAGCTGTTGCCTGTCACTGGAACCCTGACAGGGCTCTGCTGCCTGCCAGCTGTACGCCCGTGCCCCCAGGGGCTGAAGCAGAAAATGTTATTGAGGTCTCTGGAAGTCACAGCTTCCATAACTTCCGTGACCTCTGTGACATAAATGTAGCCTTATTTATGACTGCATTGTTAAGCATATACACGATAAGTATTCTAAACTAAAGTGATGCAAATCATGCAACAGATATCTGTCTCTCAACCCACTGGACACTCAGTTACCTTTCTAAACCATTTTCCTTAGTGAAATGGAGATTGAAGAGTCTAACCATCTACCAATATTGACAATACTCAATATGAAATGTCATTAATTCAGTATTGTAATGCAATGTTTTTAAATGTTTGTTTCCATAATATTTGCATGTCAGTCTGTGTATTATATATGCTAGAGGAAGTACTCTGAAAAGTTTTGGATTCTCATTTAAATTTCATTAATTCACAAATTTTATAGGTTTTCTGATCTTCTTGAACTGGAATTTGAAGTCATCCTTTCTCTGAATGTAAATGTGTGCACACACACCAAATTAGGTGCAGGTCATATACACTTGAGGCTACAGTAACAGAACAAAATAAACCTTACACGGTAGCCCAGCCTATTTCCCTTATAAGCATTATCTGTTTGATTGTAGCCATGTTTGATAGCTTTCTGGTTCCCTCTATCCACAGGGCTGGCCCATTTGAACAGTCACACAAGGAAACTGATATAAACTTTTGATAGTCATTTAAACCTACGTTAGACAATGCACTGGAGAGTATAATGAACTGAATGATTTTGTATTGGCAATGAACAAGTGACCCAACAAATCTTTTCCATAAGATGTTCCTATGTTTCTGTGAGTTATTTACATACCAAAAACTGTGTGTCAGCCTGGTAAATTTCAGTGAGTATGAGAAGTCCTTGAAGTCTCTCTGCATGTGAGATTTCTCAAGGTGTGGGTTCCTCTTTCCCTCCATATGGTGTTTAGTTTTGTTTTTGTTTTGTTTTGTTCTCATTTTAACTCAGGAAGATGAACTGAGTGACAAGCAAGCTGAATGAAAGGATGAAGGGTAGCATCAGCTTAGCCATGCTGGGCAGCATCCAGTAAAAAAACTCTAACATATGAATCATCTTTACTTATATTCGAGTTGTCAAGGTTTTTCCTCCACTTTGAACTTTAGGGTACAAAAAGGGGGGACCTGCATGAACACTTTTAAGCTTAATTACTAGCTTAAATCTGGTACGCTGCCACCAGCCAGAATTTAGTGTCTGGCACACTTTCTGTTCCCCCAAAACCTTCCCTGGGGACCCAGATCCAAACTCCTAGGGTCTTAAAACAAGGAGAAATTAACCATCCCCCTCCTTTTCCCCTCAGACTTTCCCCTCCCTGGGTTGCCTTGAGAGGCTTCACACAAATCCAAACTCCTTGGATCTTAGAACAAAGAGGAATTAACCATTCCCCCCCTTTTCCCCCTACCAATCCCTTGGTGAGTTCAGGTCCAATTCCCTTGGTTCTTAAAACAAGGAAAAATCAATCAGGTTCTTAAAAAGAAAGCTTTTAATTAAAGAAAGAAAAAGTAAAAATTATCTCTGTAAAATCAGGATGGAAAATGCTTTACAGGGTACTCAGATTCATATAGACTAGAGGGACCGCCCCCCCAACCTTAGATTTAAATTTACAGCAAACAGAGGTGAAAATACTTCCAGCAAAAACACTCATTTACAAGTTGAGGAAATAAACATACGACTAATCCACCTTGCCTGGCTATTACTTACTATTTTGAAACATGAAAGACTGATTCAGAAAGATTGGGAAAGCCTGGAATGATGTCCCCTCCTTCTCAGTCCCGAAAGCGAACAACGAACCAAACAAAAAGCACAAACAAAGACTTCCCTCCACCAAGATTTGAAAGTATCTTGTCCCCCTATTGGTCCTCTGGTCAGGTGTCAGCCAGGTTTACTGAGCTTCTTAACCCTTTAAAGGTAAAAGAGACATTAATCCTTAACCATCTGTTTATGACACGAGTCTTTGAAGCCTAAAAGGTTTAGAGACAGAGCCTCAGCTGGTGTAAATTGTCATGAGGATCTGCCCCATGGTTTTCACTTAGATTTTCTCTCCCATCAGGAGCTGGGGTGTAATAAACTGATCCAGTAACATTTCAGTTATGTTCCAGTGAAATGAACTTGATTCAAGTAGTTTTGGATTGTTTCCAACCCTTTTCTCATCCCTAATCAACATTTTCTGCATCTCAAGGTAAGATTATTTGAAGGTAGACAATTATGTTTTTCAGCTAAAAATATGTGAGTGATAAAATGTGTGTAATTCAAATGATGGTTTTTTTAAAAACAATTGACCTTCAGACTTAGCACATATTCAACATCTAATCTTCTCATTCCCTAAAATGACAAATTACTATTACCGCATAAAGTAAGGAGATTAGGTAATTTATTTTGCATAGCCCAGTTATGTACAGTAATTACTCTAACTCCATAGGTTTTAGTTGCCTCTTTATTGCATGCTGCATTTATTTTTCCCTATCAATTATTTAGGAGTGAGTTAGAAGGTACAAAAGTAGTTACCATGAGACAATCAGAACACCAATTTAAAAGGCAGAAAAACAAATGCATTTATTTTGCACAAACAGTACTACTATCTTGATCTTTTTCCATGATAGTCACTGGTAGTAGACTGGGCTCTGTGGAAGTATATTGATACTACAAGGCATTTACTATGAATAAAAACCTGACATCTTATTACAGCTTAGCTATTCAAAATCTCCCCCACGTCCCCAGCATTATCATCTCAAATCTGACATCTCTTCACACCACAAACTCTACTGAAGTCAGTGAGGGAGGCTGTGTTGCACAAGGATTGCTGGATCAGGCCCTATAGCAGCAAAATGATGCAAAGTATTACAGTGAAGTCTGTAACTCTAAGCAACTATTCAAGGGAACAAAAAATGGTCTTTTCCTTTAAGGTATTTTAATAAATATGGCTGTGGGTGATATTTGATCAATTTAAGGCAATTCTACAAAAGCTTAAATCATACTTGATATACAAATATTTATAAAAACACAATGTATATTTGAGTATTTTTTATAAAACAGTTGAAGTTCAAATAGTTGTAAACTAAATATTAATATATAAAATGCCATTTGCAGCCAGACACGTTGGTCTGAATTCAAGTTCCCCTAGATACATGTGAAAAAATATTGCATTTATTAACTTAACAGAATGGTATTTTAGTGTAAAAAATTCAGTCAATATGAAGCCCTGTGCAGAGTCTTCTGTGCATAAGCTGTAAGCCAGATTCTCAACAAGTGAATGTTTGCTAGCTCCACGGTATTCTACAGAGCTATGCTGATTTAGACCAGCTAAGAATCAGGCCTATAGTTTGTGTATTGAGGTCAATGGAGCCAGTTTATTTACATTTGCTGAGAATCTGAGCACTGAAGTCCAAAAGCTAAGGTTTAATGCTTGAACATATAATTTTATTATTAATAGAAATATATTCAGATCATTGCAGGAATGTAAAGAAAAGAAACAAAGTTATATAATGCCCACCATATGTAATCCTGGAGCCAAATATCAGACAAAACAAAATGTTGTCACTTATTGTTAAGGTTTGGAATCTTTTCAGGGAGTAGCCCCTTTGTTTAGATATAACATCTTACTATGTATCATCCTTCAGTATCAGAATTTACAAAATAAACCTATGATCAGGTTCCTAGAAATACAAAATAAAACATGATTATAACCACCACATGTGACAGTTAATTCATTTCAGTCTGGTACAGACATATAGCCGTGAGACACCCATTAACATTACCTTGTCTAATTGCAAACCTTGTAATTATATTGATGATTATAATTATTTCTTTGTTGCACCACCACCAATAAAATAGGTTTTTCATTATTCCACTGATCAACTATTTGTCTGAAATATATTGTTTCTTTTGGTTTTGTAATATGGATATCCAAAACTTTGGATGCTTATCCAATACTTATATGAACTAACCTAACCTCTTGCATACGCAAAATTAGGTTGGGAATCTTGCAAGAACAGGCTTTGCTAAGATAGGTCTGCCTTTCTGTAGGAAAGAAGTATCACAAGTAGCATTTTCCTGTAGCATTTTGGCAGCTTTGTTCCTACTCTTGCCCAGATTCTTTGAGTACAAAGTCACTAGCTATCAAAAACCATCAGAGTCTAAACAAATGTGAGTTTCATTTGATCCTACCAACCAATGAAGGTGTAATGAGGGTTATGTTTTTCTTCAAACATGCTTAATTCATGCCTAATTTTTTTTTATCTCACTGGCTTGATTTTTGCCATGAAGAACATCTTCCTAGGAACACATTAGAGTAAGAGAAACTTAAAAAAAGGAAAATCTAAGCAATAACTCCATTATCGTAAATATATATTGAACTGAACTGAGAAAGCTGTAGGCTTTCTGTTTCCGAAGTAATTTTATAATTTTAAAATGCAAGTTATTCACATCCTAATGGTTCTTTTCCTTTAAAATATACATGAAAACGATTTAAAAATGCAGAGTAAATCTCACCGTAGCTTATAACAGTTCCGCTATACAGTAAATGAATTTTAATGGTAAAATATTGTCAGTAGTCCATGCATCCAAATCTAACTAACATCAGTGAGGGTTCCAGTATATACTGAAAATCTTGTACTGCTACTGGATTCTTTCTATAGAATAGAATTAAAGAGACAAGGTGTCTGAGGTAATACTTTCTACTGGACCAACTTCTGTAGGTGAGAGAGGAAAACTTTTGAGATTACATAGAACTCTTCTTTAGGTTTGGGAAACATTCTCAGAGTGTCACAGGGTGGTACAGATTGTTTAGCATAAATAGTTAGCACATATTTCAAGGGATCATTCAAGGTGAAGTGGCCTGTTAAAACCCCTCCAATTTTAGGAGGGGAAAGGAAGAGGTGGGGTAAAAGGCAATTGGGGGGCATGTGACAAAAGCCCACAGGTAATCCAAAACATGGAGACCTGAGAGAAGGATTGGAATCTGGGAGGAGCATGGGCCTCTATAGCTGGGATAAGAGAAAGACAAGAGAGAACACGGGGGAAAATCAAATCAGTATCTTAGACAGGGGTCTGCTAACTCTGGCACACGGCTTGCCACGGTAAGCACCCTGGTGTGCTGGGCCAGTTTGTTTACCTGTCGTATGGGCAGGTTCAGCTGATCGTGGCTCCCACTGGCTGTGGTTCGCCATCCCAAGCCAATGGGGATGGCGGGAAGCCGCGGCCAGCACAACTCTCACCCATGCCGCTTCCTGACACCCCCCCATTGGCTTGGGATGGCGAACTGCGGCCAGTGGGAACCGCTATCGGCCGAACCTGCCCACGCAGCAGGTAAACAAACTGGCCCAGCCTGCCAGGGTGCTTACCCTGGTGAGCCGCATGCCAGAGGTTGCCAACCCCTGATCTTAGGTGTCTGTATACCATGGTGGGCAACCTACAGCCCACGGGATGCATATGGCCTTTCAGGGTAAACCGCTGGCAGGCTGACAGACAGTTTATTTACATTTGACAGTATTGAGTGTTTTAAGACAGACATGCTGAATTTTCTCATCAGAAGTTCATCCAATAAAATATATTACCTCACTCACCTTGTTTCTCTAATATCCTGGGACTGACATGGCTACAACAATACTGCATATATAGAATAGAACTGAATTTTGTAGAATCTGTTTTAAATAGATCACATGGAAAAGCTTTACAAAAAGTGAGCAATCAAAATCAAAAGGAAAAAATAATAGGTTTTACAGTGAGATTTAAAGAGGAGTTAGTGGCTCAACATGAGGCACAAGAAATTTATTGGGTGTTACAAAAGATAGTACCCAGCTGCAAAAGAAAGTAGAGAGGAAAATAAGGACAGGAAAAAGGTAGAGTGTGGTCAATGTAGGTGGGGGATACAGATGCCAGTTAGAATTGTTGGGTGAGAAGTCACACACTTGGGTATGGAACTCTGAGGTTTATTACTTCCAACCTGTATTTGAACCAAAAGCATACCTTGTGAATACAATTATTATTAAATAAACTAGAGACATACAGTAAAAGATAGTGAACAACTACCTTCTGAGACATAGGTGGATCACAATGGATTTTTAAGGTATTCTATCCTTTACAAAACTCTCACATATTACATATTTGTTAGTTTCTCTTCAAATAACCATTAAATATGAAAATTATGTATATTTTGTAACTCATACAATACACATGCATAAACCGCAAGTGGGATAACTTTTGCTGTTCTTGCTATTTTCACACTATGTCTCTCTCCTAACTGGTTTATTATGCACTGATCATGTATATTTGACCAGGTCATTTTGACCATTTTCTCTGAATAAAAGTTTTTTCGGACTTCCCAGTTTGTCTACTTGTGTTTTCCCTAATTCTCTTTTGGCAGCACATTTTGTTTGTTTGTTGTGTTTCAATTTCATCACATCCTGTGGTGAAAACGCCCCCTCTGTCCTATACACCAGTTATAAACATGTTTATTCAATAATATGGTCACCAAGGCAACATTTCACTCATGTCAAGGAAACTGCAAACTAGTCCAAAAACAGCCTTGCTGTCCAAACTTATGCATCAGATACCACCATTATAACATGTTTCCATAGAACCTTCTGGTTTAATTGATTCAGAAGCAGATAGGAAGGTTCTGAGAAAAGTCGGGGATTATATGGCCACTTTCCTATGAAACATAAACCTATGCCACAACATTCTGAAAGCCATGCTTATTAAATCTCCTTTGTAGAAGTAACGACTGCTTCTTTTCCTAGCATATTAATTTCTTTTGTTTTAAATATTAAAAGTAATTTTACTATATTATAGATTAATTGTTTGGTAGTTCTTTTAGTTTATTTAAATGAAGTGATTTGCCTGTACAACAAGTCTTTGCCACACAAACTGTTAACTAATTTATAGTCATAGCTTAAAAATGGTGAAACCATTATTAAGCTGTTAAAAATATCTGCTCTTGGGTTGAGAGCTTGTATGATAAACTTTCTGCCAAAAAGAGTTTTAACAGCCACATTAATACAAACCAGTGAAAAATTAGTTACGATCAATAGTAATAGTTTTATTTTAAAATCAAGGTGGGATGGGGAGAAAGGTAACTTTACTTACAGGAATACCATGATATTTTTATTTTGTTGTAATTTATTTTTAAAGAAGTCCTTTGATCAATGGTAACCTGACAAACATGTTGACCATGGCAAACAGCATCTTTTCCCCTTGATCAGATCCTAATCTGACAATTCGCTGTCTTTCAAAATGATTATAGACTTCTGGATTGAAAAGGTAAAAAAAGAAAATAAAACACAGGGAGAACTATTTAAATATGATACATTTTTTCACAATATTATAGGTGGCAGTAGTAGGTTCATTATAAACCAATATTTTAGGTTACAACTGAGCTTCCATTATTGAACCCTGTTTTCATTTACTTCAAATAAATACGTGATCAATTGCAAAAAACCTAGTTGATCATTATGACTTGCTTCCTTTCTCTTTCCGTGCTGTCTACCCAGTGTTCTCTGCCACCAAATCCAGTTCTTTCTCTCACTCTCATTAGAGTGAAAGAAAGGAGCCAAGGGTAGGGATTGATCTGATGGTCTGACATGGCAAGAAAAAGACCATAATTTAGCCACTGGTACTGCCCATTCCAGCTGCCTGTCAAAAGTCAGGGACTTAGAAGAGGATGATAGTAAAGCAGCCTAAAGTCCCAGCAGCTCAGATTAGAAGTAGGCTGCTATGAAAATCTGTGGAGGAAGAAAGAGGGAGCAGACATCGGAAAGCAAGATAGTGGAAGACACTCAGAAGAGAGTGGGAAACTAAAAATTTTACCAGAGGAAGCAAACAGTAGAGCAGGGATCAGCAACCTTTGGCACACAGCCTGTCAGGGAAATCAGCTGGAAGGGCTGGACAATTTGTTTACCTGGCTGTGGTTCACTGTTCCAGGCCAAAGGGGGCTGCGTGAAGCAGCGGCCAGCACATCCCCCAGCATACACTGCTTCCCACAGCCCCCATGGGCCTGGAACGGCGAACCGCAGCCAGTGGGAGCTGCGATCAGCTGAACCTGCGGACACTGCAGGTAAACAAACCTTCCCGGCCTGTCAATGGATTTCCCTGGTGGGCCACATGCCAAAGGTGGCTGATCCCTGCTGTAGAAGGCAATAAGTTAATAAAGATGGAGGGGGATAAAGAAATAAAAATCCTGTTCAAGAACAAATATCAAGACTGCTGAAGTTATTTCTAATTGATTTTTAAATAGTTATGTCCAAAACATTAGAAAAAACATAGAGTTGGTTTAATTTTTTATGATGGGACATATTTTGGAGTGTGCTTCTGTGAGACGATGAGTGGTTTTGCAGATCTCATTGTGAAATGATAGCTGAAAGAGGAGGCCACCTTCTGGATAGATGGGAAAGAGAATAATCTTGGGAGAGGATTAGTTGTTTTACAGCATTGATTCTGGTCTCAGTATCATTATTTTATGATTATGTGGTTAAAACACTGAACTGAGTTTCAGGAAATCTTGGGTTTATTTATTGGCTCTGCCACAGATAAACATTGCCCAAAGTGGTTCAGTTCTTTAAGCTCTCCCTACCTCAGATCCTCAGACATCAAATGGAAATTGTACTTGTTTTCTCCGACCCTTTCTCTTATTAGATTGCAAGCTCTCTGGACAAGGTTGATATGTTTGTACAGCACTTAGCACAATGGAGCCCCAATCTTGATTAAGGATCCTAGATACTGCTGTAGCACAAACAAATAATAGTACTGTTTGTTACTATATGGATCTGATGAGATATAGACAAAGGCATACTGTGGGCTCTGGCGTTCTGTTGGCTTTGTTGCTTGTTTATTGACTTAATAGCAGAACCTTGCTGCACTATCAATTTATCCTTGTAAAGATTCCAGGTAAACAACAGGATTTGTTTAATTTTGCCATAAACTTTTCAAGCCAGATTATGGGCCAGGGAACAGTTGCATGTTGACTTCAGATTTCAGGTGCTCAGTATGGCCTTAGCTTTCCTAAAAAAGAAGCCATTTTCCTTCCCATTTCTGCACTGGCCAGCAGAACCAGAAGAGCATAGGCAAGAGTGCTGCCAACAGTCTTCTGCTGAAGTTAGAATTCTCAGCACACCATCCCACACCTCCACACCTACCCTGCAGGCTGCAGTTATGCCACAATTTGGCCTTTATTTTGGCCTTTTTAAAAAATTTACCAGAATGCAGAGAACACAGAATGCAGAGAACTGTACCTCATATTTCAAAATGTTCCAAGGGAAAATTCCTGGGCCTCCTTATGCTAAGGCTGCCTTACAGCATCTCACAGGGCTGGTGATAGGCCTGGAAAAGATAGATTGAGGTAGGAAAGCATCTACAGAACACAATCATGTACCTATGCATTAAAGATAGTAAGTAGCTTTTTGACTCACTTATTGTAGGCATCATGGAGGAAGATGGGGTTCTCTGTACACATCCCAAGTAGTTTGATGCAGAAAGGAAGTTTGAGAATGAGCCAGGGGTAGGATCACAAGTTCAATAAGTAAGAGTAATAATGTGTTCAGCTATTTAAAAGGCATTATTTGTTATGTATGGCTGCAATGTAACATAGTAATAAAGTTACATTTTAACAGTGATATATCTGTTCTCAATACATTTTAGACTTTGTTGTTGCTGCTGAAAGATATTGATGAGCCTGGATGATAAATAATTCCAGATTTTAAGCACTAGATTACTTTGAATTTCATTTCCAGTACTGATCCTGAAATAGCTTTGTGAGACAGAACTTGTAAAAGTATGTAAATTTCTTAATGTCAGCTGCTCAGCAAAGATTGTCAGAGGCAATATGAAGCAAACATCTGCAGAAGAAAAAGTTATTTCAAAATACTATTATCTCTTTTTAAAAAGTTATGCTGTATTTAATTTTGCTCCCACTTGAACAGATAAAATATCACATGTCCATGAGAATTTGGGGAAAAGAGAGGTTAGGTTGATTTTTCCCCATAGTATTTACCTCCATAAGTAGATGGTCCAGCTTCTTTTGTCTGACAAGTCAACATTACACTGTATAGTTGGAGATAAACCAATAGAAAATGTCTTTGTGTACGAGGGGGAGTGGGGTCAAGGAAGCAGTCCTACACTAGATGACTCTTTCCAGCCTGGGGTAAGGAGATGGAATGAGTGAATTGGGAACGGGCATGGCAGAATGCAGCTGCATTATGCTTCATCCTCCATCAGCATAATTTAGTGCTAAACTCATGCAGTTGTCACATGGCTCGGCTGTTTGCGATTAGGGAGTCACCACCAGCACCCTAGTGGCCTCCCTCTCAGTGTGTCTGAGCCTAGTTTGGTCACAGTCAAGAATCTGACCCACTGTTCAGCAGCCCATATGGTGAGGTCATCCATTTTTAACCCATTTGCATTCCACAGTATCAGAGAGACCCCTTTTATTTGCTATTCTAAATATAGGGGTACACTGAGATACCTCGGATACCACCATATGATAACTGTAGCTAAATATAGATTTTTAATGGCAGGTAATGCATTTTGAATACCTGACCATATTGAATACTGCTATGCAATCGGGGACACCTCCAAATGGATCATGGAAATGAGGTGGCATCTTGGTAGACCAAGTATTCTTGTTTTTAAACCATCTCTAGCCTTGAAGTTGAACAGGAGATTGATATCATTAATGTCATTTAAACCAAGCACATACAGACAAACCCTATTAAATTGGGTTTTTACCCAGTTTATTAGAAACATGAAAAATACAAACACATCAGATAAATCCAGCGTTAGTAAATGTAATAGCAAGAAACTGGTTCATAAGTATAACTCATGACAGTAAGCACTAAGCTTGAGTGCTCTGTAAACACAGTAGATTCCACAAATCCAGAATGATATATGAAAAGCCATACCTCTGTTTGTTTTTTCTCACATTTCCAGCTTTCAGTTTAGTTGTGCAGTCAGAAAGCATAGATAACTACTGATGAGATTTGATTGCTACTCTATATTACTAACATAGCTAGATGTGATGCATCATTAAAGGTATTCCTATACAGATTTTTACAGATGTAGTTTTCCAAATGCCCCACCTGTTAAATGAGACACTACTTAATTTATATTACTTGTGTTTATTTCTGCAAAGTCTACTTCCTGAGAAAATACTTAGCTTTGCAATACCTATTTCCAATGAAATATAAAAAGCAGGGTTGACAGTGAAATATTTCACCTGAGCCGTGTAAAGAATAGGTGGATCACATCGTGCATCTCTGCATAAGAACTTATAGTATATAGTGTTCTCTAAATAATTTAAATACTTAATTCCCCTATTCATCCTCATCATTTTAAACTATGTCTTTTAAAGTGGAATAGAATAAGGAATTGCCATCGTAGGGATGGAGGTGCAGTGACTTCCTTAATTCAGGAATTGCAGGGGCTGTTTTGGCATGGGCAGTCCTCAAACCTCCTGTAACATGTGCCTTTGTTGCAAAGAGACATTGCTGGGTTGCAGAATTACCAGGCTAAAAATGCCTTAGGCATGGGACTGCTGCAGAGATAGTTTATAGCTGTTGTAGAGCCTTCCTTCTCTATTAGACTTGGAGTGAATGGCAACAATGAATCAGGCACATATTACTTGATCCTTCTCCCATTGATCTCAAAGAGAGTTCTGTCATTTCCTTTAGTGAGAGGAAGATCATGCTCTGTTTCTTTTTAATTAGAAATCTTAAAGATGGGTTAATATTAGAATATAATATCACATCAAACATCTTTCCTATATTTTTCCTTTCCTTTTCATAATGCTGTCTTACTCCCACAACAGCCTGGCATCTTATATAATCATGTCAGAGTAGCTCCTAAAACCTCTTAAATGGGTCCAGCGCCGAAGAACCTTTATAAAGATTCCTGCATATACAGAATGGGGAAGTAGACATGAAGGAAGAGTGTCCATTTGGTTCACATGCAGTATAAATCCCAAATTTTACACTGGAGGCAAGTATTAGGCTTTGTCCACTATTCATTCCTTCTATATACCCCACATACTCGTTGGATGGAAATTATTTATAAATACTTGGAAATTTACATTTTAATCGCTACTCTGTACACACGTAGATGCAGATAACAGAAAGCAGGACGGGGAAGGAAGAGACAAGGGAAAACAAAGTAGTGCATTACTGTGGCACAATTACCTTTGTATAGAACATTTCTCCTTTCCAGACTACTATAAAAGATGTCTAAACCATGACTTCATCTTGGTTCAAACATATTTAGCAAGCAACAGATTGCATATGCTTGATTCATACAAGGGAAAAATAATTAATTTACAAAATCACTTGTAAGCAATTCTGATTCCCTCAAGTTTTCAGTTCCTCTTTGCTTCCTGACCTAAGCTGGACAGACACAACTTACTTTTCCCCTCAAGGCCAAGTTCTCATACTTCAACTTGCTATTTGTTATAACCCTGGTCTAAGGAGTTCCTAGTGAAATTCCTCATTGCACGTTTCACTATAGGGTGTCTCAAGCTGTTTCATGTTTTCATCAAACATATTCGTGACTTCCACACTGCCACAACTAAAACACTAACATAGACTTCCCAGCAATGTCAATAAAATAGAACTAATGAAAAGTTTCTCAGACACAGCCATTTTGAAGATGCTATGAACCAACACAAGGCAGATTTTTTTTCCAAATGTAAAATTCAAGTAAAGGTCCAAAACAACATAACTTTAAAACTTCTTGAGGCAGCTCTTCCACTAGTGTAAGTCAACATAGCTCCAGGCTCCTTGTTTCCTTTTTTAAAATTTCCCAGAACAACTCAATCCTGGCATGAGATGTAGCATGCAAAATCTCCAGAAATTGTCTTATTTCGGGTTGTGATTTTGTGTGTGTGTGTGTGTGTGTGTGTGTGTCTTATATGCTAGCTCCCAAGAAATTAAAAAGTTTAATAAAAGTTCCCATTTACTGGTCCAGTTTAAGATCTCTAATTATTTTACAGCAGAGATTTTCAATAATCTATACAAAAGCAGATGAAAATATATTTGTCAAACAGCATCTTTAATTAATTTCTGAAATGAGAAGGTTGGCAGATATTTGCTTCAGATTAATATAATGTTCGGAAGGTTGAATTAATGATATTTGTTATACAATTCTTGAGTCTGTTGCATTTATCATTGGGGAAAAACAATGAGGCATGTAAGTGTTTTTAATGTTATCCATGTAGTATCACTGTATTTTTTTTATCAATCCTGTGTCAATCCAAGTTACTAGACAATAATAAAGATAAATCAATGTCTAACAGAGCTTTGTAGAAACCATTCTAAATGACTGAGGAGGACTAAAATTTGTCATACTGTCTAATGCTTAACAATGAAAGTAATTCAAGGACAGTTACATTTTGTACAGGTTCTTCATCATTTCAATAGCTTAAAGCCACCAGGATAGTTTTTAATTGTTTATATGATGTATCGCTTGATTGTCTCCTTCACTCTGCACCAAGGAAGAACAGAGTAAATTAATAATAAGCTGAGGCACAGCTGCAAACTAGCTGCTACAGGACAAGATTGATTTGTATCTACAGTGATGAAGCCTGGGCTCCAGATAAATAAGGAAGGAATATAAATTTTCTTCAATATCTCAAATCAGAATCTAAAGTTTTGTATTCCAAATTTCTGTTGATGCAACGGACTTTGATATATGGTCCTTGGATAGAGTACAGTTGAATGGGTTAACACTGAAAGTAAAAAAGCAGATAGAAATTGAATGACTTTCCAAAGTGTGTTCTTTAGCTCTGTCACATTTATATGGAGAAGCAGGTACTGAGTTTCAACACAAAAGTAATAATGAAAAGTAATGCAGACACAAATAGCTTGCCTCCAGCTAGACTAATGGCAAGGTTAGATTACATCAATTAAACCAGAAAGCCTCCAAGATAAAGTTCAGCCCACACATTGCAAGCTTTCCCCCCCATTCCAAACAAATGTCTACTTCTACTGCATAAGGCGGTTTAACTGTAACTTCAGATGCCTGGCAACATAATAAGGTGGGGAGGTGTGTGTTGGGGGGCGGGGGCTAAGGAACCTGCTAAAGCAGTAAACAAGGACATTAGATAATGTGAACTTTACTTTAAAAAAATCTACAGCAAATAAAATCTTGAGGTAAAGTGACCTTCTTTTACATATTCAGACACACTTGTGAAATTATAGTCAGTATTGTTCCAGCTGTAAAATTTTACTCTTTATAATAGTGCTAGCTTTCTTTTATATTTTGTTAAGCATTCTGAAAAAAATGTTTTAAAGCAGTGTAAAATCATTAAAAATGCATAAAAACAGCAAGCTGCATGACATTTTCTCTTTTGAAGTGTGATTACCTTGCAGTTATCTGAGAGAAAGCTCTTTCTTGCAAGTTTTTTTTTTTTTTTTTTTTTTTGTCCTAAGGCTGATAAAGATGGAGAATTTGGGATTACTCCAAGCCTCTATTCAGGGCTGAGGTGCCATTTCCTTCAGCGCTCTGGAATAATAGCCACAAAATGGAAAAAGTTTCAAACATAAATTAAGGGATGTCCAGATGTTCTTCATGCTATTCAATGATGACAAAACTAGTAGTAGCAATACAGCAGGCAGTGTGTGTAGGTGTGGGGGGAAGATAACCAGCAATTAAGGAAGATCTTTGGTTTACAGTAGTATTGGAAAGGCTTCAAAATAAGATGAGGGACCATGAAAGAAAAAAAAAAGATTTAAAATCCCCACAATGTTTGTCAATATAAGGTAAAACAAAAAGTTAAGATAAAAAATCAGAAAAAACGGTTGCTCAAAAAGTTTCCTCAGGACTAGGGGGTGTTAAGTTATTACTCCTGGAGGAATTCTGAGCTACTGCATGAATGCATAATTCATGAGCCCTGCAGATTTTTAATTTTTTGCACAGAAAGTAAGCTTCTGCTGAAATGTTGCTGCAATTCCACTTTCTATTCCCAACAGAGGATACTGTGGCATAAGAACAGCAACAGCTCCCAGCAGAAAATAACTTCTGAAGTTCTGCCTTTTGCCCACGAGAGGGCACTGTGATGATAGAACAAAGCAGCCACTTCCCACCAGCAAGGGAAAAGAGAGTCTGCAGTGCCTTGTTCTCAGCAGGCCAGGTCAGGAGACAGGGACTATGGGAAAACAGACAGTGTGGGGTCCTGCGGCTGGGTCAGACGGGCTCATATGGGCTAGTGAGTGAGGACAGACAGGCAGGGGCTGAATGGGGGTGGAGGCACAGGGCCACAGCAGGAAGGAAGGTGCAGAGACACATGGGGACAGGGAGGGGTGCATTGCCACATAGAGATGGGAGAGTGGATATCTGTGTGGGGCTCGAGGGACACATGTGGACAGTGGGTGCAAGGACCATGGGTGTATAGGAACACATGGGGACAGGTGCAGATGTGCCTGACTGAATGGGAGAGGCTAGGGGTCAGCCAGGGTCTGCATGGGGGAAGCTCCTTAACAATCCCTCCCTCCCAAAAAAAACCCCAAACCCTGTTCCATACTTTTCCCACCCATACCCAGCAACTTTCCAAGTTCACACTCAGGCTCCTTCCCAGCAATTTACTTCCCTCTCCCTCAGCTCCTCTGTTACCCCGGACTCCTCTAAGTCTTTGCACTGATTCTGAGGGGTGCGGGAAATATGGTTCTGTGTTGTAGTTTCAATGAATTATTACTCAGAGTTCTGTATTAATATACCTGGTAAGGAATTTATTTGTCAAAAAACATTTTGTGAATCTTTTTTGTTGTCTGTATTGTTACAGATATACTTGCTGACAGGTATTTTGAAATAAATGACCAAAAACAATTGAAACAACAATTGGTTGTCATTATGTTGTGTTATTTTTTACAAACAAAATATGCACAATTGTAATATCTTGGGCACAGAATTTTGATTTTTTTTTGCAGAATTTTGAATTTTTTGACACAGAATTCCACCAGGAGTACAGTTATTCACAGAAACTAGAGAGATTGCAAAAATCATATATTACATCAAAGTTTAAAAAAATGGGGGAGGGAAGTTCAGAGGTGTAGCTAAGTCCAAAGAGTTGCAGGGGAAGGAAAGCAGCTTTGTGCCAATATTTTTTCAAAATTATATTCATTATTGTTCTGCTTCTTTTTATCTAAATGTAGCTCAAATGGAGACTCCCATAGTCTTTATATCCTGGAGTGAGCTAACTGATCCCATCTGCTAGCATGACTCAGAAATATTTCCACTGCACTTTAAGAAATGGATTATTTCCTGTATTCTTTTAATTTCAGCATTTGGGAAGATCTTAAAAATCCGAATCATGCCAGAATACAGGAAATCCTAGAAAAAACATTTAAATTAAGGATAATTCAATACTGAGACTCAAAAGAAAACTCATACCTATGAGTAGAGCAGCATGAATACACCAAACATTTTTCCACAAATATTATTTTGAATTTACATCCCTTTTGTGTTTTCCTTCCTGGAATATTCTAGCAAATGTGTTTAATGGAAAGAAATGTCTCCAAAAAGTGAATTTTAAGCAAATATTGCAACATCATTTCAGAAAGTAAAATTTGAACTTATAAAGACAATTACTGAAACCAGAAACTTAGTCCTCAGGACTATGCCTATCCAATCAGAGCTACATCATCACCTGACAACTTTTCCTGAGTAAGGAGTGCCATGTAGTTGTAGTGTCCTAAGACCAACCCAGGAAACAAACTCTGATTCAGAAAGTCATAATCTCACATCCAGTTTCCTCCCGTGCTCCAAAGAGGAAATAAAGTGTACAAGTCCTATACCCTGCACAGGGTACATCCTTTTGTGTTCTTAAATTGGTTGGTGCACTGAATGGATGAACCCAGGGTTCTGGTCTGTCTCCACCCTGCCCCACCCCTTTATGCCCACCTGTGGGTGTGCACAGAGAATGTAGTGGCTTTATGGAGTCTACTTCCCCTACTGCACTGCAATCCACAATATCAGTAGCTCATGACGGATTGTGATGGGACATATTATGCTCCTTTACTCACATGTGTGGCTGCATAGGACTAGTGGTGAGCTATCCCTTAGAGCTGCAGTTCTCAAACTTTAGCAACCCAAGTACCCCCATGTCATGGTATAATTCCCCACTCTGAACCTTAGCGTCCAAAAGATGGGGTACCAGCATGAATTCCTCTAAGCTCAATTACCATCTTAGTACTAGTAGCGCTGCCACCAACCAGGAATTCCAGTACCTGGTACACTCTGGTCCCCCCAAAACCTTGCCGGGGACCCCCAAGACCCAGACCCTCTGGATCTTAACACAAGGAAAGTAAACTCTTTCCCTCTCCGTTGCCTCTCCCAGGCTTCCCCTCCCTGGGTTACCCTGGAAGATCACTGTGATTCAAACTCCTTGAATCTTAAAACAGCGAGGAAAATCCACCTTCCCCCCTCCTTCTCTTTCCCCCTCCCAGACTCTCCCTGAGAGAGAAAGTAATCCTAACACAGAGAGAAAATTAACCTCTCTCTCCCCCTTCCCTCCTTTCTCCCCACCAATTCCCTGGTGGAAGCAGACCCAGTCTCCTGGGGTCTCCCCAGAATAAAAAAAAATAATCAGGTTCTTAAACAAGAAACTTTAATTAAAGAGAGAAAAACAGTAAAAATTATCTTTGTAAATTGAAAATGGAATAGGTACAGGGTCTTTCAGCTATAGACACTGGGAATACCCTCCCAGCCTAAGTATACAAGTACAAATTAAAATCCTTTCAGCAAAATACCAATTTAAACTCCTTCCAGCCAAATACACATTTGCAAATAAAGAAAACAACCATGAGCCTAACTCGCTTTATCTACCTAGTACTCACTATTCTGAACTTATAAGAGCCTTATCAGAGAGATTGGAGAGAAACCTGGTTGCACGTCTGGTCCCTCTGAGCCCCCAGAGTGAACAACAACCAAACACTAACAGCACACACAAAAACTTCCCTCCCTCAAGATTTAAAAGTATCCTGTCCCGATTGGTCCTATGGTCAGGTGACAGCCAGGCTCACTGAACTTGTTAACCCTTTACAGTTAAAAGAGACATGAAGTACTCCTGTTCTATTAACCCTTAACTATCTGTTTATGACACCCCATTTTAACTTATTTTTTTCTAGGACCTCAAGCCTCTCGCTCAGCCCCAGACCCTGCCCCCAATCCATCTCTTCCCCTAAGGTCACAAACCTACCCCATCTCTTCCCACCCCCGGTCTACCTCTGCCTCTCCTCTTCCTCATTCTTCCCCCTCCTTCCCAGTGCCTCCTGCACACTGCTGAACAGCTATTCTCCAGTGTGCAGGAGGTGCTGGGAGAGAGGAGGAAGAGTTGATCAGTAGGACCCATGGACCCCCGGACTACTGTTGTGGACCCCAGTTTGAGAAACGCTGCCTTAGAGGATTATCATGACATAATAGGCCAGCCAGAATATCAAATCTTAACAATTAACTGCTCAGAGACAACCTCCAGAGCCAGAACTATTTGAAGAACTTTTTCTGTGAATTGTGAATTGAATATACTTGAAGAAACTGTGATCTGTTTATGGGACAAGTTTTAAACAGACAGATGAAATTTATCAGGAGTGAATCATTAGTCACCCACTTTATCTATAACATGAAATAAAAAGTTGATGAAACAACTTATTTTGACATGCTGAAAGGAAATGTTGATACAGCACTACACACAAGATTTAGCAGCACCAATGAACACATAACAACACAGGAAACTCCACAGAGGATCATCCATCTATCCCATAATCTGCTGCTATTAATGCCCTGTATCTGGTGCTTCCGATGGTAAAGCAATACCAAGATGAAACCATGGACTACATAAATGAAAATGGGAGGTTTTTTTCCATTCAAGGAGGCCAGGATTTTATAGCTCTTAATACACAATGGCAGCATTTTTTTCAAAATTGCTCAGCACCAGTAGTTCTCAACTAGTTGCCTAAATGTGAGCTGTTGGGTACTGAGTCTTCTGAAAAATCTCACCCAAAATATGTAACACAAAGGATGGTCAGGGATAAGATTCAATCTAGGATGGGCAAAACAGGAGAGCTGCAGCTGGTATCATGACTTCTGCAGGAACGTGGGGGCTGAGTTCAGCTGAACTAGTTAACCTTTTGTGAAGAACTCTGGCACTGCTGAGAAATTTGGGGGAATAGTTGGAATCCTAACTTGAGCAAGAACTGAGTCTAGGGAAAAAGACACTGTGTACTTCTTGTGCTTGGCTTTATGATTTATGTTTATATTCTCAGAGTTTAATGGCTCTAACTCTGTTGTGCCAATTATTTTATTGTCTATGGTTGAACAGTGGGCCAATCTGCTTGAGAACCAGGAGATATAAATTTGAAACATATGCAGAATAAAATACATGCAGATATAACTGTGTTCCATGCTGTTTATTTACAGAGTGGGAATCTCTATCTTTCCTCAAGAATCTACCAGGTTTACTGAAAAGGCTTAACCACCATGTTGACTAACTACTAATACTGTTTATATTTATCAGTGGAAAGCAGAGAGCTCCTTGGGTTCCCCTTGCCTCAGTTTGTAGGTTAAATAATGACAAAGACAGGGGATCTTGAATGAGCTGAGCTACACATGTGAGAAAAATAAGGAGATCTCAAGGGCTTTTCTGCTTTTTAAAATAACAAGCACAGGCTATTAGTTGTGAGACATCCAAGCAATTAAGCTATGTAAATGAGAGCAGAAGCTCCACCTATGTCAATGAAAAGAGAATTTGGCCCCTTGTCCATCTTGTATGTTTAATAGTTTCTTTGATAGTTTCAATTTAGCAAGAGAAAGCCTTGAAAGACGCTTTTCCTCTTCAGAGTACGGTGATTATATACTGTGGACTGTAACTGAAAATTTAAAAAAAAATGGGAAAAACCTAAGTCTTATATAATTTAAGATTTTTGTGGCATATAATTATGATAACACTTTTACAATTTTAAACAGGACTAGTTTATACTTTGACAAGCAAAAGGAGATTAAGGGTACCTTGAATGTTTGGAACAGAAAAGATAAGTAATGATGAATTACCAGGGAAAAGAGGTAAAGACTATCAAAGAACAATTTCCTTCAGACTCTCAAGTCATTATTTTTATTGTATATATTGTATTACTGAATCTTCTATAACAGGTTAAAACTATATCAGTTCTTTTTAAGAAATATTAAATGAATTCAGAGTAGAATAAATTCCCAGCTTTCAATCGGTCTCCTTATTGTCCTTGGCACATAGCAGGCAGGTATTGATTTTATGATAGCCAACCCAAGTAGCAGAAGGGAACCTGAATTGGGCAATCTAATTTAAATAGAAATTAGAATTCCCATGGAGAGATTCACAAAACACAAAATTCTCTTAAAAAAAAAAAAAAAGCAACGCCCTCAGACATACCAAGAGAGGTACTTTTGGTTCTGATGCAATTTGATTGGTAATTCATTCTTAAAATGAAATGAAATGATATGTAACCCTTCTGCCCCTCTGAGTTGGCAGCAACAAGGGCCGGGTTCAGTATCCAGGGGTTCTGTTTCAGTAACACAATGCATAACCGGCTCGAGCCCCCACCCAGTGACCTGGGACACTCACATACCAAACCCCCCTGGGCGCTTCTAGGAGGCAATACTTCCCCTCTTGCAAGCACGGAGTCTGAGTGTAGCAAAATCTTTTTAATAAAGGAAGGAATCAATGCGGCATCCCATTGGAGAAACACCACAAACAGGGTTATAACTCAAACCATAAACAAAAACCCACCTCCAAGTACATTTGGCACTGTCCTTTTTCCCCTTAGGGTTTTAAGTCCAATCACCCCAAAATCCAACAACCCAAAAGTCTCTGGTCAATGCCACCCCAGAGTTCGAGAGTTTACCTGTAGAGGTCCCTCCCCCCAGCCTGGGTAGAAAGGGGCACCTTACGTGGTCCGGGGCCAACTGCCCTGCCTCTCCGTGGGTTCTGCTTCCGCCTTCTCCACGAACTGCTCCGCTTTACCAGCCGCTCCACTCTGCTCCTCCAGCCGTCCTCAGAAACTGCTTTGCTCCACCAGCTGCTCTGCTCCATGAGCTGCTCCAGTTCTCCCTGCAAACTGCTCAGCTCCGCTCGCTCTGTGGGCCACTCCACCTGCCCCACAGCTACTCCACTTTGCCAGCCACTCCGCTGCCACCAGCTGTCCCGTGATCCGCTCCAGCCATCCCCACAACTGCTCCGCTCCACCAGCTGCTCTGTTCCACAGTATATCTTCAGGCTCCCCCACTAGTTAGCACAGTACTCAGTGTTCTCAGCTCAGTAATTTCAGTTCTTTAGTGATTTCAACTCTTAGTGATCTCAGCTCTTAGTAGGGGAGCCCCAGTGCTAGTGCACCATTAGCCCAAAGTGAGTTCAGCTCAGTAACCTGTATTTAGATTCTTGAGGGAATAAAAAAATAAACTCTGACATTCCACAGTGGAGAGAGGACGGGTAGAACTGGTGCTTCTGGCTCCACAAGAAGACTGCACCACTGGGCACAGATACCTGTCCCCAGCCTCTCTCAATTCACTGGGTTTTGGAACCCATGTCCCTTGTCTAGCAAGTACCACCCAACTGAGGGTGAGTCATTTGTCACCAAGCAGTCCCACAGCTCAGCAGTCTGGGACAGGGTAGGCGTGCCTATGCAAATACACTCTCTGAAATTCTTTCCACCAGATGTCAGGGTAGAGCTTATCCTGACTCTGCTTACAGATAGAAGAACTTTATCAGTATTTCTGGGGTGGAGAGGAGAAAAGTTTCCTCTTTCAGCACCAATCTTTCCCTTGCCTAAGTCCCTGTTTCTGGAGAGGACATCTTTATGGTATCATTTATTTGTCTGAGTTGCAAACATAACTTTTCGGATAAATAGTAGGGGAGGTAAATATTAGAGCTTTCCTAGAGACACAATGTAAGACATTTCTATATATATTTTGTGCAGTGTTCTACTCTAGATATAGGATTTCTCCTATGGGATTGAACATGCTTTATTGTATAGTGATACAACTCACTTTTCAGTGTTGACTTTTCTTTATTCTTACTCCAATTTTATAATTTTACTTGTATGGTTTATAGAAGGCGTATCCAAAATGAAACTCACTTAAGACTCCATCTACATGATGTCCTATCAACTTACATCCTAAAGGCTAGACTCTGCTATCCTTAAAGTAGGTCTTTACTCTGTGAGTTCTCTCATTAAAATGAGCTGGACAATTCACAAAGTAAGGTACTATCCAGTATGTGTAGCGAAGGCAGAAATGGGTCCTAAATAAATAACTGAAAAGGATTATTTACACTTTTACTTTTTTCAATATTTTTTCACAGAGACCAAATCCTGTAGTCCCCACTCATGGGCACTATGTAGAAAAAATGGAAAGAAGAAATGTTTCTCCCTTTAAGGGAGAGACGTTACCAACCTTCTGGGAGATGCTGGGAGCTTGTTTCCTTAATCAACAAAGAGTCCCTAAATCAGTGGAGAAATGGAGGGTATCTTTGCAGATGTAGGGGCCTTCAGGCATGCGGACTGCTCCACCATGCTGGTCTGTGGAACATTCTGTCTCCTGGTAACACATCTCCTTCAGGAGCCATGCTGCCATTGGATGGCATGTTTCTGGCTTAATAGCTGGTGAATGGAAATCATGGAGTAAATCTCTGTGAGTTTATGCTGCTTTTTGTATTTTTGCTTAGCAGCAGCCTGCAAGTTTCTGAGCAGAATAAGTTTGGCAGGAATAGAGATAGAATAAAGACTGCAAGATTTGGCCCTTAGTTATTTCTTAGTCATTTCTGTTTAGATATACTGATATTCTATTATATACTGTGCAATTTCTCTCAATTTGTTACTCATGTTAAGACTGTGGTCTGCATTTTTAAATTTATCAAGTTAAATCATGCTATTTCTCCAGTGCTACCTAGGTTCAGCCCTAGCTTTCTCTCTCACCTTTAGAATTTAACTCATACCAATGAATTTCCCAAGACTATTGCTCTTCATTGAGATTTTTTATCCCTAGTCTTATTTCACACAGCTGGATAAATCCTTTGCAGCCCCAGTGATTTATTGGCTTGGAGTTGCCCCAGCTTACTTATCACTTCTGCCTCACTGACCCTGAAGTAATCCAAGATAGCAAGTACATGGCCAATAATAGATGACATCGGTTAGTGTTTTTTCTATTGTGCACTTAGTAAGTGTTCTTTTTCTTGACTGGCCTCTTCCACTGTTTGTTTTAGCCTAAAATATTCTGATATTATTCTCCATATTTCTCTTCCTGATTTATTAAATTCTTTAGCTATTTTATTATTTTCTTTTTTTTATGTGTGCATGAATTTATAAAGACACAGACAGAACATAGAAGTGGGTCATGCTATATAAAGGGTTTATTGACATGCGTTTGGACTGCATTACTCATAAGTGGTAAACCTATGAGTGAGTTTTGCATGTCATCCCAACAGAGTATCATTAAAATCTTTCCACCTTCCTACAACATCATATTCTGAACATGCTACACATTTTTACAGAATACCCTCCCCTATGTTTTAGAATTCTTTCATAATTTTTGTCTTTTTTTTCATCCTTCAGTCTTTAAATACCTTATTTACCATGAGTTCAATGGTAGTGGTCTCAGAGGGACCCATAAACTCTGAATATGACCTAAAATAGCTTTATTGTACATAAAAATACAATGAATTTAAGATGCAATTTCACTTGGCATTCCAGGATGGGAAGCAAGTGCTATGTATGCCATCAAAAAATAAAAGATCCCAGTATAAGAATCCTGGGTCTAGCTTTGAATACTGTGAAGATGTCAGATCTTAAACTTGGCATTTAAGTACTATGTTTCCCATCCTAGTACTCAATCTGTTCTATTGTGGTGGAGGAGGGAAATCCGCAACTGCAGAATAAGGAAACATATCTGGCAGATTGCTTAAAATAAATCCTATACAAGCTGGGAATCACAACTCCATCTTCAAGTATAGATGTAGCCAAAAACAAGCCCTGTGAAGCCCTTTGAAATTTAAAAATGTTTGAGTAAATCCGCAGGAAATGGATGAGTGGGCAGAATACAGATGTGAAGGTTAAAGGTGTTTGATAAATTGTGAAACAGATATTTTATTTACTATTTCATATTTTTTTTGTGATCCAGTGTGTGTATGTATATGCTCCAAAGCTTCCACAGCTGGAGGCCTCAAGTTAGGCTTCTAAAAATCCATATTTAGGTTTTTTAATCCATATTTTTGCCTTTAAATAAAACATGTTTAGGATCCTATCTTCAGGCACCCATTTTTGAAAATTTGGTCATAAATATCGTAAAGGCTTTGGTGACTGGATAGTTTGGAGTGAATTGACATTTGCACATTGAATTTGACTGACATATCTCTGTTTCACATATTAATTATTGAATTTAGTCTCCAAATTGGTCACAGCAATATTTCTGAAGAAATCTGATTTTTTTCCGTGCAATATTTTAAAAATATGTCCTAACTTTTGCATAGGAAGCATTTAAAAATACTCCCACATTGAAATCTTATCCTTCTCACTCATGCAACTTTCCTTGTGATTCCGCTCTCTAACTAAGCAACCACAGTTCATTTAGAAACTCCAAACTGCACACACATTCTGATAACATCTCAGACACGGGTTACTTTTAAAATTTTAGAACTAAACACAGAAAGACTTATTATCCTAATTCAGCATAACCTAACTGAACTACAACAAGAAAAGCCAAAAAGACCATTGGGACCCATCAGCTACACTGAGGGAAGCAGCTGTCTCTTCGACAAAGCAGATGGAATCTAACAATTTAGAGGGAGATTTTCAAAAGTGCAAAGGGCAGTTAGGTGTTCAACTGCCATTGAAAGAGAACAGAAGTTGACCACAACTCCATTTGGCCCATCTGAAAATCCTATCCTTAAGATTTGATTCTGCCTTTTCTCCTGCTACCATGTTCTGGCTCCTATCAGTGAGAGAGGAGGGGAGCCGAAGCAGTCTGCTTTAGGCTGATGGTTCACTTGACAGGAGTCCACATCTGATGGATATGAGTATGTGTATTGTACTGGAACTCCTGCCACAACTTTACCAGTCACTTTAATGACTTCCTATGGCGTGGTCTACACTGGGGAGGGAATTGACCCAGGATATGCAACTTCAGTTACGAGAATAACGTAGCTGAAGTCAACGTATCTTAGGTCGACTTACCTCGCATCCTCACAGCGCTGGGTCGACTGCTGCCACTCCCCTATGGACTCCACTTCTGCCTCTCACCGCAGTGAAGTATAGGAGTTAACGGCAGAGCAATCGAGGATCAATTTATTTCATCTACACTAGACGCGATAAATAGATCCCCGATAGATCAATCACAGTCCGCCGAACCGGTGGTTAGTGTAGATGTACAATATATCTTTGAATGGAGACAAGTTATTCTAAATTGGTATTAACAAATCTTGTGTTCAGAATTAGTCAGTAGATGCAGTGATATCACAGCATTTGTCAGTACTATTTCTATTCATTGGACCTCTGTAGTACCAGCGCGCTTCTACAAGTATAGTGATACTACAGCTGAATTGCCAGAAGTGTACTAACGCATTTTATAGAACATATAACGATGGACCCTTGTATCTGCAGGGAATCCTAGTGAAATCAATGAGATTGATCACATGTAGAAAAAGAGCATTATTATAGGGATTGTGACGATGTATCCCATAATGCTTTATGGGAATATGACATAACTGGAGTATATTTTATGCTACATGTGCCATGTAAAATATCTCTGTAAAGGTTATGGTTTACTGAATCTATTCATCCTATTTGTACACATATATCATTTTTGTACTTTAAGTTATGAATATTGGCTGTATACTTGCTTGATTTCTAAGTAAGCTTTGTAAGACAGCTGGTCAGCTTCTTTAGAAAGGTATTTGCAAAGTTAAGTGCCCAGACAAGAAGCATTTAAGAATGCTCCAATCCACATAAGAAGTCTTCTGGGAGACATACAAGATAACATATGAGCAATGGCTTCTGCCTGTAAAAGCTGAGTCATGCATGGACATATGACTTTCCCAGGTGACTCCAGAACTCCATCTTGAAGCTGGACTTTCCATAGGAGAGACAAGAGCCTCCCCACACCCAAGAATACCTGAAAGAAACTGGAACTGAAACCTACAGTGGGTGTGAGTGATTGCTGGACCCAGACTAGCAGGAGATTAGTCTGTAAAAGGAAACTTACTGGAACTGGTGAAATGTTATTTGTATTCAGTTTCTTAGACATAGATTTGCATATTTTATTTTATTTTACTTGGTAATTCACTTTGTTCTGTCTGTTACTACTTGAAATTACTTAAATCCTACTTTCTGTATTTAATAAAATCACTTTTTAGTCATTAATTTACTCAGAGTATATGTTAATACCTGGGGGGGGGAAACAGCTGTGCATAGCTCTCTATCAGTGTAACAGAGGGCGAACAATTTATGAGTTTACCCAATATAAGCTTTATACAGTGTAATATAGAATTATTTGGGTTTAAACCCTATTGGGAGTTGGGCACCTGAGTGTTAAAGACAAGAACACTTCTATAAGCTGCTTTCAGTCAAGCCCACAGCTTTTAGGGGATGTGGCTCAGACCCTGGGTCTTGGTTTGCAGCAGGCTAGTGAGTCTGGTTCAAACCCAGCCAGGGCACTGAAGTCTCAGGCTGGCAGGGCAGGAAAGCAGGGACAGAGGTCATCTTGGCACATCAGGTGGCAGCCCCAAGGGGGCATCTGTGATCAAACCCATCACAGGGTTTGCAAATATTTACACATGTGCTTAACTTTGCTGTCCCTGGGATGTAGGTCAGCTGAGAAGAATTCAGACCGTAGAAGTCAAGGTGTAAATTGCCTGTGTTATGCAGAATGATGGAGCAGAAGTCCTGTTAATGTGAATGAAAGCTGTGCGAATGTGCATGCACTGAACTGAAAAAGGACCCTAAAGAACCTCCCTACTAGTCTATAATAAAAAAACAAAAATATACAATGCAATGCTTTTGTGTAACAATGTTAATTCATTTACATGTTTCACATTAGTGATTTTCCCCAAGACATTCCAGACCTATTACTTTAAATAAATTGGGACTCCTAGAATCCCCAGCAGTTATTATGCAGATTGGTCCCATAACAATTTTCATGAACTTTACTGTCTCTGTAGACATTTTGCTCCTGTGCTCAGCCCAGATGTCACTCATCAATGGAAACAGTCTCTCAGAGGCACAGTACTGCATGAGAATGCCAGCACAAACTAAGTCAGAAGTCTCAAATTTTAAGAGAGGATGTTATTTATTAAAAATTATTGAAAATCTACACCATATGTCATAGATTGATGCCTTTCTCTTTCAAGTCTCTCAGTGCCTGGAAAATAACATGCATTTAGACAGAAAGGTATTTGTCAAATATCAATTAATTGACAACTCATATTATCCAAATACTGTTATATCATAAACACCTATACTTCATTTCAAGACTCATTCTTCAAAGTGCCGAGCACACTTTTGGTATGTACAGTCTGCAAAATTACACTTGCAGCAGCAAGTCTCAGAGTCTGGGTCAACTGACTTGGTCTTGTCCTACAGGGCTAAAAATAGCAGTGTAAATGTTCCCCCTTGGGCTGAAGCTAGTCATCTGAAATCCACATCCCTCACTGGGTTACACAGCCCAGTCTCTGGCCCAAATGAGAATATCAACACTGCTATTTTTAACCCCATAGCACAAGGCCCAGTCAATCGAAGCTCTGACTCTGAGGTCACTCTCATGAGTGTTTTTTGCAGTATAGACATACCTTAGCCACTATTGGCTACATGAGGAGTTGAAGATTCTCAGTACCTCATATGAGAAGCTCAGCATTTTATAGGATTAAGCCATCTTTCTGTAAAGGGACTGTTGGCCCTGTGCTGATACTTAATGGTGGGGGGGGGTTTTGGGTGGTCATCTCCCAATACCAGGAAAAAGGGAATTGGTCAAAAAGAAGTCAAGATCCTGAGACTGATAGTCCCCAAGGCCAATGGGGAGAGGCCAACACTCCCAGTCAGCTGGATTGACAAGGCAGACAGGCTAATGAGGGAGTCAATAGGCCAGGGACCATTTTCCATCAGAGCTAGGGGCAGAAGAAAGCCAAGGACAGTGCAGCTGCCAGAGCTGATCTGGAGAGGAAACAGCAGGCCATAACCTGGGGGGCCAGAGCAGCAGCCCAGAGCCGGGGAGCCAGAACAGCAGAGATCAACTGTGCTGGCAATGAGACAGGACCGAGCTACAGTGGAAAGCTGCAGGGTCAGGGTTGGGATAGTGGAAAGCAAGCTGTGCCACAAATGATACTGGAGCCGAGCATGGTGAGCAATTGGGAAAAATGCGGTGGCAACCCTGTGCAGAGAGGGCCAAGCAGAGGCAGACATCACCAGACAAGAGGGCCTTGAAGGCTGGACTGGGTGGGAGGACATGAACCCGACAGGAGGGCCAATACTGGGGAGAAGGGTCCCACCACTTAGAGCCCGAAGGCACGTAGCCACCACTAGAACAGGTGTCTTATATGTGGTATCACTGCACATCCAGGTCCTAGGTAGGAGGCCTGGGACGTGTAAGGAATAGAATCTGAATTTTCTTGAGTTCCAGAGACTATTGTTTACGGTGTTTGCATGGCCCTCTTGTGGAGTTCTGGATCCTTTCACCTTTTCCCTTATTCATTTACAGTTGCTGATTAATTAATAGTATGTGGCTTAAACTCAATCACTGCAATCACTGGGTCAGGAAAGTGGCTGGTGAGGAGTACCCCAGGGCCGGGGCACCTTAACATCTGCCTTGAGTGATGATGAGATTGAGTGTTAACCCCCCCCCCAGGGATCCTGGGCCCAGCCTTATCAGGATTACAGGGACTCCATCGCATAGGGGAGAGGAAAAGGAGTCCTTGATGTCAGGCAGGCAGGTAGGGAGTTGGGGTGGGGACTCAGATCCTTTCACCATATGATTCCACCGGGGTAGTGTAGAAGGCAGAAAAATTCCCCACAATAGCAGGACCATCCTCCACTTACACTTCTTTAAAGTGTCAGACATCCCAAGAATTAATAGCAGTTATGGTGCTAAAGCTGGTCAAAATATTCAGTTGACTAAGAACAATTCATTCCTGGGGTTTGTCCCCTTCTTCATTTATATATGGTTTTACAAATCTGTCAGAACTGTCTGATGAGTTTTTTATTGAATGTATTTGGGCCTTTGGGTTTTTACATATTAATCTAAAAGCAGTAGGAGAAACTAAAGATAATGGGGAGCACTTTAGGGAAAGACTTAGCAGGAGATAAGCAATCCTATGCATTTTTAGTATGTATCTGTGTATAGTTTCTTATGTGGCCCTCTTATCCTCTCACTCATTGATGTACTGGTTATCCTCACAACACTCCTGTAAGGTAGAGAAGTCTGTTTTCCCTGTTTTACAGATGGATAAGAGATACAGAGAAAAGTGGGCAATATGATAAATGCTGAGTGCTCTGGCCCCATTCCAGCAAAGCTTCAGTCAGTGGGACTAGATACATGGTTAAAGTTAAACATGTGCTTAATTACTTTGCTGGTTCTGAGGCCAAATGCTCCACGGCTGGGCCTGCCCTTAGACCAAATGGCGCTCCAGGTGAGAAGTGTCTTCAGCACGTCACCATCATTTGTTAAACTTTTGAATACTTTATTTTTTTATTACATTTGTAGCCAATTTCATGACTGTGATGCATGATGTGCATGCCTGACTTATTCCTATCATGTAAGATGATACATTTACACACTAAGATCTGTAAATCTGTATTTATTCACGGCATATATAAGCAAATAAAATAATTGTTTCCTCTAAGCCTGTAGAAACATTTTAATTTTAAGTATAATTGAAATGTACTAACACCAAGAAATTGAATTATGCACCAACATTGGGTAGACCAGTATTAAATAGTGTTACAATAGGTGACAGCCTTAGAATGTTAACCCTAGTCCTTTAGTTCAAAAGGTCATTTTTCTCACCTTTGGCCTCATGAACTGAAGTACAACATCAGAGAGATTCAAGGACTGACCAATGGCATTTTCAAGTGATAAAATAGCAAACAAGGTCAGTCTCTCATCAGCCATCATTGATCGAAGATATGTTTTAATGAACTGAGCTTCAAAAAGCTGAGCTCACCACTCACGACTTTGTCTGGCAGCATGAGCAGAATCCTGAAAGCTAACCACACATTAGGAAAAGTGTCCTTTAGCTCTGCATCATGAATGAATTGGAGAACTCAGAGTGAAGAGTGCTTCCCGTGTGGCAAAAGGTGACAGATGTTGTTCAATTTGACATACAGGTCTTTATCACTGACGTCCAAACATTCCCCAGATGTCAGCATCTGGTGAAAGTTTGTACAATTGTTCAAAAGTATTTTCCTGTCTGCCAGCAGCTTACTAAGATCATACAAAATAAAAAACAAACAAACAAAAAACAAGTCTTTCTGTGGTGCTTCATTTGTCCAAACCTTTCTTCAATGGACACATGAGCAGTTTCAATGAGTGAGCAAAAAAACTTCCTCTTGAATTTTTCTTCTGAGCTTCCCATCACCTCATGTCTGCCCTCATAACCAAAGTGTCTCTTCTTCTGATGAATACAAGTTTCTTTGAAGACACACTCAACTCCTCAGTTTTCCACCATTTCTTTGGCAGCAGTGATGACATCTTCAAATCTGTTGTCTTTGTAGGCCACAGCAAAATCAAGGAAGCTTTTCATCAAAGTAGTAGCAGTCCCGATGTCCATCAGCTGAGTTTGTAACGCCTTGCTTACCACATTTACTTAGAACAGGATCAGACATGCCAAACCCATGAAAAAAAGCAGAAATTGGGCTTGTTTTTGGCTTGTTGCTTGTTGCTTCTTATTTTGTTTTTATTTTTTTGATTGGCTCCCAGCAAGCAGGGACAAGAGGGGGAGAGAATCAGGGGTGCTCAGTGTGCTCACCACAGTCCACGACAGCACACCATGGGGATTCAGTCACATGGAGTGTTGAGGTTCTTAGAGATTTGCTTGTTTTGAAATGGGATTAATTTGATTTTTGGCTTCTTGTGAACATCAGGGTGCTTATTTACCATGTGAAAGTTGGCAACTGTGAACAGGATATCATGCCAAACCACTACTGAGACTACTAAAGTCAGTGATCTATTTTGTCAGGCTTTGCACCTCATGTCAGATTCTGGCCTTGGCTTTACTTGACTATCCCAATAAGGACATGGCTGAAAATATTCTAGGACAGAGGTCTGCAACCTTTGGCACGCAGCTTACCAGGGTAAGCCCCCTAGCAGGCCGGACCAGTTTGTTTACCTGCCATGTCCGCAGATTCGGCCGATCGTGGGTCCCACTGGCTGTGGTTCACCGTCCCAGGCCAATGCGGGCAGAGGGAAGCTCTGCGGGCCAAGGGATGTGCTGGCCGCCGCTTCCCGCCACCCCCCTTGGCCTGGGACAGTGAACTGTGGCTAGTGAGAGCCAAGATCAGCTGAACCTGCAGACACAGCAGATAAACAAACAGGCCCGGCCTGCCATGGGGCTTACCCTGTCAAGTCATGTGCCAGAGGTTGCCAACCCCTGTTCTAGGATGTTCGAGGAAAATGTAATTCTAAGAAAGTCTGGAAGGTTCCATGTGATTCTACAAAAGTCCAGAACATTGTAGGATGCTAGTGAAAAGTGAATCCACATATGGAATATCTGAAACATTTTACTTCAAACATTCTATTTTACCTTTTGTCATTAACAACAGTAACAGCACCCTGAACCACACCACGTGGTCGCCTCCTCTTAAATCTGGCCAGCGTCATAGGACTGAGCACTAAGTTACTTTTTTAAGGAAAAATAGGAAGTCTGGGCAGAACTGGGAACTGAATCCAGGACTCCTATAAAAACACTCAAGAATGCCACTCTTTCTCATGCCACTTTGCTCCTGCGCAGAGCCCATTTGCCACTCACAGTGAAGACATTTTCTCAGAGGTACCAACATTCTCCTGCATGCCCAAATGTGTGCATTCATATGCAACAGCCATAGTGACATGAACAAAAGCTCTTCCCAAAACATTTTTGCACAAAGGCTGACCACATAAAATGAAAAAAAAAAAAAAACTACATTGAATTATGGGTGGGATTTAGCAAACAAGCTTGCAAATACATTTTCCTGCTATTTGCAAGATATCATATTTAATTGCTTTCAAGAACTCAGATGCTTAAAGAGTGCCCAGTGCTTAGTTAAGGTGCAGTTTATATAATTCACAAATTAGAAAGCTTTCAAGTTTGTTCCTGTTAGTATAGCATTCTTTACATATGAGAGAAGCCTAAGTTTCTTAAAGATCCTTAGTTTTTGGTGTAATGGGGGAAGGGAGGAGATAGGCAGCTACACAGACATATCTCTAAGGAAATTGCAAATGATTATAAGGAATTTTGCTTCTTATCAGAAGCATAAATTTAATCCTATTATAGGAAATGCCACTATGTCAATCCATTAATAATTAAATATGAATTAATTGATGTAGAAGAAGTATATTACATAGGATTAAGGCTTTGCAGTAACAAAATTATATATTTTTGGATTCTTGTCAATTTAACATTGTCTTTATGATGTACAAATTGAACTAATTTTATGACCCATATGAAGTTACATAGTAATCTTCAAGACAGTCCCAAAAGTCATCACATTGGAGTATTAGCCATGATTACCAGGAGGAAAGGAGGAAAGGTTCATTTTATTTTAAAATTCAAGACAAAAATATTTGCTAAAACTAGGAATTTTCATAGTTAATAATAAATTGTGATATATTTGAAAACATTTGGAATTATTCCTTATTGTTCAGTGTAACATGACAAAAGAATACAGAGAGATCGCTATTAAAAAAGAGCAAAGAATGGAAAAATTTCCTTCAAGTACTTGAATTCAAATATACATATTGCTCTGACTGTGCTAACAATGGTTTGGTGCTCACTTTCTCTGAAAACTTTAGTAGTCAAGTTTCACTAGCAAATATACAAAATTATTTGCTAAAAGTAAATTTCATAGTCTACTTCTAAGTAACTACCTTCCCAGTCAATACTGTATTTGGTGCATTTCTATAAGTCGTAAGGCAGTGTTTCTCAAACTGGGGTCGCCACTTGTGTGGGGAAAGCCCCTGGTGGGCCGGGCAGTTTTTTTTTTTAACCTGTGTCGTCTGCAGGTCCAGCCAATCGAGGCTTTCACTGGCAGCGGTTCGCTGCTCCAGGCCAATGGGAGCTGCTGGAAGCAGCGCAGGCCGAGGGACTTACTGGCCGCCACTTCCAGCAGCTCCTATTGGCTTGCAGTGGTGAACCGCAGCCAGTGGGAGCCGTGATCGGCTGGACCTGTGAACGGGGCAGGTAAACAAACTGGCCCAGCCCGCCAGGGGCTTTCCCTACACAAGGATTGACCCCAGTCTGAGAAACACTGATGTAAGGTATATTTTCTGTTTCCTGTTGGGATACTTGTATAAATAACCAACACAGGGGGAATTTCAAATTATACATTCCATTTTAATATTTGCAATTCACATTTAATACTGTGCTGGTTAAGTGGTACGTCATTCAGAAAATTCACAGACTGAAAAGAGAAGTTTAAATTAGGTAAATCTGTTATTTGCTGTGCATTATTCACTAAATTCTAATTGCCATACAGTGGTATCTGGAATATTTCAGTTACTTTTTAATCCATTGTAAATCCATGTCTATATGAGAGATTTGCCTGGATTCCACCAATGTGACTGCACCATGCAAATTCCAAGTGTAAACAAGGGGTGGCATGGTTTACACCAGTGCATATAACCTTGATTTCAAACCAGGGCCGTCCAGAGAGGGGGCAAGTGGGGCAATTTGCCCCTGGCCCCACCTCTGCCTTCCCCCATGCCCTGGCACCTCAGCACGCCGTGTCCAGGAACGGCCGTGGACAGAGCTAAACCGGCCTGGATCCAATGGGGCCTGAGCTCCTCCCTGCTCAGAACCACGTGGTAAAGGGGCAGGGCTGCGAGCTCTGGTCCTGCCGGAGCCACGCTGCTGCAGTGCTGTCCAGGGCCAGGGCAGCTCCTGGACGTGGCGCACTGATGCTCTGAGAGAGGGGAGAGGTGGGGGTAACTCAGGAGCAGCCATGGACAGAGCTAAAGTAGCATGGCTCCAGCGGGGCCTGAGCTTCTCCCCACTCAGAGCCACATGGTAAGGGGGTGGGGCTGCAAACTCCGGACCGAATGGCTGGAGCTCAGGCCCTGCTGGAGTCAGGCCGCTCCAGTGCTGTCCAGGGCCACTCCTGGACATGGCGCGCTGAGGCTCCAGGAGAGGGGAGAGGCGGGGGTAAGCAACATGGCAGGGGGCAGGGGCCGGGGCCGGAGCCGAGGGAGGTTGGATAAGGGGCAGGGAGTCCCGGAGACAGTCAGGAGACATGGAAGGGGCAGAGGTTCTGGGGGGGCAGTCAGGGGACAGGAGATGAGGGGTTCGATTATGGGTGTTCTGGGGGTCTGTCAAGACTTGGCGGGGGGGGCGGATAGGGGTCAGGTCAGTCAGGGGACAGGGAACAGGGGGGCTTGGTAGGGGATGAGCTCCTGGGGTGGTAGTTGGAGGGTCTTGGGGGGGGGGCAGTGAAAGGACAAGGATCAAGATGGGTTGGGGATTCTGAGGGGGGCAGTTGCTGGGCAGGAAGTGGATGGGGGTCGAATAGGGGGCAGGACTTGGTTGTCTGAGGAAGCACAGCCTTCCCTACTCTAAAGCTCATTCAGCAGTTTGACGCTTGCAGACAGCTATTGAACACAAAGAGCCAAGCTGTTATTTTTTCCATGGGGGATGGATCACATGAGAAGAGCAATATTCTATACCACCTACCTCCTTCCCAACCCTACCAAGGGAGACCCCCACTCCGCTGCATTTCCCAAGGCTCCAGGGGGTTAATTCAGTGGTTCTCAAACTTTTGTACTGGTGACTCCTTTCACATAGCAAACATCTGAGTGTGACCCCCCCCTTATAAATTAAAAACACTTTTTTATATATTTAACACTATTATAAATGCTGCAGGCAAAGCAGGGTTTGCAGTGGAGGCTGACAGCTCATGACCCCTAGTAATAACCTTGTGACCCCGAGGGGTACCGACCCCTAGTTTGAGAACCCCTGTGTTAATTTACTTTTAGCACCCTGTGTCCATTCACATGCATATGCTATTTTGAGCATTTCAGTTTTCACAAACATAGGCTCATCCCAGATTCTGGAACAAGCTCAAATGCTCAGTTCGTGGAATATGTACATAAGCTATAGTAAAGACAAAGTGCATCTGATGAAGTGGGTATTCACCCACGAAAGCTCATGCTCCAAAATGTCTGTTAGTCTATAATGTGCCACAGGATTCTTTGCTGCTTTTACAGATCCAGACTAACATGGCTACCCCTCTGATAGTAAAGAGAAACTCACAGTAACCATCTCCAGTTTGTGAGGGACCCCATGGAGCCAGTCTCTAGGAAACAGATACATTCATGGTGGTAAGTCCATTAATGGCTATTAGCCAGGATGGGTAAGGAATGGTGTCCCTAGCCTCTGTTTGTCAGAGGGTGGAGATGGATGGCAGGAGAGAGATCACTTGATCATTACCTGTAGGTTCACTCCCTATGGGGCACTTGGTATTGGCCACTGTTGGTAGACAGGATACTGGGCTGGATGGACCTTTGGTCTGACCCAGTATGGCCATTCTTATGTTCTTATGTTCTAAGCTAAATGAACCCAACGTTATGGAGAAAGCTATGAGTCAAGGAAGCCAGCAGAGTATCAGAAACCTGGAAAAATCACTGACTGGATGGGCTCAGGCATTTGGTCACAAGCTGAGGTGGTTCAAAAGTTTTGGATTTTTTTAAGCAGATTTTTTTTATTCTTTCTTTAAACAAACACAACAAGCAGCAAATATTTGGCCACACACTTCTGAAACCCAAAACCATGTTCAGGTTTTGGCAGACTAATTTCAGCTTTTCAATTAAAAAAAACACAATAAATTTTGAAGGAAAGCAGAAATTGTCCGTGATTTTTTTTCTGCGTTTTAAAAAACCCCTAGTTTTCAATCCAAAAAAAGTGTTGACGGAAAATATTTGTCCAACCCTTTTAATGAGCTTTAGTGCCTTTTAGCACTAGCTGATGCTGAGAACCAGTGATACCTTGTAAAGGTGACTTGAAAAGAAGTTTTCTTAAAACTGGGTTTGTGCCCAGATGCGGAAGGTTTTTGAAAGTTTATTTTTCTCAGGGCTGTGGAGGGGGGGCAAGTGGGGCAATTTGCCTCGGGCCGCACAGGGGCCCCCATGAGAATATTGTATTCTATAGTATTGCAACTTTTTTTATGGAAGGGGCCCCTGAAATTGCTTTGTCCCAGGCCCCCTGAATCCTCTGAGTGGCCGTGTTTCAAATAGGGGTAGGCTTAGGGTTGCCAACTTTCTGACTCCAGAAAACCGAACACCCTTGCCCCACTCCCTGCCCCACCCCCACTTCTCCACCCCACTCCCTCCATCACTCACTCTCCCCCAACCTTGCTCACATGCTCATTTTCACTGAGCTGGGGCAGGAGTGTAGGAGGTGTGAGGGCTCTGGCTGGGAGTGCAAGCTCAAAGGTGAAGGGTTTGGGGTGTGAGAGGGGGTGCTGGGCTAGAGGATGGAGCTGAGGGATTCGGCATGTGGGAGGGGGCTCCAGGATGGGGCAGACAGTTAGGAATGGGGGGGTAAGGCTCCAGCTGTGGGGGAAAGCAGTGGTGTGGGATCAAGGATGAGGGGTATGGGGTACAGGAGGGGGCTCTGAGCTGGGGTAGAAGGGTTCAGATTGTGGCAGGGGAATTAGAGCTGGGGGAGGGGATTTGGGGTGCGGGGCAGGCTCCAGGCAGCACTTACCTGAGATGGCTCCCGGAAGTGGTGACCTGTCCTCTGGCTCCTATGTGCAGCGGCGGCCAGGGAGGTGATGTGCGAGGCCCAGGACCCCAAGCACTTCCCTCACAGCTCCCATTGGCCATAGTTACTGCCCAATGGGAGCTGCAGAGTTGGCGCTTGGGGCATGGTCAGCACACAAAGCCTCCCTGGCCACCCCTGTGCCTAAAGGCTGAAGGGATATGTTGCTGCTTCCAGGAGCTGCATGGAGCCAGAGCAGGCAGGGAGCCTGCCTTAGCCCCGCTGCGCTGCCAATCAGACTTTTAACGTCCCAGTGAGTAGTGCTGACCAGAGCTAAAAGGGTCACTTTTCAATTGGGTGTTCTGGTCGAAAATCAGATGCCTGAAAACTCCAGGTAGGGTCCACCAGTGTAATTACTAAGAGCTGGATCATAGCTTGCCCTAACATGGCTGCACCAGGCTATAAAAAAATATAACCTCCCCACTTTCCCTTCTCTGCCACCACATTAGGGCTCCCTGGACATTGGGTCTGGGTGTGGTGGAGGCATAGACTGAGAATAGGTTCTGTGTGCTTGCAAATTTCACAAACCCCTCCCCATGAAGCTGCTTGGAAGAACTGGGGAAAGCCTCAGCTGTGTGTATCCCAAAAGAGCAGCCCCCAGAGCTGAGCTGGTCTGAGGTGAAAACGTGCTACAACCAGTAAAGAAAGTATGGGAGGAATTGTGATTGGGATAATTCATCTAAATGATGGTATCATACTCAGGTCATTGAGCAAAAGTCCTCTCTAGCCCTAATTAATTAAGATAAACAATATCGTTTTTTCAGTAACCATTACAACCATTTGACACAGAGATAAAATGAGGTACCAAGATTAAACTAATCCATGGCAGAGTAGGAAATAGAATCCAGGAGTTCTAAGCTTGTCACCTCCTCTAACCACTAGACTACGCTCCTCTCTTCCCTTATTTTCCATCTCATCAATATGATTATGTGGACTTTGGTTTCCTTTATATTTATTGTCCTGGCACTATTGTGAGTATGATATTTACAACATTCTTTCAGCTCTTGTACAAGCTCACTTTGTTCTCTCTTCTCTCACTGTCTCTCTTGCTGAGAATTTTGTACATAATGTGCCAGCATATCATAATAGACTAATACTGTTATTAGCCCTGAAGCACTGTAGGACAATTATAACATTTTAAATGTTGTTATTGGGTGAATTTCAGTTGGCCCTTAGGAATAGATAAATTAAGATCTTAAACAAACAAAAACAACAAAACCTACATTATTTCTCCAGCAACCTAGCTAGTGATTTCCAAGTGTGTGGCTGCAACCTAAACAAAATCACAAAATCAAAAATCACTGTGCTTAATTCTAGTTGACAAATACTTTCACACCTATTGGCAAACAGTCAGCTGCAGTTGAATAGACCAAATTGTAAAGCTCAGATGAAAGCCAATAACTGTCTGCCTTCTTTCCCCTCTGAAGCACACTAAGGGGCTGTGTCAAAAAAGTCAGACTTTTTTTTAGATGGCCAAAATACACATTTGTGCATTAGTATTATTATTTTGTCTGTACTTTCTAATGAAGGAAAAGTATTTTACAGGCTGCCACTTCAGAGCACAATCATTTGATGGACAGAATGGAAATATTTAGAAGCCATGTGTTATTAAATTGCCCACAAAAGGAAATAAACTAGGGAAACTGGGGCAGCAAGCATCAGTGGTGGTATTTGTTCTGAGTATTATTTAATTTGTGGTACCATCCAAAGCAACCACTTTGCAACCACTAAAAAACACACACTCTCTGTCCCAAAGAGTTTACAGTCTGAAAATGATCAAACAACACATAACCAAATATATAGTAATCATGGAGGTGAATAAGGCCTCCATAAAGAGTCCAGAATCTATATTTTGACTCCTTTAATCTTCTTTGTAAAGGAAAATAAACCAGAAAAGATATTGGGTCAGATCATCTGCTACATTCAAGGAGCATACAATGAGGAGAGGGGCTGTCTGGAAGTTAGCAGGAAGTTGTTTTCTGGGTGAGTCTCTTAGCACAACTTCGAACAGCATGCAGTTTACTACAAATTATGACAATATCTCCAAGGAACTTAAATGACAGCCACAGCTTGGTAGAGGCAGGAAACCCCAGTCACATGCCCTTTGCTGTGGCCATATTACCTATTCTTCTGGCAGAGAGTAGGTGACTTAGAAACTATTCCATTCCCATGGTCAGTTTAACTTTCTCCATGGCCAAATTCCAAAAATAGTATAGCACAAAATGGCTAAAACCATACCCAAGTATTTAGCCTGTCAAGTGTCAAAGTGCCATTGCTACCAAAAAGTCCATTTACCAAGACAGGTATAGACAACAAGCTCTGAAGAGGTTTTAGTTGGTGGTGGTGATGGTCTGTTGGTGCAATAGACCAGCACCTCTTTACAGAAGCAAAACTACATTAGCAATGCAAATGTCTAGAGGTTCTAGTAGCAGCTTACAGACCAACAAAGAGTTATATCAGTGAACCATATAATTCAGAAGGGAGCTTTCAAAAACAAATGTCCATCTACTTGTCTGAATGTAAGTTTAAAGAAATGTCCTTCAACTGCTGTCAACACTTTCTGAAAATAAATATTCCATACACGTGGACAAAAAAGTTGAGCCACTGCTTTTTTACCAAATAAGCAAGTGGCCATTGCCATCTTCCAGATACAGTATTCACCTTAAAATTCTAGACCACATTTCTTCCGTTGCTGGAGAAATGCCTCAGGAAGGTTTTAGCAAAAATTTCTGGATTGTCATAACGAACATACATCCTCTGGTGTTCCCATCTTCTTGTATCTACCTTGTCTCTACCTAGCAACAGTTAGTAGACATTCCATTACTACTTTAAACCAAACCGCACTATAGAAATAAGGAAAGTGGTAAGTTACTGGTGCAAGCTTTCAGTTTAAGCCTTTTGGTTTGATGCCTTGAGCCAAAGGAAAAGTGGATCAACAGGTTAATACAGCATTACTTTAAATTATAACACAATTAGTTTTAGGTTACAGTTAAAAATACAAAGTCTTTGGAAAAAATGGTTGAGCAAGATTCTTTCCAATGTCCTCCCATTATGAAAAATACTTCATAATGGCAGGATGAAAGAAAACAAAATTGGAAAAATTATAGAAACATATTTTCTCAATAATTTTAATTATATATTTGTCATATTCTAATTTTTTACCTTCCTTGTTCTGTTTCCTAGATCTCTTACACTTTCTCTTCTCATGGGCCCAGTTGCCCTTCCAGCAACAGTTCGTGGTCCAATGGTCGCATTCAATTCACTTTCTTTTCAGAAACTAATCTGAGAATAGTAAAAAGTCTTAAAATTAGTTTGAAAAATGATAGTTCAAAGAGGCTGGAATGTCACCAAAAGCTAATATTGGAAATGTTATTTTCATGGGGAAACATAACTTTCACTCCCCCACACACGCCTTTTTCTTCCCCTCTTGCTAAGCTGAGCTCTACTGGGATCCTTTAAGGTTTTCCTCCTACTGAAGAAATTGACTCAAGAGCCTTCAACTAGCTTTTAATTAAGCTTTTCAATGTCAATTTATGGTTAAAAGCTATCTGGCTCCTTTCTGTAGCTCTATTGATCACTGCAGACAGAGACAGGCTCCAAGTTTTTTTGCCTCCAGCAAAAAAAAATTCCCGAGTCCCCTCCGGCCCCGCCCCAACTCCGCCCCTTCCCTGCCCCATTCCAACCCCTTCCCCAAATCCCCAGCCCCACCTCCTCCCACAGGTGTGCCGCATTTCCCCTCCTACCCCCGGGAGGGAGGGGGGAGAAGCGGAGCGGTGGCGCGCTAGGAGGAGGAGGTGGAGGTGGAGGTGAGATGTGGGGAAGCGGTTCCTCTGCCCCCCCAAAGGGTTGCTACCTGTGGCGCCCCCCACCGCCGCAGCTCAGCTCTGCTCCGCCTGCTCCCCTGAGCGCACTGCCGACGCTCCGCTTCTCCCCCTCCATCCCTCTCTCCCAGGCTTGCTGCCAAACAGCTGATTCGCGCGGCAAGCCTGGGAGGGAGTGGGGAGAAGCGGAGCAGCGGCACACTCAGGGGAGCAGGCAGCAGTGGAGCGGAGATGAGCTGGGGCCGGTCGGTTCCTCTGGCCCCCCGGCTTACTTCCTGTGGCCCTCCCCATGCCCCCTACTGCCACAGCTCACTTCTGCTCAGGGCTGGCTCCCGGCTTTTTGCACCCCAAGCGAAAAAAAAAAGTGCTGCCCCAAGATCATGCTTGGAGGGCTGGTGCCTTGAGCGGCCCTGACTGCAGCTGGGCTGGAAAGAGAGGCAGCAGTTGGGTATACCTTTATATTTGAGGTGGCATTGGGGAGATACCTGTCATATCTAAAACACGAGGATGATCTGTAGCCTTGCTAGACAAATTAAGTGTACTTGGGGCAAGGAGTAAGAAGGAAAAGGTGGCATAATAGGAATAGGGCATTTTTGCTTGTATAATTAGATGATGAGGTCACAGCTACACAGCGTTGGGCTCAAATTGTGCAACAAGTCATCATTACGTGCTTTTTGCAGTCACTGTCTCATTATGTCTCTTATGATGCCATTAGGCCATTGCAACTGTAGTTTCTTCTCGTTCTTCAGAAATCCTGTAATTTACTCTGTTATATTGCTTTACCCAACTGTTTGTTTGCTCATCTATAGAAGTGAGATCACATTTTGATCATAACATCTTCTGATTGATTTGGGGAAAAAAAACCCAAAACCTCTGAACTTTCTAAACTATTTGACAAGCTGTCTAGATTTTTGTGTATGTGAAAAGTGTCAAAGCTTTTATGAATCCTAAATGTCTTCATTTTCTCTCTTTAGTCATAACCCTGGTCTAGCCAGCAGGGGACACTGTGAGACCATGTTGATTAATCATTCCCAAAAGAACCATTGCCTTTTTTGTATATTATGCTTTGTTTTTAAGTAGTCTTATTGTACTCCAAAAAAACCACAGTATTCACCCCTGAAAGCAACTTGCCTTCTCTGGTCTCTTTTTCAGATGGTACCTTAAAGGACAAATAATAATAATAATAACCCTAAAGTGAAATTTTTCAAACACTGGCAAATAAGCCCCTCAAAACTTGCAAGCTTACTGCCACTTGCTAAGTAGGCTCACCTTTCCTCATATGCCTTAAAGGGACTCATGAATCATAAATAGTGAGCCTCAAACATTCAGCAGCAACTCTTCCAAATAAAGCAGCAGAATATTAAAAGCAGCAAAGAATCCTGTGGCACCTTATAGACTAACAGACGTTTGTCTATAACAGACGATGCATGCATCTGAGGAAGTGGGTATTCACCCACGAAAGCTCATGCTCCAAAACGTCTGTTAGTCTATAAGGTGCCACAGGATTCTTTGCTGCTTTTACAGATCCAGACTAACACGGCTACCCTCTGATACTTGACAGAATATTAAAATATCATAAGCAATGGACCAGCACCTCTGTTGAAAACTATGTAAACAGTGAAAAGAAGATCACTGGGCTGAACTCATTTTCATCTGATTTACAATCAGTTAAAAAAAACCAGCTTTTTATTTGTTTTTACAAAAAAGTACTCTACAATCATCATTAAAAAAAGAACATGTTGTCCATGCCATACAAGGCTGCAATCAGACTAGTAATTTCATCAAAGAGACAGGATAGGAAACCAACAGACAAAGGGTGGGATTCATGAAGGGATTTAGGAGTTCCAATGCTGAACTTCACAGCTCTTGGCACAACTCACAGGAAAAAACATTGTGATCCACAAAGCTGAGTTAGATAAAATGATTGGGGGGAAGACAGGAGCCTAGGAATGTGATCCACAAGAGTCAGCACACTAGATATTTGTAGATTCCAAGGCCAGAAGAGACCATTGTGATCTGAAAGCCTCATCTCCTGTATAACATAGGTCATAGAACTTTCCCAATGTAATTCGTAGAGGTGGGAAACTGCCTGCATTAGCCAACGGGAGATGCTGGCGAGATGGTGTTTGCTAATCCCCACCCCTCGCCCAGAGACAGTCATCAAAGTCCAGGCTTCAGAGAGGCGCAGATCTCCACTTAGACCTGGAACCAGCCACCTGGAATAAATAAGGTGGCTGTCATGGTCTAATCCCCACTCTGAACCTTAGCGTCCAAAAGATGGGGTACCAACATGAATTCCTCTAAGCTCAATTACCAGCTTAGTACCCGTAGCGCTGCCACCAACCAGGAATTCCAGTGCCTGATACACTCTGGTCACTCCAAAACCTTGCCCGGGGACCCCCAAGACCCACACCCTCTGGATCTTAACACAAGGAAAGTAAACGCTTTCCTTCACCGTTGCCTCTCCCAGGCTTCCCCTCCCTGGGTTACCCTGGAAGATCACTGTGATTCAAACTCCTTGAATCACAAAACAGAGAGGACAATTCACCTTCCTCCCTCCTTCTCTTTCCCCCTCCCAGACTCTTCCTGAGAGAAAGTAATCCTGGCACAGAGAGAAATAAGCCTCTCTCTCCCTCTTCCCTCCTTTCTCCCCACCAGTTCCCTGGTGAATCCAGACCCTGTCCCTTGGGGTCTCACCAGAATAAAAAAACAATTAGGTTCTTAAACAAGAAAAGCTTTTTAATTAAAGAAAGAAAAAACAGTAAAAATTATCTTTGTAAATTTTAAAAAAATGGAATAGGTACAGGGTCTTTCAGCTATAGACACTGGGAACACCCTCCCAGCCTAAGTATACAAGTACAAATTAAAATCTTTTCAGCAAAATACCAATTTGAACTCCTTTCAGCTAAATACACATTTGAACTTCTTCCAACCAAATACACATTTGCAAATAAAGAAAACAACCATAATCCTAACTTGCTTTATCTACCTAGTACTCACTAGTCTGAACTTATAAGAGCCTGTATTGGAGAATTGGAGAGAAACCTGGTTGCACGTCTGACCCCTCTGAGCCATCAGAGTGAACAACAACCAAAACTAACAGCACAGCCAAAAAACGTCCCTCCCTCAAGATTTCAAAGTATCCTGTCCTCTGATTGGTCCTCTGGTCAGGTGACAGCCAGGCTTACTGAACTTGTTAACCCTTTACAGTCAGAGAGATATAAAGTACTTCTGTGCTATTAACTTTTCTTATCTGTTTATGACAGTGGCTTAGTTATCTGAGGGAAAGAGTTAGGTGCCTGTGTGGCTCCACACAAAATTCAACAGAGAGAGGAGATGGTGGTCATGCCCATGTTATAACTTTTAGACCAGTGGTTACAGCACTCACCTGAGAGGGGAAAGACCCAGGTTAAATTCCCCACCTCTCTGCCACAGTGGGAGAAAGGATTTGAAAGGCAGGGGGAAAAGGGGAGTCCACAGGAGAGTGCACTAACCACAGAGCAATGAGATCTCCTGACATGGGGCGCCTTCAATCTCTTCTGTTGAAGATGGTCTGCTGTGGTCTCACACTTGTGTGTTCTCTCTCTGGCCCAATGACTATATATAAGTATTTATTTATAGAGGAACTGTTATTGGGCCGGAGAGTGAATAGTTCTTTCACTCTGTCTTGTGGGTGGGTGAGATTCTGTGGCCTGCGTTGTGCAGGAGGTCAGAGTAGATGACCCAAATGGTCCTTTCTGACCTTAAAGTCTATGATTCTTGAATTGTTTGAGAGAGACTGTAACAATGCCCTGGACTGGGAATGTGAGTAGTAGGAAGTGGCTCAGGGAGGCAGCCTTGGAGCACTCCAGGGTGCTTTATATTGCTGCTGTTCATAGGGCTTTAGGTCAGAGCTTTGTAGAAAGGGAGGCCCTGGGCTCCCATACCAGCCAGCCACAAAGGTGGCATAAACTTCCTCCTCACTTGAGATGAGGAAGGTAGAGACATAGTAACCCCTGAGGTAAGAGTCTGAGGCATTCAGGGGCCCAAAATTGGACCTCAAACTCCTTTTGCCGGGATATTGCACTTTTGTACTTCATTGGACACTGTTACCTCAGAAAGGGGTCAACTTCCGTGGTGATCTGACTAGAACAATGAGTTATTATCTACCAGAAGAGAGACCACCACTTTGCCAGAACGATCACTGACACAGGATGTTAGAGATGGGGTGAGTTGTGATCCAGGGCGGTAGCCACTAGATGGTACCACTGGTAACCCCAGCCCCATCACAAATGATGGAAAATACAGGCATAGTCCCAGGTCCACTGTAAGGTATAAAGCAGGCCTGCACAACTGCAGGCCTGCAGACTTTGGCTATGAGGCCTTATTGCCCTGTGAACCCAGAGTATCTCTGTTGATCCTGGCTGCTAGACCTTACTGCCCTACAAACTCAGGGTATCTCTATTAACTCTGGCTACTAGGTCTCACTGCCCTGTGAGCCAGGATATCTCTATTGACCCTAACCACTAGGTATTATTGCCCTCTGAACCCTATTAACACTAGCTGCTAGGCCATACTGCCCTGCAAGCCCAGGTAATTCTATGGACTCTGGCTGTTAGGCCTCACTGTCCTGCAGAGAAGGGCTACCCAACTGTCTTGAGCCACGAGGCCTACTGCCCTGAGGATAAGGGCAACTCTATTGATTTTAAGCCTTAGGTCTCATGACCTAGAGACAGAGGGCAACTCAAAGGATGGGTGAACTCACCCTGCATTGGATGGGCCCCCCCAGCCCATCACAGGCAGAGAGAGAAAAGGGAAAGATTTGGGAAAAAGGTGGCTGATGGACAGCTAAAACAGGTGGCCCAACAGCAGCAGCAACAGAACCAGCTGCCTTAACAAATGGTCTCTCAGCAACAACAGTAAGCAGCAATGAGAATGGCAACAGGCCTGATCCTACAAGTCGTAACATGCTTGCAACCTCAGGGGACAGCTATGAATGTGCAGTGTGACCTCTAAGCGTGGCACCAGCCCTACATATTCTGGTAAAGGTCAAAGTCAGGATATGAAGATAACCCAGAAGCTTTTCTTATCATCTTTGAGCAGGTCACCACTGCATGCCATGGCAACCTTAGCATGGGGCTGTTCTGTTGGCACCATATCTGACAGTAATAACTCAAGCTGCATATTGCAGGTCTCAATACTATAGCCAAACAAGACTATGAAGGGTCAGAGCAGCCATCCTGGATGACTTTGACATCATAGCCAAAATCCATCAACAGCACCTTCACTAGGGCCGAACTTGAGTAGTGGCCCAGAGCTTTATAGAACATCATTGTTGATGATGCCAACTCAAAAACTGAACTGGGGAGCAGGTCGCCGAACGGATCATTGTGGACCAGTTCATGCAGATCCTCCCAGCTCGGGAATAGGAGTGGGTACTGTGACTTAGACCCCAGATATTAGCTAATGTTTTAGACTGACAGAGAATTATATGGCTGCCAAAGGTCTGATCCCTGAAACACCATGGTCTGAAGTTGTTCATCCCAGATCTAACAGCCAGGCAAGGAAGGCAACCTCTGGGAAACTGTATACCTGGTCCAAGTCCACTGACAATTTGGCCTCATGTGGACCAAAAGACTGAGATTAAGTACAGCTTCAAAGAATTGTACTCCCTCTGGATCTCCAATTCCCCCCAGGAGAGCAGTGGTGATGGGTTCATTGAGAAGATGTTGCTTTGTGTGTTGGCAGCAGGGTCATTTCCACCGCAAGTGCCCCTTTTTGGACTGCAACTATGAGCAGGCATGGACAGTTGAAACTAAGGCTTGGAGAAGAGGCCCAGCAAAAATATTAGTCTCATTACAGGTCAATGGAGTGGAGATGCCAGAACTAAGAGAGTCAGGCTACAATCTAGCTTTGGTTAGGGAACAAGTATCAGGCCCTGGGAGCACCTCCAAAAACACTATCTCTAATGTATGCATGGAGATGGATGACCATGTCCCATAAGGGAGGTGCAGTTAGCAGTGGGGAACCATTGGGTCTTGGTCCCAATTCTAGCCTACATTCTAGCCCAAGTCTTGGCTGGGGAGTTGAAGTATTTCAGGGAAATCATAAAATCATAGGTTGACTGCCCCCCCAAAGTTGACTGAATCACCCAGAGAGACCTCTAAGTCAAAGGCACCTGAAGAGTTGGAAGGGATTGGGAAGACAGAAGATCCCAAAGAAAGGACCTCTTGACAAGCACAGAATTCCCCCTAGCCTCCTGCAACTGTAAAATCAATAGGAATCCCATGTCCCTTGCATTTGTACCTGCTAGCAAAAGAATATAAGGGTGGTCATACAGGTTCAGACCAAAATCCATGTAGCCCAGTGTCCTGTCTTCTGACAGTGGCCAATACCAAGTGCCCCAGAGGGAATGAACAGAACAGGTAATCATCAAGTGATGCATCCTCTGTTGCCCATTCTTAGCTTCTGGAAAATGAGGCTAGGGACACCATCCTGGCCCTAGTGGCAGATGTGGACTTTGTAGATAAACAGAAGAAAGACCTGACCCTAAGCAGGGCATGCAAACAGCTCACCTAAATGACAAAGTGATCAACTCACAACTGATGAAACAGTGGTCCTGGTTTGAACTTAGAGAAGAGGGGCTATACTGCATGTCACAGGACCCCCAAATGGAGAAATAAGGGCATAGGTCCTGGTCCTGAGGACATTCCTCAGGGAAATATTATGGATGGCCCATGCAGTACCTTGCAGGGAACTTTGGGGCAAGAAAAGAGTCTTGAAAGGATGGCATTCAGGTTTTACTGACCAAGCATACATAAAGAAATTAAATATCACTGTGCATTGTGCCCTGAGTGGTGGCCATCTTAAAGGTCTTTGACATCATGTCATCATGGCCAGAATCCATCAACAGCAAACCCAAAAGGTACTGTTAGTGTCTCTCCCAGTAGTGAGAGTACCTTTCAAAAAGATTGGTATGGATTTGGTAGGGCAGCAGAAAAAAAAGCATGATCTTGTTGATACTATGCTATATGGTATTCCAAAGCCATCCTCTTCTTCTCAACAATTAAAGTGGCCATCACAGACCAACTGATGAAAATCTTGTTCACGTAGAAATACTGAAGGAGATACTGACTAACCAAAGGACCAGTTTTATACCAAAGTTAAATGAAGATTTGGAAGAACCAAGAGATCTTTCTTACCGTGTCCTTCCCATTTAAGTATGAGATATGAGATTGGCCAGCAGGCACCCATAGTCTGAGAGCTTTAACCAGTGTGAATGGGGGAAAAACTCTGTTCCAAAATAAAGTAGCAAATAAAGTGAGTAGCCAAAGGTTTTCCCTCAGCATTTTCAGCCTTTCTTGGTTGGACCCACCTAGCCTATCATCTTGTGGATACAGAGGCTTGAAAAAAGGTCAGTTCTTCAGGCCCTCCCACAAAAAATGTGGGAGACAGTCCACTGAGAACTATAGGCTGTATTCGATCCCATAATGAGTGGATAAGTTCCATCTTACTTGTGCCAAAGCAGGATGGATCAAACTTGTTTGTTCATTTTCTTCCTGAAAGTAAATGCGACATCAACATTTGATGCATACCCTATGCCTAGGGAGGATGAGCTGCTGGAGAGTCTAGAGGACACCAAACACATCACCACCCTTGATCTGACAAAATGGTATTGGCAGATCCCTTTGTTGACTGAGTCACAAGAAAAAATAAAAACAAAAACAAGAGAGACACATTCTCCACCATCAGATATCAGATAGAAGTGTAGCCGTGGTAGTCTGGATCTGTAAAAGCGGCAAAAAGTCCTGTGTCACCTTATAGATTTGGAGCATGATGCATCCGACGAAGTGAGTATTCACCCATGAAATCTCATGCTCCAATACGTTTGTTAGTCTACAAGGTGCCACAGAACTCTTTGCCGATTCTCTACCATGTTTGCCCTTAATCAGTTCAACACCAAACCAATTGGTCTTCTTGAGGTTGCAGCCACCTTCCAATGTCTAATGAAATGGTCACTGTGGTTTCATGGAGAGTGTGCTGTGGCATACAGTGACATAGTCATTTATATACAATTGGAATAAATATATAAGGCAAGTCACTGTTGTCCTACAAACCCTTAAGGAGGCAGGAGTGATGACTAACCAAGTAAAATTTAGGTTGTCCAGCCAGGAAGTGACTGATTTTGGCCATTCAATGGGAGGCAGAAAATTAAGGCCACTGTTTGGCAAAGCTCAAGTCATCATAATCCCCTGTCTGGGCCCCACAGAAAACAATTACAGCACTTCCTGGGCTTAGCCAGCTATTATAGGAGCTTTGTGCTGAATTTTGCCACATTTGTGATGCTCCTGACAGAAGTAGTGAATGATGCAAGAACTCTAAAGCACCAGCTAAGTCAGGAGTCAATCCTCTTACACCTAGACTTTTTGAGACAATTCATCCTTGAGATGGATGCCTCTGATGTGACCTCAGGGTAGTATAGTCTCAGGACTTTAAAGAAAAGAAATCCCCGGTGGTAATTATTTGTTAGGAAACTCTTTCCTCCTAGTGACAGACCATGGCCACCTCTGCTAGTTAAACACAGTGAAAAATACTAACCCACAGACTATGCAAAGATACCTCTCCTGGCAACCCTAGTTTCCAAATATTTTACCAGCTAGGAAGGGTCACAAGAATACAAATTTCTTCTAATAGAAAGGAGCAGAAGAAGGTTCCCAAACAAGTGAAGTTCTGGAACAACCTTCCAAGGAAAGTAGTGGGGGCAAAAGACATATCTGGCTTCTAGACTAAGCTTGATAAGTTTTTGGAGGGGATGGTATGATGGGATAGCCTAATTTTGGCAATTAATTTGGCAATTGATCTTTGATTATCAGCAGGTAAGTATGCCCAGTGGTCTATGATGGATGTTAGATGAGGTGGGATCTGAGTTACTACAGAGAATTCTTTCCTGGGTGCTGGCTGATGAGTCTTGCCCACATGCTCAGGGTTTAACTGAACGCCATATTTGGGGTCGGGAAGGAATTTTCCTCCAGGGCAGATTGGCAGAGGCCCTGGAGGTTTTTTACCTTCTTCTGCAGCATGGGGCATGAGTCACTTGCTGGAGGATTCTCTGCAGCTTAAACCACAAGTTAAGGACTTAAATAACTCAGACATAGGTTAGGGGGTTGTTACAGGAGTGGGTGAGTGAGATTCTGTGGCCTGCATTGTGCAGGAGGTCAGACTAGATGATCATAATGGTCCCTTCTGATCTTAAAGTCTATGAGTCTATAAGAACCGCAGCCATGGGCTGTAGGGGGAGGATATGTAAGAAGTAGACAAATCCCACACTGAGATAGGAGAGGTTAAGGAGCAATTCTGGGGTCAAATGGCTCTGCCCCACCATAGCTAAAGAGCATGCTCCCACTGGAACAGAAGTTTAAAAGAAAGCCAGACAACTCAGAAAGTGTGTGGAGTGAGGATAGAAGATACAATAAGCAGATCCCAAGAGCTTCTGAGTAAGGGTACAGTGGGAGTCCTTGCTGCAGAGAAGGGGGTTCTGCAAGCAGCATCTACCACAGACCTCAAAGGAGGGTGCAGCCTGTCCTTGAGGAAGAAGAACCCTTCACTCTGTCTTATTATAGATTGTTTGAGATGCTGTGACCATGCCCTGAAGTGGGAACCTGGGTAATAGAAAGTGGCCCAGAGAGGCAGCCTTGAAGCACTCCAGGGGAGTTGATATTGCTGTTGTTAAAGGACTTTGGGTCAAAGCCTGGTAGAAAGGGAGGGCCTGGGCTCCCGTACCAGCCAGCCATCAGAGAGTCATAATCCCGCCCCTTCTTGAGAGAAGGGGGACAGAGACATTGTAAGTCCTGAAGTATAAGCATGAGGCATTTAGGTCCCAGAGTTGGGCTGCAAACTCCTTTTGTGGGGATGTTGGACTTCTGTACTTTGCTGAACACTGTTACTCCAAAAAGGGGTGAACCTCAGTGGTGACCTGGCTGGACGGCTGAGTTACTATCTACCAGAAGAGAGACCACCACCAAAGTGGTGCGACCATCAGCAGGAAATACTACAGCTGGGGAAGAGTGATGACCTGGGGATCTAACCAATAGGCATAGTAACTGGCAAATACAGCCTCATCACATGTCCTTTAAGAAAAGTCCTATATATAGGAATCTACACCATGAGCCAGAAAGAACACAGAAGAGATGTCTGTCTTCTTTAATTGTTTGTAATGGAAATTCCTATAAAAGCCTTTTGAATTTCTATATAATTGTACAGAATGAAATCAACAAGAGTTTTCCAGAACAGCAGAAGTGCTTCAGGCTAGTTACCAGGTTTATTTTGTTTGTTTGTTTGTTTTTAAACCATTAAAATATAGAATTATTTCAGTAAAAGACAATTTCAGGTAAAGTTTAACATCTCACTTCTGATATATTCCCAAATAAATAAAATGCTTTTCTAATCCATTATCAAGTTCCAAGAAGTCTGTGTCACCATAGCAACATTACTTTTTGTTAAAGCAATCAAAAGAAATGGCTATGGTAGTTTACAAAGGGTCATAGAACATGGGATTGCAACTGGAAAATTTAAAAAAAGTAATCCTATCCATGTCTTCTCATTCCAATTAATTTTAAAAATGCTGTCAGATTAGATGTGAAGTTTTATTTTTTTCTGCTGCTTACCAGGTTGATGCCAGTGTGGGTGCTATAGATTATGGAGCTCTTATGTATATAACACCACTTTTGTTATCCAATCATACTAGTGAGTATGATAAGCAGAGGAGAAGAGGATTATGTCACAGACATCATTACTGTATAAATTACTATTTAATAACTTCTTTGCTGTGTGTCAGGGAACATATCTCTCAATTTTACCAATTAATGTATTGATGAAAAACACAGTAAATTCAGTTGTGTAACTAAAAAGCCAAAGCATTTAAATTGTTCCTGTCTGAACATACAATTTTCAATCACGTTTTTTAATTGTCTCATAGAATAGAACAAAAAGGCAACCTAAATGATTGTAAATTCTCCATAGACACAAACCGAAAATATACTGCATTCTCTTGATTCTATACATTTCAAATGCTCTTGGAATTAGAATAAACACGTTTGTACTTAAAATTGTATTCTCACAAGTAACAGTTATGTGTTCACACTATTGTGTTATTGGATCAGATCTAGCAAACATTGTCTTACAAGAGTTATCCAAACCCTAGCCCTAGCAACTGTCTGAGTGGAACCCCAAATTGTTACCTTTTTTGTTTTGTTTTTGTAATGTCATCAGTGAAGAATCTTTAACAGAGTGCTGGTACAGGCTATAAACTTTGACTCCATATTTTCTTGTTTGTTCATCTCTAATAACAATAATCCATTTTGTTTACTTTTTTCAGTGGGTACCAACATTAAATTGTTTTTTTCTATCACCAACTGGACTTATAATCAATGGGTAGAACCAAAAGCAAACATTCAGTATATTTTATTTCCTAGAGAAAATGAATTAAACTCTTTTCATTCACCTTTTAATTAACACTTTGTTTTTAGGAAGGGGACATAGGACATAGTAAATATAATTAATGATGACGCATAGCTTCTTCTAACAACCACAAATGGCTTTTTCATTCAGATGCAGAAGTGTTGGACTGAACTTTTTGAGCTTTCTAACAAACATGAAACTCTAGGCTGATAAAATAATTACACACACACACACGCACACAGACATTCAAAGCAGAAGAGGCAAGAGGGAAAGAACAACATAGGAAGCATCTAGTAAGGGGAAACAAAGCAACTGAAAACTCCTGGAGAAAACACTATAATCATTACATAATCCCATGTCATGAGTGTCTCATGGTGTCAGATCTACTCAATTCCAAATGAATTTTTAAAATCTAATGGTCAAAAGAATATGTTTGGCAGCTCTGCATATATTGGTCATGTGGAGTGCATATCAATTTATTTTACTAAGTCATTTTATTTGAAAGAATACGAAAATGTTCTCAAAGTACATAATTATTTTGTAACAATATTTTTTTTAATATTTTCTTACACCTGCTTTCCCAGATATCATTTTAGTTATTTGCATTATATAGACATTGATGGAGAAATACAACCATATATTGTCTTTATCCTATGGAAATTTCAGGGCACTGACAATATGAAATCTGATTCTGCGTAGCTGGCCTTGGATGCTATATATCATTCTTACCTAGTAGTTTGTGATTTCAGAAGTTACTTTTTGACTTGATGTGCAGCTGTCTACAATTATTAAACACAGCAAGGTTCCCCCCCCCAAAAAAAATCTTCATTGATCTACTATGTTTTTCTTAAAAATGGTAGTTATCTTGCAGGATGGGACATACCACATAAGAAAGAAAAAAACCTTTTAAATCTTCTATTTACATTTTAGTGATTCTTCCATACAGAGTTCCGGCTTAGCAATAGCAAATAGCCTCTGGCATACTGATGTTGTGGTATTTACAAAGCAGCTGATTTTAGAAGGTGTTTGAAACCAGCACTGATTGGAAATTTTTTTATTAAGCATTTTTTCCCATGGGAAAATGATTTGTCAAAACGGAACCTTTTTGCAGAAAGGGTCAGTTTTTCAACAAATGTATTGACCAACAAACTAAATAAAGTTTTTAAATTGTCAACTCATTTCATTTCAATATTTTCTAAATGAATTTCCAGTTTGAAATCACTTTTCACTTAAAATTTAATCTATTTATGGTTTTAAAATGAAAAATTTAAATGAAACATTTCAGAATTATTAAAACAAAATTTCTATTGCCCTAAACTGGATTTTGTCCATGTTTTTGATTCATGAAAATATCTGAGATTGGCTTTTCCTCCTTATTCAGCACAGGAATACAGTTTCCCACAGAGCTCTACTTGAAACCATCTGAGCAAGTTTATTTTCATGAATGCTGGTTTCCATTTTCACACAAGCTTAAATTTCTAAGCAGGGAAGAGAGAGAGGGATTAACCTGGAAAATGGTGATGAAGACATTTTTTGCTTTTAACTGCAGATTTTATGCTATTAAAAAAGTAGCAATAAGGGGCAGATTTGCCTTCAGCAACATAAGAATTAAGTTAAAAAGTAATATTAACCATACAGGTGCATGTATTCTGCTTCAGCCTATTCTCATTATTACATCATTCACCATAGTTAGGGCTAGCCTACATGGAGAAATTGACACATATAACTATAGCAGAGTAATTATTCTGCTATAGCTATATAGATCAGTTTCCCTTTGTAGACGAGCCTATAGTATAGTAGGGACCAGTTCTTTCCTTTCACTGTAATGCGTGTTGGACTGGTCCCTGAATGTGGGTTTCCTGTGTTGTAAGTTATGGGGCAATTATTTAAAATTTTCAATGGAGAACTATTCCAATTTGCCTCAGTTAAGAATCTGTCCTCTTATTACAATTGTTAATACAAAGTGAAAATAGATAGACAGCATAGTATCTTCCAAAAGCTTGAATTTAAGGAAAACAACATTATAAGGGCTGATCCTATAAACTCTTACAGGAATAGTCTGACTCTTCATTCCCTTGCACCTTGTGGAGTCATATACACCTGTGTAAATCTGATTCCAAATGCCATTGACACAGAATATTGTCATGTTAAACACACTTTGTTCAGGTATATATATATATACACACACACACACACACACACTATATATATATATCAATATCTAACTACATAAAGTTCAAGAAAGTGGAGATTCAAGCCAATTTATTTCAACTAATGATTTTCATGGGCAGCCTTTACTCACAGGGAATGTTGTGCAGGATCAGTCCCAAAATCTCCAGGTAAAGTAACTTCCATTATTTAAGTGGGACCTACAGAAGTCCTTTTGATTCAATGCAAAAACTGCACATAGAGATTTTGCCCTCAGTGAATTATCACTTACAGAAAAGGCCGACCTTTCATTCATCATTAGATTAGGTTTTGATAGGGATTCCCCTCCACTCCCACCCCATAATCTGTACTGATTTAACAGTCAACATTGAGCAGTACTAATAAAGAAAACACAATCAACTGTCATAATATTCCTGTGGTTACTTCTTTCACTGTTGTTGTAAGACTCTTCAGAGTGAAACAATCTTAATTAACAAAATGGAGTATCCTAGTCACCAGGTTTTTTGGCAGCAATAAGAATGGAAGTGTGACAAGAAATTATAAATATTACTAGTATTACTGTAACAATGTAGGCTTAAGTGTTTGGCAAAACTGTCACCTAGAACTCAATTTGAACACAATTAATATGTGTGAAGATTAAACTCTAAACTGCCAATTAAACTAAAACAAATAGTGATTCTCCTTGATTAAGTCAAAGTAACAGTTGTGATAATTTGCTAGCATATTTTAACCTAAATTCACTCACTGTCTGAAATAAACATGAAATGTGTAAGATTACATCACTGCTATTCCTTGCAAAGTTTACTGGTAACTCTTATAAAGATTATTATATTTTTGTGATTTTAGAAAATTCTTCTCATGGACCACATCATTTGCTTCTAAGGATCTTTCATGCTTTTGCTGGAAAAAAGCAAATTATATATTTGATGCTGGCAGATCAAGTGCCAGCTCATGCCAAGGCCCCAGGCATCACTGAACATTGACAAATGCACATCTGAAAACCAGTCTGGCTTACATGTATGTTAATATTGTTAAAATAGATATTAGAGATATAAGAATGTGTTTAGTGTTTAGACTTTAGAGAATACTGTTAGGATCCTGCACATATTAATCTGACTTGTAATAGCTGTGTCCCATGTTATAAGGCAGGGGTTGGCAACCTCTGGCACGCGGTTCACCAGTGTAAGCACCCTGGAGGGCCTGGCCAGTTTGCTTACCTGCCGCATCGGCAGGTTTAGCCGATCCCACTGGCTGCAGTTCGCCATCCCAGGCCAATGGAGGTGGCAGGAAGTGGCGCGGGCGAAGGATGTGCTGCCCGCAGCTTCCCGCCGCCCCCATTGGCCTGAGACGGCAAACTGCAGCCAGCGGGAGCCACGATCGGCCGAACCTGCTGACACAGTAGGCAAACAAACTGGCCCGGCCCGCCAGGGTGCTTACCCTGGTGAGCCGCGTGCCAGAGGTTGCCGACCGCTGTTATAAGGTAATGTTTAAATGTTTGCTCTCTAACTATAAAAATATTTGCTATGACTATCCATCCTCTGCAGTCAAGGGAGAAGCATTACGAAGTGTGAAATGTTAGTTTACCACAAGAGTTCTTCTCCCCAATAAAAGAAGGCTTATGGACAGCAGACAAGCCACTGTGGACAGAAGACTTTGTTTATTGCTTCCCCCATGCTCCAGAAGAGGGTACATGCACAAGCCTGTGTTTCATCACAACTTGAACCATGGGGAAAGAGAATAAAAAAACCTGTAAAGGAGAAATTGTTTTCTCTATGCTGCTTAAACTCTCAGGGGTAAAGATTTCTAAGCAGGGGTGGCTCCAGGCCCCAGCACGCCAAGCGTGTGCTTAGGGCAGCATGCCGTGGGAGGCGCTCTACTGGAGGGCGGCAGGCGGCTCCAGTGGACCTCCTGCAGGTGTCCCTGTGAAGGGTCCTCTGGTCCCGCGGCTCTGGTGGAGCATCCATATGCACACCTGCAGGAGGTCCACCGGAGCCGTGGGACCGGCGACCAGCAGAGCGCCCCCCGCGGCGTGCCGCCGTGCTTGGGGCGGTGAAATGGCTAGAGCCGCTCCTGTTTCTAAGCATAAGCCACAGGTCCCCAGTTGTTTAGCTAGGGTTAGCTTTAAGGATACAAAATTTGCATATTATAGTTGCTACTATAATCTTTTGGAACCTAAGGCTATATCTTATTTGTCTGTGTATGTTTATCTACTTTAATCTTGTAAATAACCCTTATTTCTTTTTGCTAGTTAAATCTTCAGATAGTTTGTTACACGATTGGTTACAAATGTCTTTGGTTTGAATTCTGAGAACATTTGATCGGGGTAAGTGACTGATTGTAAACTGAATGTTGTTGTGATTTTTGGTTGAAGGGACCATCTATCACAAAGACAAGCTTGCCTATGTGGCAAGATAGACTGGAACGCCCAAGGGGACTGTGACTCCACCTTAAGGCTGTTATAGTGCTTTAGAAGTTCAGATTTGTAACTTAGTTGGTAAACTTTAATTATAGAACACAACCCATTTGAGGTTTATGCCTTTTTATTGGACAGTTTGCCTGGAGGCTGACATTCATGTTCATGAGCCACTCCAGACACCGTGGCAATATATAAACATCATTATATACTGTTACTGCATAGAAAAAATGAGTATTGTTATTTGATAACAAAGTTTTTCATCATTAACTATGGAATTGGAACAGAAGGGTTAGCAAATGCTGACTCCATTCTCCATGAAGGTAAAGTATATTGACTTCTATGGGCTTTGGATCAGACCCCTTGAGAACAAACTCCATTTCACTGAATGGATCTTTAATATAGATTTTTTATTTTGAAAAAAAAAACAGCTCTTGCATAGATCTTCAATATGCTCAAAAGTTGATATAAAGTCACTCAGATCACTATAAAGTCTTCAAAATATATCCTGAGTGAAGCTTTTAAAGCAGAAGAGTAAATTAATATATCAATCTTTTGTGAATTATTATTATTATTTTATTCATTACTAGGAATCTAGTTATGGACTGGGACCCCATTGTCCACAAGGTGTACAAACACAGAACAAAAAGATTGTCTCTGTCTAAGACCTTCTCATAAGATGAGACAGATGGATAGAGATAGAGAGGGGAATAATAAGGAAACAATGAGACTGTATTAGCCAGCATGATAGGCAGTAGTTTCAGTGCACCAGCAGCCTAACCCTTATCCATTTTCATGGGCTTCAAGGCAGAAGGAGGTTTGAATGAGGATAGGTTATAGAGATCAGTAGTCTGTGCAAAGTATGTTTTCCATTCTACTTACATCCCACCCTACAGAAAAAAACTTTCAAGCTATATACTATTTTTTAAAACTTCGATTTTTAAAGAAGAGCAATCAGAAAGTTACTCCTTCAGTTCAAATGTGAGAAAAGGCATGTGATCACCTCATAGTAGAGTGGACACATTTTAGTAATCATCAATCATTTTCAAAGGATAAATGTGCCATTTTCTGCCAGAGATTATAGACAGAACTTCTTCTAAAATCACACAGAGAAATGTCAAATCTTAAAATTAGAAGCTTTTAGTCTTAGCTGGGCAGAAATGACTTGAACGCATACCCATCAAGTTCACTTATGTAGACTGAAAGTAACATTTTCAGATGCTTTGAATTAGGCTCCTAAGCCACTTCGGTGCTTTTGAAAATTTTACCCCTAAACAAACACCAAAACCATACATGATAACTAATGCTTTGCTTTTGACTTACTTACAATTTACCCATGAAAGCTTACCTCAAAAGCAACACTTGTTTTTCACTGTTTCTTTGAACATGCTACATTTTAATATCACTTTATGAACTGAGATTTTTAAGCCTAATAACATTAGCCCTGATCAAACAAAACATTTAAACATAAGCTTAACATTAAGAATCTGAGTGTTGCATTGAAGTTAGTAGGACTATTCATATACTTGAAGTTTCGCATGTACTTAAATGCTTTGCTGCACTAGGGACTAATATGGTGGAAGCACTTATGTCCACTCATATGTGACTTAATGCTTCAGATAACTCAATTCTTCATTCTTACCTGAAAACAAAACCAAAAAAAAAAGTGGAAAACTTGGCTCTCATTCATTTACAATGAGGCCACCTTACACCATTCTAAACATGGTTACTTGTTGTGATCCAGAACACATGGATGACTACAGCTGATCCAAACCCAAACAAAGTACTTAAATGTGACACAGTAGTAACTATGTCCTTGCCCCAAAATATCAACTATAATATTAAGAAGGTAGTACAGGATGCACTTGTAATAGAGGAAATGATTAAAAAATTGAGAGAGCAGTTGAAAGCTCACTTTGTGAATGAGAAGAGATTGGGTTTTGCCATTTTTAATAAATTCAGAGGGGAAGCTGCTAAGCACATCACTGCAGAAAAACATAATTGCAAATTTGTCCAGAAGCTGTGTGACTACATGTAGCACAATGGACATTTTCAATAGTCAGCAGCAAAGTTCTTTGAAGCAGTGCAAATTCTTAAGCCTTTAAAGCTCCCTGCACAGGTACTTCCAGAATACCAGACCTGTTTCAGTTTAGCAGTTTTGGAACACAATATCTCAGTGAGAATATAGCTTAAAATCCACTTGTCGGATATTCAAGAAATCAACACAGTTAGACTCAGTGAGAAGAATAACATAATCTAGTTTTGGCAGCGCATTGCAGAATGTTCTCCAAATTTGATAATTGTTGCACTTAGTTTGCATTGCAAATGTTGAGTTCCTTTTCATTACATTACAGTGCTAAATGATAAATAGAGGAGAATAAAACAAAATACTATGTGACAGAAAATGGAAAAGACTCAGTTTCCGTCTGATGCATGAAGAGGGCTGCAGCTAGATCTCTTGGAGAGAAGATTATGTCTTGCAAGGCCTTTGAAGGTGATGGTGCAGAAATAAAAAGGGAAATGGATGATCCCAATGATCCCATATCCCACCCATTCAAAATGAATATGCTGTTTGCTGGACTTGAAGAGCTAGGAAACATTTCAAACATCTTCTTATGACTCCAATAGTGAAGGTCCTTCCTTATTAAACAGATAGGTCATGTCTCAAGTCCTCAATGACAGTGGTATACAGGTTATATGCAAAGCAAGATAAACCATCTGCAAATCGGGTGGGGAACACTGAATAATTAGTCAAGAGCACCTTCACTTCCAAACACTACTGCTTTTCCTAGAGCCTTTCATCTTTTTTAAGGGTAAATCGACAGGGATAAAGTAATAGATAAATGTACATTATAAATTCAAGAGTGTTCCATTCCATCGATGCATAATTCAATCACAGTTTGGCATTATGAACATTATGACTGACATAGAGGCCAAATATCACTCTGTTATATATTCTGAGTAAAAAATGCAATGTATTGCAATGCAATGAAGAGGCAAATATGACTGAAAAATTGTATATTATTAATATAAAATAAAAAAAATCTGAAAGTGGAATGTGAATAGTTTTGAACTCAGAATAGTTTTTAGCTGCATTGTATAAAACACACAGCTGGATGGATAGTTAACTCAATTTTTGCCCCAGGAAGTATTTTAACTTTGAAAGACTTTAAAATCTTCTCTTAAACTTTGAAAAACATTAACAACTTTTAAAATGTAGTTTTCAGAACAATCCATTTTATTTTCCAATCCCAGAATCCCCAAGCTTGGCAAATTGTCAACAAAGTGTCTCACGCATCCTTACCTTAGCATATTGGACCACATCTGCCAATAAAACAATGGAATATTGAAAAGGTCAGTTTAGTCCAGGATCTTATTTCATTTCTGAAAATGAAATCAGGCACCAAAATTCTAATACTGTATTGACAAGTATAACAATAGAAACAGAAATTGCCAGAACAGAGAAGTCAAATTTAACTCTATGGAGAATTCTTATTGCATTGGTCAATGCCATGCTTTGGATAGCTACTAACCCACTCATTCAAAGTGATAAAAAGTTACATGAATGGAACATTCCAAGGATCTTAACCTGGAAAGAATTATCTTGTAGTATATAGCCTGAAAGGCCCATTATGATCATCTAGTCTGACATCCCGCATGATACAGACCACCTCATTAATAGTTTCTTCATCAAGCCCATAACAGATTTGAGTCAGAGCATATATTTTAGAAAGATACCCTCTCTGGACTTAATGTCTGCAAGTTACAGAGAATTACCATGTCCCAAGATAAGTTGTTCCTTTGATTATTCACTGTGAAAAAATATGCTATTTGCAGTTTGAATTTGTTTAGCTTTAATTTTCAGGCACCAAATCTTGTTATGTTAGACTAAAGAGCCCTCTACTATCAGAGATCTCCCCATGCAGGTTTTATAGGCTATGATCAAGACATGTCTTAACTTCGTAAGCTAAATAGATTTCTTAATTTTCTCACTGCAAGTTAGATTTGGCCTGACTAAACCATCCTTATGTTTTTCTTCTCTGCATACTTTCAAATTTTTCAATATCCTTTTTACAGTAGACATGGTGTTCCAGTAATGGTCTCTCCAATTCTATGCATGGACATAATTCCATATCTCTGTTTTTATTCAATATTCTCCTGTTTATACATGCTAGAATCACATAATATGTTCATTGAATTATTTTGTATCCATCAACAGAACCACATACAGTAGGTACATTTTCCATAAAGTAAGATGTAGGAGGCATTGGGTGGTGGGGAGGAGAAGGTAATGTTATCTTTCATTATTTGAATGTACTAAAAACCAGAAAAAATGTTTATCAAGCTGAATTTTAAATATTTTACCTTCTAAATTTGAGTCCAAAATTTAAGGAAAATTTGAAAAAAATAGTGAATTTCTGTGGTGTTTGTTCTACTACAGTTGCTACTGTGACAAAGTTCCTCCTCTGTCCTGGTGGGTCCTGCGTTATTGGTGGGTTTTTCACCTCAGAGATTTATCATGTGAGTCAGGGAACAGCCCAGAGACCTTCCCCTCTGGTAGAACCCACAGTCCTGGTCAATTCTTTCTGTTTCTGGTCAGGAGTTGGCAGGTTTTGGGGAAACCCAGGCCCACTCTCTACTCCGGGTTCCAGCCCAGGGCCCTGTGGATGCAGCTATCTAGAGTGCCTCCTGAAACATATGTGCAACAGCTAAAACTTCCTGGGCTACTTCCCCATGGCCTCCTCCCAACTTCTTTATCCTCACCACAGGACCTTTCTCCTGGTGTCTGATAATGCTTGTACTCTTCAATCTCCAGCAATATGCCTTCCCACTCTCAGCTCCTAGTGCCTCTTGCTCCCAGCTCCTCACATGCACACTACAGACTGAAGTGAGGTCCTTTTTAAACTCAGGTGCCCTGATTAGCCTGCCTGTCCTAATTGATTCTAGCAGTTTCTTCTCAATTGGCTCCAGGTGTCCTAATTAGCCTGCCTACCTTAATTGGTTTCGGCAAGTTCCAGCTTGTTCTGGAACTGCCTGTTACCTTACCCAGGGAAAAGGGATCTACTTAATCTGGGACTAACATATCTGCCTTCTAACTCTCCTGTAGCCATCTGGCCTGATCCTGTCACACTATATAACCTGCACATTCCTACTGGGAAACCAGGAAGTGAGTGGGTAAAGCCTGCCCACTGCTAAAGGACCCCCCACCCCAGCCTAAGGGGAGGATCCACAGGGCCTGGAAACCAAATAATTCTGGGTGAAAACTAATGAGATAACAGGGACAGGATTGAGGTCAAAGGATCAAACAAAGGGAACCTGATGGGGACACCGAGCAGAGAACCCTGAACAGTGCCCACTGCTCTTCATAACCTGCACATTGTTAGGCAAGCATAATTTAACAGTTCTTACGCATATTGATACACCCTCCACCACCACTCTTTTTTTATTTCTAGGCCATACCGCTTGCCTCTGTGGCATACTTCAGCTAGAGAGTGCATGTCCCAACTCTATGACATATTCTTGGGTGACAATTTCTGCACAGCTGTTGGGGATCAGCTTCAGTTAGATAAGCTTGGGTACCAGTTCTCCATTGTGTTTGAACCAACATATTCTTCGGTGAGGATAGTGTGATATTGCTGAGGATTGAAAGTGAGTTATTTGTCTGTGACCGTGCAATACATCACATGTTGGGGGCAGTGCCTCTGGTGATCAAAACTTGGAGAACAATATCATCCACGCCATGTCACAACTTTCTTTATCAGGTGAATTATACATGATGCAGATGAACTTTTTTGCTGAAGTGATTGTTTAACTCTGTAACTCATCCATCTCCAAGTTTCTTAAAAGTCCATGTTTCTCCATGAATACCGTCCAAGCAGCTTTCTTGCTGCTCCCAGCAATATGGGGCACCATATCACAGTCTGTCAGTGCACGCAAAATGCTTCTATGTCTGCTTGAGGAAATAGAGGCAGAAGTCTCTCTTGAACAGGAGGCACAGAACGTTTGTGTGTATTGGTTTGTTTTTTGATGTTCCATCTTTCATCCACAACTTTCTGCAAGGCATTTTGTCATAGCATGTCTCTATCAGAAGAACATCTGTGTCTTGTGCTGACAGAATATCACAGTCAGCATCTGTATGCAAGCAATGCAGTACAATCTTGGTGTATGCCTTGTCATGGCTAGCTTGCAGCTCATTTGTGTCTAGAGTTCAGTTTGATGATTTAAGTGTACTGTCTTCTTTGAACCCTTTAGATACAACAATTATTCTGTTCTATGGAGCATTCTTCAGAGAAGAAGCCAGCCAGATCAGCCTTATTTTTGGAATGGCCAAGACAACTGGCCAGCTTTTGAGAAGTGAAACAGATCTGTCCTCAGTGGATTTTTCAAATTGGCTTAGAAGCTTTGGAATTCTTCCATTATGTCATTCTTTTAATAGGATTCTCCCTGTGCCTGTCAAAGGTTACTTCAGTCCTGCTGAAATGCTATCCAGAATGAAGAAACGACTTGACAAAAATGTTGGTAAGGACAGCAAAGGTACATGGAAGAGGTTTTCCTGGTACCATAACATGTGCTTGACCATCAGTCACCAAAGAGAATGTACTGTCAAGCGCTCTTAGAAGATGAGGGATGTCTAGTTAAAAACAGCTATAACCCCTTCCCCAACAGACAAACAAACAAAAATTATTTCCCACTTGAAGACAAGTGTTTAACTCAGCAAGCTCCAGCAGAACTGGCATTAGCTCATAACACAATATTTCCTGTAGATCCAGTGTCCTTTCTGCATTACAGGTAGTAATGATGAGCTCTTCTATCTTTGTTTTTCTTTTCCAGTTGCACAGAGGAAGGAAAATGACTGCCCTGCACTGTAAAGCTGGGGGGGGCATTGTCCAGGTTTTCCGAAGGAAAGCAGTAGTACTTTATGGCGGGGGAGAGGGATGGATGGGGAGGAGGGTGAACAAGGTCAGAAACTGCTGCAAAAAGATAGTGTTGGTCAGCTTTGCAGCACTGACTCACCCCCTTGGAACATAAGGGTGGGAGGCTTTAAAGGTGAAAGCTTTGGCCCTGGAAACCTCTTTCTCCATGCAGCAGGTAAGGCAGAAGCAGGCAGCAGAGAATCCAGGCATGCTGGGCAACATGGTGTGACATGTCACAGGAGGGTGAGAGCAGGGAGAAGAGGGGGAAGTTCCCCACTTCCTTGGAGAGGGACAGGCTCATTCAGGGTAGAAGCTGCTCACAGGGAGGGTGAGTCAGCTAGCGTGATTGCTCAGTGTCTGATCAGTCACTAGGCACTGGGAGGGGGAGGGAGGGAGAAGGTAATTTAGCTCTCTCTTGTCCCAACCCTGCTTTTGCCAGACACATGGGGAATTGGGTTTCATTCCATTCCTGCTGTGGCCAGATTAGCACTGAAAGAAATGTACCTTTACTAGGATGGGGAGGGGGTAAACAAACACAGCACAGGGCAGTTCTAGGGTGGGAAAGGGGTAAATGGTGGCCCAGGGGTGGGCTTACCCACCAGGGTTGAGGGTTTGTTACCAGGACAGGGGTTGGGGAAGCCCATAGTGGTGCATTATATCATCCGGAGCAGCCTCATGCACTGGGGGAAGGAGATGTTCCAGGGGAAGCAACCACACATGCAGGTGTGGTTTGCTGGTGGGTTAGTCAGCAGCTATTTGCAGCAAGAGGTCAGTGAGTTTGTTTCTGAGGTTGTTTCCACAGCATTGCAGGGCTTCCAAAGTGTACTGAGCTGCCCAGAACCATGATGTTCTTCTACAATGAAACCAGAAGATGGGGGTGAGGCTGATTCCAGGGATAAGTGTACTTTGCAACAGACAGAAGGGAGGGAACAGGTGGCACAGGTGATATCCTTCCTTGCAACATGACAATGTGTGGTTGTTGCACGGGCCTCAGAGATGTTCAGGATCTGGGCTCAAATTTAGCATCTCAAAGTGTACTTTGGGGGAAGGGAGTAAGCCTTGTGGGGTAATAAATAGGACAAGGACAGCAGGAATTGGAGTCCCAAAATCCATATCAGACCCATCTGGAGTGTGTGCCTCTGCTGGGAACACTAATGGTGTTGCACAGCTGCTGCAAGTTAATCTGCAGTTGATATGACAACTTCAGTCATCTGTGGGTGATGGGTCTGGCCTGGGTTCCAGGGGTAGGCCCAGCGTGGGGATGAGTTTGTGAGTGAGGAGTCAGGCAGGTGGGGCAACCCACCTGTGGGGGGAAGAGGAAAGAGGCAGCCAAGCTTATTGCTGGTGCCTTGTTGTGGGGGATTTGCAGTTCAGGTACTCCATAGAGAAGGCATCCAGAGAACAGATAAATGGCCTGATTAAGGACTTAAAAAGGAGGAGCTGGTTAAAGGAACAGAGTGGTGTGGGGTTTGGGGCTCCTACGGTTGGAATGGCAGGTAGCTAATCCCCCTTTCTTATAACCCACCTTACCCCTCCTGTGATGGGGGGTAGATGATAAGGTCCTGGCAATGGATTTTCTGGAGGGACCTAGATAGAAAAAGAGGGGGAGCTGGTGGAAGCCCCCCCCCAGCTAATTACAAAATAAACAGGGGTTCCCTGCACTGTACAGTTTTATCTGCTGGGTAGCTCCAGACATCTAATAATAAAGTTTTGGCCTGATTAAATCCATATCAAGTGTCTCCTGTCCTTCTTTTGGTATAGCTCAGGGATCAGCAACCTTTGGCACGCAGCCCACCAAAGTAAGCATCCTGGTGGGCCGAGCAGGTTTGTTTACCTGCTGCATCTGCAGATTTGGCAGATCATGGCTCCCACTGGCTGTAGTTCACCGTCCCAAGCCAATGGGGGCTGTGAGAAGCGGCGCGGGCCGAAGGATGTGCTGGCTACCACTTCCTGCTGCGGTGAACCGTGGCCAGTGGGAGCTGCAATTGGCCAAACCTGTGGACACGGCAGGTAAACAAAACAGCCTGGCCCACGAGGATGCTTACCGTGGCAGGCTGCATGCCAAAGGTTGTTGATCTGTGGTATAGCTGAACAACATCAGAGCCCTTGTCTTTATCACCGAGTAACAGAATTTGAGCTTCCTAATTGATTCTGTATCCAAATACTGCATTGCAATGTTTTGCAGTATATTGCAGGCTGGTTCACAAGTGAGTAAGTTGAATCCTCAATGTGTCATTTACACTTCATTTTCATCAACATGATTACACTGCTTTTGAGCTGGTGTGGATTCATTGCAAGTCATTTGGTCATCAAGTCTAAGACTGAACAACTTTCTGGTTTGGGCTGAAATCTGGGCACTTGGGATATAGGAGACAACTCATCTACTGAGTGAAGAGGCTGTTCTCGTGTTGCCTTTTTTAAGCCATTCTTCCTTTTTTAACCAGTGGCATTGAACTGCTCATGGGAGTGGTCTAAATCTACCTGACTGAATCTGTGGTTGGCACCTCTCACAACCCAGTTGCCTCTATGAAACTCTTCAAATACCTCCAGAGGGAGCTGGTTCATTTCTGCTAAGTACATAGATAGACAGAGCATAATTTGTGTGCTCATATTGATGAAAGAACAGAAGCATTTTTTTGCAGACATACAGATGAAACTCCAAAATTCCATGTCATTGGGCTATGACGAAGAGTAGGAAGATACCAGTTGCAGTGTACTTCAAATTGGGATAGTTGTCCATGTTACTAAGCACAAATGATGACATATGGTCACAAAAACTTGCTGATTATAAAGTATACACTAAGTTATTGTAATCTTCCACAACATCAGATTTTGCAAAATCTAGGGGCTTTTTTTAGTAAGAGTTTCTTGTTCTTTTGCTACAGATCGCTCAAAATTTGTGATAATAACAGTTGCCACATTGCCTGTAGAGTTATCTTAAGTTGCTTTTGCATATTTTTTACAAGCTGTTCTGTAATTCAGTAACTAAAATTCCACTTTCAGTCCATACGCTGGACAATCCAAAATCCTGTGTATGTTGGCCCAGCACTTTCACTACATTAACTGATATGTAGACCTCCTAAACATGGAATTGTTAACCAGGAACTCAGATCTTGCCTATGGTTAACTGGATGTGCTCTAGGTTCCACATCTCAGAGTCCCCCCCCAGCAGACTCATTTCCCCAGACCACATCTATCAACAGAGAGAAAACTAAGGACAGGATTAACTATAAAGCAAACTTGTTTATTAAACTGTGACTCAAACAAGAAACAGTAACTTATAGAACCCCAGCAAACCAATACACAGAG